>NC_090823.1:23254288-23571007 GCF_000390325.3 Nicotiana tomentosiformis | reverse complement strand
TTTTATTGACTTTACTTTCATACCTTTTTTCATTTTGTAAATTGAACACTCAGTATTCTTTAATGTTTCAATTTCACTAATTATTAACTCTTCTACATGAAAAATATCAGAAAATATTACAACAACAAACACATAGTCAATCTGACATTGATCAGTGTAAAACATATTACGAAACTGCGGGAGGAGAAAAGAAAATAAGAGTGGTCTTGGATCTCAAGCAAAATGCTACTACAAGCCGAATCTTCGTGACTCTTTTGGATCTGATGCAACATCCTCAGCAACACCTTCAAATACTCAATCAACACCGATAGAGAATCTGGATGAGTTAGTGACACGATTGATTCCTGTACTGACAGATCATACAGTTCATGTAATCATTGAGCGGGTACGCGAATTAGTTTCTTTACTCTCGCATCAGCCAAATATTGATCTTACCAAATACCCATCAGATGTGGCACCTACAGTTCCTACCTCTTTTACTGCTGCTAACATTGATGAGGTTCATGCATTGGGTTCTGATAATGACTATGACTCTCCAACTTCACATAGTTAGCCTATTTTGTTTAGATTTTATTGTTGGTGTTTGTGGATGGTTTGTACTTAATTATATAGTTATATGCAGTATACTATATATTTTGGACCTTATTGAATATTAATTTATATTAATATCAGTCACTTTTAATTAAGTATATTTAATAGCATTTATGTAATATGCTTGAATAAGGTAAATTTAAAATAATAAATAAATAATTAAAACAATTAGCGACAGATATTTTTCGTAGCTAAAATTAACACATAAAATTAAATCTTGCAACAGATTGGCGACAAAAGATTTTTATCACTAAAAGCAGGAAGAACTAGCGACAGATTCTTTCGTTGCTAATAAGAACAAACGACGAATTTTGTTATGAATTGTAGCGACAAAATTAGTCCAAATAGCGACGAAACCAAGCAAAATAGCGACGGTTTTTTCAGTCGCTACACTTTGCTACAGATATATTGCATCGCTAATCCTTCGCTAGATCTGCGACGATTTTGTATTTTTCGTCGTTATGAGCTTAGCTACGAGAATTTTAGAGACCAATTTGAATCCGCCGCTAAACTGGTTTAGCGATAGAAATAAGATGTTTAGCGACGGGATATGTCCGTCGCTAAATGCTATTTTTTTGTAGTGGATAAATCAGACAATGAAAAAATTATACTAAAAAAGTATATTTAATATTGTTTGGTCATTAGTCTACACCAATCTACTAATCTAAATACTCCTCATAAACAAGACTCTCGTAAAGACTACATTATGAATTCAATAGTTATGTGAAGGAGGAATTCTTAATTTATAGAGGTCAAAATATTTTCCTCCAAAAAAGAGATATGTCAAATATGGAAGAGATCTATATTTTCCTTTAAAAAAAAGTACAATTAATTATGGTAAATAATTTACCCTTCCTTTAAATAATAGGTGAATCCAAATATGATAAGAAAATTAGGACAAGTCATAAAATAGAACTTGTGTTGGCTCACCATCTTTAGTTTTGGCAACAAAAGTAAAATGATCCCTTAAAACAACAATCAGCATCAGTGTAGATATAATTGCATTTCCGGTTTTCCCAAGTATGGTCGTAAATCCCACCACAGAGCAGTGGCGCGGCCAAAATTTAAATTTTATGGGTTCAGAATTCTAGACATTTTAAGTTACTGAATTCCAAATTAATAATTTGTACATACTATTAATTAAATTTCTTAAGATAAATAGAGAATTTGAACTAAAGTTATTGGGTTCAGCCAAACCCACACCTCGATCTCTAGCTCAACTAGCCATTGCATCCAACCATGTGAAGCCTCTGCTACTTCCATTGATTGTTTTTCTTCTTCAGGTCTAATGTTAGCTAGGTTTATGTAAATCTAAGTAGGGTAATTTTCATGCGCATATCATCAAGTTTGGGAGACTATATAGTTAGAGAAGAAGAGATCAAATTAGGTTTTATTCCTCAATGAGATAAACTTGTTTCCTAAGGAACTCAAGAATTTAATAGGTAATGGAGTTGTTATGTAAAAAAGGTTTGTTTTGTTACACCTAAGTTTGAATAGTGACAATAGTGAAAATATAATTGTATCTATTTGATTGGAGGAAATTAGGATGGTAGTGCTCAATCAAAGGAAGTCAATATGTCAAGGATATCAGAAAGGAAACAAGATCAAGTACATCAAGGACAATGCTAAATCAAAGGATGTCAAGGCCATAAAAAAGAAAACATATCAGATGCAATCGCTATAAGAAGACAGTCCTTACTTCATGGATTGATTTGGAATCTAGAGATTCCGAAGATTGATCGATCAAGTCAAACCACTAATCACTCACTTGATTATGAATACGAAAAGGAATGAAGAAAATGAATCCAGCCAATCTCTTGAACATGATTCTGAGACACCCATTGGGTGAAAACTCTTAGAATATTTTGTGCCTCAATCAAGGGTCAATCTGCAACGGCTACTCAAGATTCTCGTATAAGAAGACTGGTAGACTCAAGAATTCAATCAAGCAACTTACCACTGTTTCTATGCCTTTCTAGTTCTTAGCTCAAACACTGTATTCCCGAGTTTACTAGTGTCTCAATAGATAGGAAGTGTTAGAAAATAAAACAAGAGTCATGTCAAGTTTGTAAAATATCGTTGCTGAAAATCATTGGTGGTAAATGATCCAAAAACCCACTGCTACTGTAACAAATTATTGAAGATCTAAGAGAACCCTTGTGACCCAAGGGAACTAGATGTAGGTACCACACCGGTATTGAACCAGTATAAAACCTTTGTGTTCTCAGCTTTTAAATTTCTTACAATTTATTTTCATCGTCAATCAAACCTACTAATAAAGTTAAGTTGACTAATTCTTTTCTGAGTCAACTAAGTTTTTAATTTAGTTAAAATTCACCCCCTTGTAATTTTAATTGGTATGAGGGCAAGGACTCACAATATTGCCTAACATCAAGTGAGGAAAAGATCATGACGTCAAACACAGTTGTTGGAGCTCTATTTTAAGAAGGGACTTTTCAAGTAAGACCACCATACTTCAATGGCCAACACTTTTCACACTGAAAAGTACATATGGAAACCTATATAATGTCATACGACATCAAAATATGGTGTGTGATAAAAAAGGAAAATTTTCTAATTTTTCCAAAGAAGGATACAGATGATGAGATCATAATATCACCTAATCCTCTGGACTTAGATGAATACACCGAAGAACAAGCAATTGTTATCGAAGTGAATGCTAAGGCTAAAAATCTTTTATACAATGCCATTAGTGGTGAAGAGTATGAAAAGATATCAAGCTGTGAAACTGCTAAAGAAATATGGGACAAGTTAGAAGTCACATATAAAGGAACCAACAAAATAAATGAGACAAGAATTAATCTTCTTGTATGTGACTATGAACTATTTCAAATGAAAGACGGAGAATCTGTTGAAGAAATGTTCTCTCGATTCAGCAAAATTCTTGGAGACTTGAAATCTTTGGTAAACCAACCAGAAGCGGAGAACAAGTCATAATATTCCTAAGAAGTCTACCCACTATTTGGAAACCCAAAGTTATTGCTCTTGAATGTCATATGATGAACTCAGAGGTGACCTTATTGCTTTTGAGAAAACACACTTAGACAGGCAAGTTCATCAAGAGAAAAGAAAAATAATCATTTTAAAAGAAATTGTGGCTGAATTAGAAATTGAAGAAGAAGAAGAAGGAGGAGGAGGAGAACAAGATAAAAACATTGCTATGCTCTCCAAAGTCGTGACAAGCATGATGAGGAGAAACAGGAACAATAGAAGAGGCAAGCTAAACTTCAAAAAAGGTAAGATGGGAAATGAAAATGACAAAAATGATGAAAAATGCTATGAATATGGAAAACACATACACATTCAAGTAGAGTGCCCAGAACTGAAAAAAAGACTCAGTAGAAACCTTCAAAAGAAAAGGTCTTTTGGAGCTTGGAGTGAAGAAGAAAAATTTGATCATGAAGAAATTGCCATCATGTATTTCATGGCTATGAATGATGACAGTGATGAAGACTCAAGTGAACTTAGTCACATGGCAAATGAAGGAACCAGTGAGGTACGTTCTCCCATGTGTCCCAAATGTAATGAACTTCAAGAATTTATTGATATTGCACTTATTGACATTGAGAAGGTCCTAAATTAGTTTCGAAAGATTTAACGAGAAAAGAAAGGCTGGGATATGAAACTTGAAGTATGTGAAATAGAAAAAAGACATGCTTCAAGAAGAAGTTCATGAACTTCAACTTCAACTGAATGGATTGAGAAAATCCACCAGTCAAAGTTTCATTAGATCTAACTAGTCAAATTCTCATACTAATTCATTTAGGGGAAGAACTTACACCGCATGCATTCATTGTGGCAAAATAGACATAAATCTAACCATTGCAGGTTCAAAGATAAGACTTCTGAAAGTCCTATCAATCCATCTTGTTTTTGTTACGGAAAATCTGGCCATACCTCTAATTATTGCAGGTTAAAGAATAACAAAGGATGGGTTTGGCGACCCAAGGCCTCTAACCAAGCTAACAATGAGAACACTAACCGTCCAGGACCAGCATGCTTAGGTACCTAAAATCAAATAATTTGTTTTTTGCAGGAACACCGCAAGAAGAATCGAAAAGGAAAATAGTATCTCGTTAGCGCGTGTTCCAGACATATGACAGGTGATAAATAATTATTCAAATTTGTCACTAATTTTGATGGTGGATTTGTCACTTTCGGAGACAAATCAAAAGGAAATATAATTGGAGTACGAAGAGTTCCCCTTAGCTCATCATGTGATGTAGATGAGGTATACTTAATAGACGAACTTGGTTACAATCTGCTCAGCATCAGTCAACTATGTGACTGTGACTATGAGGTTCGTTTAAAAAAATATGGTTGATTCATTGAAGATGAATCAGGTAAAATTATTCTATCTAAAAGTAGAGATAGAAATGTCTATACTCTTAGCAATATTGACAGTCTAGGGAATCAAATTTTCTTAGCTACAATGATTGATGATCACTGGTTATGTCATAAAAAGCTTGGACATGATAGCATTCATACTATTCAAAAACTTTCCAAATGTGATCTTGTCATTGTCCTTCCAAAACTAGATTTTTCAAAAGATCAAATTTGTGATGCATGTCAATTAGGAAAATAAACTCGTTCATATTTTAAACAAAAAATATTATTTCTACTACAAAACTTCTTCAACTTTTGCATATGGATATTTTTGGTCCAACTACTAGCATTGGTGGTAGAAAATATGCCTTTGTTATTGTAGATGATTTTTCCCGTTTTACCTGGGTTATTTTTCTGAGCCATAAAAGATGTTGGTCGAATTTAGAGCTCTCTCAGGAGAGGTTTTCACCTATCACTTTGAGGTAAGTTATTTCTATACAATATGAGTTTAAATCATGCATTATGGGTAGATTTTAACATAGAAATGGTAAAAATTTTAGAAGATTATTGGAAAACCTAGGTTTTAATAAAAATGGGATTAGACCACGAAAATGGTTATGGAATCGAGTAGAAATTATATATTTTAGTTTGTGAGGTTATGGGTAACATTTATCTTCAAATATTTCTGGAATCCAGGCACGTGGGCCCGAGGTAAATTTTTAGGAATCTTCCCATTCGGGTTGGGTAATCACTATAATAGCTAAGTTATGAACTTTTGAGTATATATTGATTAATTTATGCAATATTTGGCTAGTTTCGGTTTGTTCTGCATCAACTTGAGGACTTTGATAAAATTTGTGGACCGAAAGTGAGCTTGAGAATGAGGTAAGTCTCTTGCCTAACCTTGTAAGAGGGAATTTACCCCATAAGTATTTTAAATTACTATTTGCTTCTAATTATGGGTGTGTCACGACCCAATTTCTCCTCCGTTTGGGTATCGTGATGGCACCTAGTCCTTGCCTAACAATAATTAAAATAACAATATTATTTAAATAGAATCTCTTATAGTTCCCAAAACCGGTAGTACAAGTAATAAGCTTTATAGAGTGTTTGATAGAAAACTTCTAAATACAACTGTCCAGAAATAAGAATAAACAGTGCAAAACGAAAAGTTGAAAGTGACTCCGAAGCCTGCGAACGCAGCGACAGGTTTACCTTGAGTCTCCGTAACAACAATCCACACAGCTAGCTAACGAACAATTACCTGGATCTGCACAAAACAATGTGTAGAAGAGTAGCATGAGCACACCATAACGGTACCCTGTAAGTATCAAGACTAACCTCGGTGAAGTAGTGACGGGGACTAGTCAAGACACCCACAGGTCTAATAAACTAAACAAGCATAAGTATAGGGATGACAGAACATGACATCTATCTAAGAAACCCCCGCGATATGGCTAAAGACATAGCAACTGCAATAAGGAAGGAAACAGGAAGTAACAGCGGAACACCAGAATAAGACACAGAAGAATGAACGAAAACACAACCCAAATCCAGAAATCACAATACAGTAAAGGCAAGGCAAGTAGTAACTCAACAACTGCAATAGTTTTCACATCAGGTCTCAGCCAACAACCCCAATAAATTAGTCAAATCCTTCAAGTGTAAACTTTCACCCGTAAGTTTTTAAATTGAGGTCTTTAGAATATAATCCTTTCGAATAAGAAATTATTGAAATATACTTCATTCAAATAAATATCTTTTAAACATAATTCTTTCAAGATAAAACCTTTCAAATATAAAGTTTTCAAATAATTAGCCTTCAAACATAGTTCTTTCAAGATAAATACTTTTCAAGTATAACCTTTTCAAATAAATATCTTCAAACATAGTTCCTTCAAGATAAATACTTTTCAAAATATAAACTCTTCAAGTAATATCCTTAGAGTATAAGTCACCCTGTGACACCTAAGCATGGAAGATTAGCAACTCCGAATACAGATATAACCACAGGGAAAATCAACCGGGATACCATCCCATAGTCCCGAATTAATTATGCAAGACAGGGGGATCTCCCGAAATACGTCCGTAGTCCTAATTTAAATATACAGTGTTGGGGAATCTCCCAGAATACGTCTGTAGTCCTAATTTAAATATGCAGTACTGGGGGATCTCCCGGAATACGTCCGTAGTCCCAAAATAAATATGCAGTACTGGGGGATCTCCCGGAATACGTCTGTAGTCCCAATTTAAATATGCAGTGCTGGGGGATCTCCCGGAATACGTTTGTAGTCCCAATTTAAATATGCAGCGCAAACAATTGAGATAATAACTATAACACGACAGAAACCTCATACATCACCACAACGAGTACAAAAGCAACAATGACAGAAATGCAAGGTACGACGAGCAAATCAACTCAAGAATTTAAATCACAAGAATGGTAGAACTCATTCACAAGGAATAACCACAGTAAAGAATGCTAGGCACAAGTAGAACAGCTTAACAAGGGAAAACAAAACAAAAATGTAGCAACAATTCCACAATATTCAAGTCAACAATAAGAAGCCAACACGAGTCAAATAGTTCCAAATAATAGCAAGTCAACTAAGATATAGGTTATCTAAACTCCTTTTGAGGTTGAGCAATTACGAGAAAAATTCAACAATTCAAGTAAGGATAAGCAGCGAAAGATAATCATAACTCCAATTAAGACTAAACAATTATAGGATGAGAAAATAATGATTTCAATAAAAGATAAGCAGTTATGAAAAATATAGCACGCCGATAGAAGAGGTAAAATCTTTGGTTAAGTCAAATAAGGGTCAAATAGATAGTAAGAGTGAATCCTAAAGGAATTATCTCTAATCAAAGCATGTAGAGGTGAAACTAGCAAATAGGAATTCAAACGTATCAAAAACAACATCATACATAGTGAATATAAGGACATAAGAACCCTAAAAGGACAACTTTCCACAAATAAGTCCAAGCACGCACTCGTCACCTCGCGTACACAGAATACAATCAACATAGATGACTCAAATCCTAAGGGGTAGTTCGCTCACACAAGGTTAGGCAAGATGCTTACCTCGAGTCAAGCTCAATTAATCCGTAAGAATTCCCTTTCCACAAATATCTGGCTCTGAATGGCCCAAATCTAGCCAAAAGCAATTACATATCATATTTACAATCATAACAGACTCATCTAATTAATTAAATCAATACTTAAATAAAAATTCCGAAATTCGCCCTAAAAGTCGACACGGGTCCACGTCTCGGAATCGGGTAAAAGTCATAAAATACGAAATCTCATTCACTCACGAGTCTAACCATATCAAATTTACTAAAATCCGACACCAAAATCTCGATCAAAATCCCAAAATTCGGCCTAAGAACCTTTCTCAAATTTTCACCCCAAATCTGAATTTAAACGATGAATTCTAGCATAGATTAGTGGAATATAACCATAAGGGAGTTAAGAATGATTACCCAAAAACTTTCTTAGAAAATCTCTCCAAATTTCGCCTTCTACCGAGCTCTCAATCAAATTTGTGAAGTGAACTTCAAACCCTCTTTTCTGCCCCTTTTCTGCCCTGTTATTCCGCATCTGTGGACCTTGGGTCGCGCCTGCAACGCCGCACCTGCAGAATTTCCTTCGCAGGTGTGGAAACGACTTAAGAGGGTTGGGTCCGCTTCTGCAGAAAAAGGGCCGCACCTGCGAGTGCGCGCCTGCAGACTATTGTCTGCTTCTACAATCTCCTCCGCACCTGCGTGACCCTAACGCATCTGCGGGCATCGCATATGCGGAATTCACCTCGCACTTGTGACCCCTGACACTCTTCTATTTTTCCGCTTCTGCGCTTGCCTCCCTGAATGTGTGATCACGGACCTGCGGTCTCTCCACCGCAGGTGCTAAAATGACAGATGCCTGAAGACTTCAGCAGCAACACAAATCCAACTCTTGATCCGTTAAGCACTCGAAACTCACCCGAGCCCCCCCGAGACCTCAACCAAATATACCAACCAGTCCTAAAACACCATACAAACTTAGTCGAGCCCTCAAATCACATCAACTAATGCTAAAATCACGAATCACCTTCCAATTCAAATTTAAAGAACTTGAAACTTTAAATTCCTACAACCGATGCTGAAACCTATCAAACCACGCCCGAATGACCTCAAATTTTGCACACAGATAAAAAATGACACTAAAAACCCACAACCACTTTCAGAAATCCATTCCGATCTCGATATCAAAATTTCCACTATCAACCGAAATCGCCGAGAATCTAACTTTCGACAATTCAAGCCTAAATCTACTACAGACCTCCAAAACACATTCTGGACGCGCTACTAAGCTCAATGTCACTCAACGGAGCTAACAGAGTCAACATAATTCCATTCCGGATCCGTCTTCACATAGTTCCGACTACGATCTAAATTCTAAGACTTAAGCTCTCATTTAGGGACTAAGTATCCCAAATCACTTCGAATCACCCGATAATTGAATTTAACCATGCACGCAAGTCAAGGCACATAATACGAAGCTGCTCAGGGTCTTATGCCGCCAGACACGACTTAAATTCTCAAAACGACCGGCCGGGTCGTTACATCCTTCCCCTCTTAAACAAACGTTCGTCCTCGAACGTGCTAAGAATCGCCTCGAAGTCTTCAATCACCGATAGCACATATTCAACTTACACCCGTGGGGGGACCCTACGTCACCCCAATCCATATAAGACTAACGACACCATCCCAACTGTAATTTATCCTTTCTATCAACACCGCTAAGCCTTAGAGTCAAAAATTCTCACCTTCCATTTGTCTTCAAAAGACCCGATTCTAAATCCATAACCGATATCAGTCTCAACCAGCTGTAACAACTCTTGCCTACACCCACAAGGTACAACTGCACAACAAGACACACCACACATAGGCCCATAATAACATTTCTGATCACTATAGCTGCCCGAAATCAAAACCATCACCGGCAATTAGCCTTATATCCATTAGAACCATGTTTCAACCTCCATAACACTGACAACGATGCAAAAAAATACGAAGATCTCTTAACTATACACCCGAATCAATAAGTCACAACTAACACCACCGGTCACACACCCCACAAGCAAAAACTCAAGAAGCACATAACGAGAATGACTGAATACGTAAAGAGAAAAACATAAGAGAAATATCAAACAAGCACGACATGCACAACTCTCTAACAGTACCATACTACGAATCAATTTTAAATAGGAAAAATCAAAGTATATGAACAAATCACAAGAATCTCATCTTGATATAACTTCCACCGCGGCATGCAACCCGGCTCAAACATATCAAATCACCTAGAATCGCGAGGGTCTCACCCTCAACTCTGAATCACAAGTCGAATACACATCATACCAATGTAAATCTTTCACTAATTCAATTCTGCCAATAAAATCACAACACTTACTAAACCCTCACCCCGATAGAGTATCAAATTACAAATCGTAACCAATTTACTCAAGAATCACATCAAACCTACCATAATGGACAACATGAATTCACTTTTAGTCTCGAAACTTTCGATAATGAATAGAAACAAATGATAGACACGGGCTACCACTCATAGAGTCTCCTAACAGGGGTAAACACCTAAACAAAATACTAAGTCGTGAACTTACCCATAGGTGGGACAACAAATAGGGAAACTTGCCCCGATAAGCACAACCGAATCAAAATACGAATGGTGCCCCTATACAACAAATCAAAAGCATACTTGTATGACATCATCTGGCGCAGTAGCCTCAAGCCTATTATATGAATACATCAATGGGTCGGGCTTTCCCCTCTTGGGTGCCCTCTACTCTCCCGAATACTCCACTGTGACACACCTGTCCGTAATCTAGGACAATCTCTCACCCTGTGGCTGGTATCTCCACACTCGAAGCAACCTCTATGCTGACGTGGTTGTAGGAACTGTGCGGTACGGGTACTCTGAGACCCATGAGCACCTGACACATTGTGCGAAGCCTGAAGTGCAAACCGAACTGGCTGACCCATAAAACCTCTACCATGTCGTACCCTGCCTCCAAAATAAAGACCAGTAGATCTCTCCAGTCTACGAGGCCTCCTCACCTCCTTGTCCTCTCTCTCCTGATCTCACCTATACTCTCTCTCATGGCCCCGCATGTCCTCTATACGGCGAGCGATCCCTACCACCTGCTAAAACGAAACATCTGACTCTAACTCCCGAGCCATACTGAACCGAATATCATGCCTGAGTCCCTCAATGAATCTACGGACACACTCTCTAACTGTGGCGACCAAAACAGGTGCATGCCTAGCCAAATCACTAAATCTCACGACATACTCTACATTGACAAAGTGCCCTGGTGCAGCTTCTCAAACTCCACGCGCCATGCATCTCGATGGGACTGAGGTACAAACTCTCTCAGGAACATCTATGAAAACTGAACCCATGTAAGTAAAGCTAACTCGACTGGGCTACCCATCTCATATGCCCGCCACCACTGATAAGCCTCTCCCTTAAGCTGGAACGTAGTGAAAGAAACCCCACTTGTCTCAACAATATCAATAGTGCGGAGGATGTTATGGCACTCCTCCAGAAAACCCTGTGCACTCTCTGAAGCCAAACCGCTAAATGTAGGAGGGTTATACCTCTTGAACCTTGCAAATCTAGGCTTCCCTTCCTCGGATGCTGCTGCTCTGACCATAAGCTAAACTGGAACCACGCCCTGTGTTACCATGACACCTGGAACTTGACCAACGTGAACTCGCAACTCTGGAGTGTGGGCGGCGGGAGCCTGGGATCCTCCCCCGGTCTGTGAAGTAACTGGTGCAACCGGAATAGCCCCGCTTAAGCCAATATACCAAACATGCTCAGGAACTGTGCTAAAGCCTCCTGAAGTCCGGGGGTAATAGCAGGCGCCTTCGGTTCTTGCCCCCAACTGGAACTACTGGCAGCCCCCCAACTGCTCCTCTGTTAGGTGCCCTAGCTGCAGCACGTGCTCCTCGTCGGCCTGTGCCTCTGACCATAGCGACATCTACTCCGGGGGTAACATCATCAGGAACCGCAACTCGTATCCTCACCATTTGTGAGAGAATGGAATTGTAAATTTCAAACTTCAAGATCAATGAACTCGCACGATAGGAATGAAGGAAGAGAAATTGTCCTAATAGTTCCATAGCCTCTCGAAGATAAGTATAGACGTCTCCGTACCAATCTGCAAGACTCTACTAAACTCGCTTATGACTCGTAGCACCTATGAACCTAGGGATCTGATACCAACTTGTCACAACCTAATTTCCCCTACGTTTGGTATCGTGATGGCACCTAGTCTTAAGGACTAGGTAAGCCTAACAATAATTAAAACAACAATATTATTTAAATAGAATCTCTTATAGTTCCCATAACCGGTAGTACAAGTCATAAGCTCTATAAAGTGTTTGCTAGAAAACTTCTAAATACAATTGTCCAAAAATAAGAATAAACAATGCAAAACGAAAAGTTGAAGGTGACTCCGAAGCCTGCGAACGCAGCGGCAGGTTTACCTTGAGTCTCCGCAACAATAGTCCACACAGCTAGCTAACGAACAATTACCTGGATCTGCACAAAACAATGTGTAGAAGAGTAGCATGAGCACACCACATCGGTGTCCAGTAAGTATCAAGACTAACCTCGGTGAAGTAGTGACGAGGACTAGTCAACACACCCACTGGTCTAATAAACTGAACAAGCATAAGCATAGGGATGA
Organism: Nicotiana tomentosiformis; assembly: GCF_000390325.3. Lineage (NCBI taxonomy): Eukaryota > Viridiplantae > Streptophyta > Magnoliopsida > Solanales > Solanaceae > Nicotiana > Nicotiana tomentosiformis. The sequence continues at coordinate 23,558,306 of NC_090823.1, read as the reverse complement.
CAGAACATGGCATCTATCTAAGGACCCCCGCGATATGGCTAACGACATAGCAACTGCAATAAGGAAGAAAAAACAGGAAGTAACAGCGAAACACCAAAATAAGACATAGAAGAATGAACGAAAACACAACCCAAATCCAGAAATCACAATACAGTAAAGGCAAGTAGTAACTCAGCAGCTGCAATAGTTTTCACATCAGGTCTCAGCCAACAACCCCAATAAATTAGTCAAATCCTTCAAGTGTAAACTTTCACCCGTAAGTTTTTAAATTGAGGTCTTTAGAATATAATCCTTTTCAATAAAAAATTATTGAAATATACTTCCTTCAAATAAATATCTTTCAAACATAATTCTTTCAAGATAAAACCTTTCAAATATAAATTTTTCAAATAATTAGCCTTCAAACATAGTTCTTTCAAGATAAATACTTTTCAAGTATAACCCTTTCAAATAAATATCTTCAAACATAGTTCCTTCAAGATAAATACTTTTCAAAATATAAACTCTTCAAGTAATATCCTTCGAGTATAAGTCACCCTGTGACACCTAAGCATGGAAGATTAGCAGCTCCGAATATAGATATAACCACAAGGGAAATCTACCGGGATACCGTCCCGTAGTCCCGAATTAATTATGCAAGACAGGGGGATCTCCCAGAATATGTCCGTAGTCCCAATTTAAATATGCAGTATTGGGGGATCTCCCGTAATGCGTCCGTAGTCCCAATTTAAATATGCAGTACTGGGGGATCTCCCGGAATACGTCTGTAGTCCCAAAATAAATATGCAGTACTGGGGGATCTCCCGGAATACGTCGGTAGTCCCAATTTAAATATGCAGCACAAACAACAGAGATAGCAACTATAACACGATACGAGTACAAAAGCAACAATGACAGAAATGCAAGGTACGACGAGCAAATCAACTCAAGAATTTAAATCACAAGAACGGTAGAACTCATTCACAAGGAATAACCACAGTAAAGAATGCTAGGCACACGGAGAACATCTTAACAAGGGAAAACAAAACAAAAATGTAGCAACAATTCCACAATATTCAAGTCAACAATAAGAAGCCAACACGAGTCAAGTAGTTCCAAATAATGGCAAGTCAACTAAGATATAGGTTATCTAAACTCCTTTTGAGGTTGAGCAATTACGAGGAAAATTCAACAATTCAAGTAAGGATAAGCAGCGAAAGATAATCATAACTCCAATTAAGACTAAATAATTATAAGATGAGAAAATAATGATTTCAATTAAAGATAAGCAGTTATGAAAAATATAGCACGACGATAGAAGAGGTAAAATCTTTGGTTAAGTCGAATAAGGGTCAAATAGATAGTAAGAGTGAATTCTAAAGCAATTATCTCTAATCAAAGCATGTAGAGGTGAAACTAGCAAATAGGAATTCAAACGTATCAAAAACAACATCATACACAGTGAATATAAGGACATAAGAACCCTAAAAGGCTAACTTTCCACAAATAAGTCCGAGCACGCACTCGTCACCTCGCGTACACAGAATACAATCAACATAGATGACTCAAATCCTAAGGGGTAGTTCCCCCACACAAGGTTAGGCAAGATGCTTACCTCGAGTCAAGCCAATCAATCCGTAAGAATGCCCTTTCCACGAATATCTGTCTCTGAATGGCCCAAATCTAGCCAAAAGCAATTACATATCATATTTACAATCATAATAGACTCATCAAATTAATTAAATCAATACTTAAACAAAAATTCCGAAATTCGCCCTAAAAGTCGATACGGGCCCACATCTCGAAATCGGGTAAAAGTTATAAAATATGAAAGCTCATTCACTCACGAGTCTAACCATATCGAATTTACTAAAATCCAACACCAAAATCTCGATCAAAACCCCCAATTTTGGCCTAAGAAATTTTCTCAAATTTTCACCCCAAATCTGAATTTAAACGATGAATTCTAGCATAGATTAGTGGAATATAAGCATAAGGGAGTTAAGAATTATTACCCAAAAACTTTCTCAGAAAATCTCTCCAAATTTCGCCTTCTACCGAGCTCTCAATCAAATTTGTGAAGTGAACTTCAAACCCTCGAATCTGCCCCTTTTCTGCCCTATTATTCCGCATCTGCGGACCTTGGGTCATACCTGCTACGCCGCACCTGCGAAATTTCCTTCGCAGGTGCGGAAACGATTTAATAGGGCTGGGTCCGCTTCTGCCGAAAAAAGGCCACACCTGCGAGTGCGCGCCTGTGGACTATTGTCTGCTTCTGCGATCTCCTCCGCGCCTGCGTGACCCTAACGCATCTGCGGGCATCGCAAATGCGGAATTTACCTCGCACCTGCGACCCCTAGCACTCTTCCATTTTTCCGCTTCTGCGCTTGCTTCCCCGCATGTGCGATCAGGCACCTACGGTCTCTCCACCGCAAGTGCGAAAATGACAGATGCCTGAGGACTTCAGCAGCAACACAAATCCAACTTTTGATCCGTTAAGCACTCGAAACTCACCCGAGCCCCCCGGGACCTCAACCAAACATACCAACCAATCCTAAAATACCATACGAACTTAGTCGAGCCCTCAAATCATATCAACTAATGCTAAAATCATGAATCACCTTCCAATTCAAACTTAAAAAAATTAAAACTTTAAATTCCTACAACCGATGCCGAAACCTATCAAACCACGTCCGAATGACCTAACATTTTGTACACAGGTCAAAAATGACACTACAAACCCACAACCACTTTCGGAAATCCATTCCGAGCTCGATATCAAAATTTCCACTATCAGTCGAAATCGCCGAAAATCTAACTTTCGCCAATTCAAGCCTAAATCTACTACAGACCTCCAAAACACATTCCGGACGCGCTCCTAAGCTCAAAATCACTCAACGGAGCTAACAGAGTCGACATAATTCCATTCCGGATTCATCTTCACACAGTTCCGACTACGGTCCAAATTATAAGACTTAAGCTCTCATTTACGTATTAAGTGTCCCAAATCACTTCGAATCACCTGATAATTGAATTCAACAATGCACGCAAGTCAATACACATAATACGAAGCTGCTCAAGGCTTTACGCCGTCGTACGGGACTTAAATTCTCAAAACGACCGGCCGGGTCGTTATAGGGTGCTACATACGCACGAAGTGATGAGAGTCTGTGCGTAGCTACAAATCATGCTTATGTCCGGGTAGTTTTAGGACCCTATCATGACATACTTGTATTATTTTCACTCTACTTGTTAATTTAAATGCTTAAATTATATTGAAACTTGATAAAAGATTCGTAAAGACCGAACTTCAGTTACTTTGAGTTTTGGCGAGTTACTTGACCACTGATAGAAACTTTGCCTCCTTGTGTATTAGTCTTGTGATAACCGTTAAATCGGATATTCGTTGAGTATTCTCTTTTTTTTTTGTGGAGCAGGCATAACACCTCGACAGTATAATAGATGCATGTATGGTTCGTGCCGGTCGACCCTCGGCAGTGTACACATTATTCTGGATCGGGTTGTACGATCTCGGCATAAATCATGCGTGATAATGCTCGGAGTCTGATTACACTTGATATTACCTTCATGACTTGAGAAATTATAACTTACTTGATGGACCGTATTTGTTGAAGTTAGTATGTGCTACTTGGAGATTATAAATTGATTTTTAGTTAAAGAATCACTTATTCACTGTTTGTTATTATATTATTATTATTATTATTGACGTATTCCATGCCTATTTAGGATTTTTGTATTTTATCTATTGGCCCATAGTAAGTGTCGATGTCGATCCCTCGTCACTAGTTCTTCGAGGTTAGACTAGATACTTACTGGGTACATGTTGTTTATGTACTCACGCAACACTTCTTCATTAATCGTGCAGGATCTGAGGCAGGTGCATCTGCCAGTCATTCAAGCGTGCACCCCCGTTACCCCGAGGCATAGTGGTGAGTTGCTATCTGTGTCCGTTCTGCAGCACCCGCAGTCTCTCTTTTGTATTTATTTTATGTCTATCTTATTCGAGACAATAGCATAGGTGATTTTGTATATTCTACTAGTTGCTCATACACATGTGACCCGGGTTTTGGGAACATTCTTGTAGACACTTTATGGTTTTGAGTATTAGATTCACTGTATTTATTCTCTCATTATTTATGCTTTACTATACTATAATTTTTCACTAATCACTTTCTCAATAAATAAAAAAATCAACTACTTTGAAATTATTAAAAATAACAAATACATGACTAGTTCACCATTGACTTGCCTAGCGGCGACGTTGGGCGCCATCATGGACTATAGGAAAAATTGGGTCGTGACAATTTCTCTTATATTTATCATATATTAGCTTATTTTAACTCTTATTACTCGTCTAGCTTCACTTTTAGAATAATCAATAGTACTCGATCCAAAAATAAAGAGAAAAATAAATAGTAGTAGTTCTTTTCGTTAAAAATAAATAGTAGTACTACTTCAATTTTTAGGGTTCATAATAAAATAACTATTTTATTCAATGTGAACTCTAATTTAAAGGTGTAATAGCACGTGTATCCCATATTTACACAATTTTAAAAAATTATGTAAATATTATTAATTTATATATTTGAGTTATAAATAATTAAAAAAAGAACATAAATCCGTAAAAATTAGGAATGTTAATCTAATTAGTTAGCTTAATAACACATATATCAGATGCCTTATTGTGATTTCATGCCTTGCCTCGAATTACTAAAGTTATTCAATTCTCTTCTTTTCTGTTGGATCAATTAGCATAATATACTTGATATAAATAAATTAATGATAAAATTATTATAATAATTTATTTATTGTCTCTAAAATTATATTTTGAACTTGACATGAAATTGTTATGTGTCATTTCGTAGGCATTTCTAAAAGATTTGTTTTTTAAAAAAAGAAATTAACTCCCGTAATCATATCAAGTTGGCATATGTTATATACGAATCCAATGGTTGAATTATTATTTTTTATTGAGATATATTTACTTGAACCTATGTGCTAACATATAATAAAAATACTAACAGTAAAAGAAAAGAAATAGTACGCGTGGGCAAATAGAATTCAAAAAGGATATAACTTTTATAATAATTCTAGTAAGGCAAACTTCATAATTAAAAATCTTATTATCTTCAAAAGAAAAAAAAATCTTCATAACTCAATCATGTTGTAATAGTTTAGCATCCTGTCACTTCTATCTCGTTAAAGAAAGCTTCAAAAACAAAGTCTAGGAAGGAAAAGATTTATTTTACCTAAAAAGGAAGGAAAAGATTCTATATGGTTTTAAAGTATTAAATATTAAGATTTTTTTATATAATTGAAATAAGGAAAGATTTAATAAGTAACATTTTAGTTGGTTTTAAATTAAAGTCCTAAATCTTAAAAAAATAATTAAATTATAATTTTATCCATTGTTAAATCTATTTTTAGAGGGTAAAAAACGCGAACGACATTTTGCTAAGAGCCTTCGTGCTTTTAATATAAACTAGTTTATACGTACGCGCATTGCGCGTGTACCTTTTTTTAAAAAACAAATTCATAAATATAATATTAAAGTTAAGTTTTTGCGTTATAAAATAAAAATGTATGTACCTGATGATTATTGATCCTATATAGTTAACTTAATAATGAATAAAACTGCCTTGTAGAAGTTTTCGATCATCAGTAGATGTATTTATATTTCTTTTTACTATGTCATTTTCACGTACACATGGTAAGTGATTTAATAGTACTTAGGTTTTTTCTCTTATTTGTTCTCGTAATTTAAAAAGTATCTAGTTCCAAATTCAAATATATATTCTAATTAAAGAAAAAAGCATGCAAACCAAAAACATGGAGTGTATTTTGAATGAATTAGCTTTAAAATTCTAATTTCAGTCATAATTCTACCAACAAATAAATTAGGTTACTTTTTAATTAATATGAATTCCATTAAACTCTAATACCTTCCATTGAATTCTAATTTCTTTTATGTCTAGAACACATTGAAGAAAGTTTTAATTTATTCGTCGAACTTGTTAGAATAATTCTATCCAACTTAGAGTGTAACTTACCAAAGTTAAAAGAATATCAAAGTAACAAATTCATAACTAATAAAGTCCAAATTTTAATCTTACCAAAAATAAATGATTAAATATAATTATAGTTTTATACACTTATAAAAGCTAAAAAGGTGGATCAACACTTAATGTTGAGCTTATAGATGTAAATAGAGATGAATGGAAGGAAATGAGCTGACGGAGGACTTATGACTCAAAGAAATAAAACTTAATAAATTACATAGGAGATCAGATTATATGAATATACATATATGTAGATCATGAAATTAAAGAATCACGACCTCGAATTAGTTTTTGTGTAAAAACATTTACATTAAGATGCGAAGACTTTTTAAAACGCAACTCGGTCGGTGCTGTTATGATCCAAAATATCATCTTTAAATTTAATAATTAATTCTGTGTTCTAAGATCTCAAAAAGCACTATTTATCATTCCTCGACTTGCGTGTGCAATGTGTAAAATTTTCTGCAAGTTTTTATGTGAAAAATAGATTAAAATATGAATTAGAGCTTTAAAACTCAACTGAGTTGACTTTGGTCAACATTTTGAGCAAACACACTCGGATCAGTATTTTGACAATTCCGATAGGTCTGGATCGTGAATTGGGACTTGGGCGTATGCCCGGAATCAAATTCCGAGGTCCCTAGCCCGAGATATGGAATTTTGATGAAAAATTAAAAGTTTAAGTTTAAATAGTGACCGGTTGTCGAATTATGTGCAAACGACCCTGGAGTAGAATTTTGATGATTTCAACAACTCAGTATGGTAATTTTGGACTTAGGAGCGTGATCGAAATTTTATTTGGAAGTCCGTAGTGGAATTAGGCTTGAAATGCCGAAAGTTGAATTTTTGGGAAGTTTGACCGAGGGGTTGACTTTATGATATCGGGGTCAAAATCCAATTCTGAAAATTTGAGTACCTCCGTTATATCATTTATGACTTGTGCGCAAAATTCGAGGTAAATCGGACGTGATTTGATAGGTTCCGGAGTCATATGTAAAAATTAAAAATTTCAAAGTTGATTAGGCTTGAATCTATGTGTGATTCGTGTTTTAGTATTGTTGGATGTGATTTGAAGGCTCGACTAAGTTCGTATGATGTTTTAGACTTGTTGGTATATTTGGTTGAGGTCCCGGGGGCCTCGGGTTAGTTTCGGATGGTTAACGGATCAAATTCGGACTTAGAAGAAATAGCTGAAGTTTCTGCCCTCTGCTGCATTCGCACCTGCGGAAATTCTATCGCAGGTGCGAGCTCGCAGAAGCGAGCCTGGCAAGCACAGATGCGCAAATGGACTATAGGGCAATGGTCGCAGGTGCGAGGGAAATTCCGCACCTGCGTGAGCACAAATGCGGAGGGATGCGCACAGAAGCGGCTTGCGCAGGAGCGCAAACAGGCGCGCAGATGCGGGCAAAGGCACAGATGCAGGACTTTTTCCTCACATGCGGTTGGCGCAGAAGCGACCAAGTTGCCGCAAATGCGAAAATCCCTGGACAGTACAAAAACAGAGGGGTTCAAGCTCGGGTAGGGCAATTTTGGGCATTTCAAGCTCGGGTAGGGCAATTTTGAGCAAGGTTTTCACGGAAAACCTTGAGGTAAGTCCCTTGTGATCATTTTTACTCCATAATATTGAATTATCATCAAATAATCCGACTAGATTACATATTTTTGAGGTGTGAATCGGGGGTTGGAACTTAGGGATTTGAAAATAAGATTTGAAGCTTTGAGGGTCGAGTTAGGGTCGGATTTTGATAAAATTGGTATGGTTAGACTCGTGAGATTTCGGATTTTGTAACTTTGGTCAGATTATGTTTAGTATTTTCTTATAGAATTAATTCTATAATTTTTGTTGACTGTATTGAATTAATTATGACTAGATACAAGTCAATCGAAATCGGAAAATTGAGGAAAAAGCATACTACTTGGTTAAATTGGAGCAAGTCGAGGTAAGTGACTTATCTAACCTTGTGTGTGAGAAATTTCCCCTAGGATTGGTATTAATTGTAATGTGATGAAAGTCGTATACACGAGGTGACGAGTGTGTACACAGACTAAATGTGAAGGATTATGTTTTTTAAATTATGAAGATCACTGTTGCATAATAATTAATTTATTAAATCTTGTTATATTCTCCATCATTGATTTGATTTGTATACTTTAAATTTGCTTGACCTTTTTTTGCTAATTATTTTACCTGTTTGGTTGAAACTTGGTTTCTTTTATTCTGTGCATTATTTAAAATTAATTTTTTTTAAATTAAATATTATTAATATGAAGTATTTGACATTTTAAATTTGGTATTGAAGCAACGTGTTAAAGATTTTGAAATATTATTTTGCTAAATTATTTATTCCTGAATATTTTTGTAAGATTTTTGTACTCATTGTGATGGAGCCGTGGGCTCTTTATTGTGAAAAAATATTATTGATGATTTATGTTGGCATGAACCGTGAGCTCTTTATTGTGGAAAATATCATTGATTTAGTTTTGCGAATTGAAATATTTGGGCACTTGAGGTGAAAATTATGATATATTGTGATATTGATACGCATGCGGTGGTATAAGGTCTTGGTATTGAAACGCATGCGGTGAGATAAGGGTGGCTTGATACGCGTAGCTAGTAGGGGGAACTACTAGAAGTCATGCGGTGTGATAAGGATGGCTAAAACGCGGGATGCTATTTTGGGAAAAATATTTTCTTTAAAATAAATTATGAAGGCTCCCGCGGTGAGATAAGGAAATGAGATATTGTGAATTTATTTATGATTTGGGACTACGAGGCGGTACCTCAGTAGTGCCCTTGTTGATATTGATTTATGGCCATAGTTGCCTTCGATTAATTGTTGTGATTTTCATAAAGTTGAAAGGAATTCTGTTTTGATTCCACGAGATATTATTTGCAATTATTTGGTGTCATTAAATATGACATACTATTTGATTCATTTTCATAGTCATTTTATCTTATTAAATTGTTTAAATATTTTTTCATGTCATTATCTATTCTCCAGTAGGGCCTGACCTGACCTCGTCACTACTCTACTGAGGTTAGGCTTGACACTTACTGGGTACCGTTGTGGTGTACTCATATTACGCTTCTGCACATCTTTTTGTGCAGATCCAGGTACATCTTACCAGTCTAGACGTTAGTGAGTTACCTACGCACGGAGATTTCGAGATATATCTGCCAGCGTCCGTAGACTCCGGAGTCCCCTTCTATCATTTTACGTTGCTTCCTTATTTTTCTTTAGACTTGATACATAGAAACATTGAGAATAAACTTTTAGAAGCTTGTGACTTATTTTTACCAGGTTTTGGGAGTTATAATTATTAGAACTGTAGTTTATTTATTTCAGATATTTATGATTATTCCGCATCGATAGGCTTACCTAGTCTTAGAGACTAGGTGTCATCACGACCTCCTACGGAGGAAATTTGGGGTCGTGACAAGTGCCTTATCCAACCACTTATTTTACGCATAGCCTGCATAATTATTAATTAAAGCTCAACAACCTGTTTTCTATGCAAGATTAAACCTAAAATATGATCAGACCATATTATATATACCATAAGCAAGAAACAAGAAGCAAATTGGATTTGTTTTTTAATAAAAAGAGCTTAAAGAGAATGCATGAGATCTCACATTTTGGAGATATAGAACATCAACTATAAGAAGAAGAAGAAAAGTTAATATTGATCATCAGATGTGTCCAAACGGATACTAACAATTCAATTATGTTCAACAAAGAGACAATTTCACCATGAAATTTTGAAAGTTAAAGTTATAAAAGTTTCAAACCTAGCTTGTAATGACGGAGAGGCTCTATTTTCGGTTAAGAATTTATTATACTACCAAATGTAAAAGAAGAGCTCAAATTTAATTGGAAGGAATTGTCGTAACAAACAATTCTGAAACTGTCACGACCCAAAATTCAACTAGTTATGATGACATCTAACCTCACCCGCTAGGTAAGCCAAATAACAACAATCCGATTCAATTAATATTTAACTGACTCTAATACACTCCCCAAGGACTGGTAGTACAAATCATGAGTTTCTAATATTAGAATTTACAAAACTGGAGTGAAATAAAAATACGTCATCTGTCTGAAATATACACGAACAGATTAAAAATTTCAAAGCTACCATGAACAAGAGGAAGTTGTGACTAGATCGCAAGTATATTTTCAAATCCAACTCCCGCCGTATGCAACAACATCAACATCAACATCAGAAATCTGCACGCAAGGTGCAGAAGTATAGTATGAGTATAACCGACCCCATGTACTCAATAAGTAACAAACCTAACCTTAGGTTGAAAGTAGTGACGAGCTTGTACTAAGGTCAGAATCCACTCCAATAACCAATAACATCTCATAACAATACAATTTAAAGCAGCATAAGTAATAACTCAATAATAGAATGCTCAACTCGTATATAATTCCGGAAAATAAACATTTTCTTTTCAAGTATAATAGTAAAACTCAAATCCTTTGCCGAAAATCACCAAAAATATGAGTAAGTCTTAAATCAGTGATTTTTCTCAAAAACTTTAATGACATATAAGAAATTTCATTATCAGATGGCATGAGAAAAATACTTCTTTATGCCTACATATCGAGTATGTATGTCTAATGCAATGCATATAAGAAAATCAGTAAGTCTTAAATCAGTGATTTTTCTCAAAAACTTTAATGACATATAAGAAATTTCATTATCAGATGGCATGAGAAAAATACTTCTTTATGCCTACATATCAAGTATGTATGTCTAATGCAATGCAACACAGTGATAAACTCATGTACTCACACTCTCCGAGTACTCAATCACTCAATACTGTATATGGCCAATCCAGCCCAGAGAAGATCCATCCCATATATATACATAAAAACTGACATTCAGTCACTTAGTAATGTATCGGGCCAATCCAGCCCTGGGGTCACGGCCCAAAATCCTTTAAAGGTCGTGATGGCGCCTAACACCGCTGTCAGGCAAGCCAACGATAATTAATTAACTTAATTACTCATTTTAGTATTTTTAAATCGTAATTTCCTTCAATTAAATAGTAAAGGATAGGACTTACGGAGTAAATGATAATATTTTCGCAACTAAAATACTGAACAACCCATAACCACTCCCAAAACCCGGTGTCACAAGTGCATGCGCATTAACTAGGGAGTGAAATAAATTATAGCATCTATCCGGAATACAAATATGACATGAAAGATATAAATAACGCTGAAGGAGACTCTGCTGGCTGCAGATCGTAGTATAGAATGCATCTCGCCTAAGTCCTCGCAATAACCGCGCCTCTGAACCCACAAGGCCACTAGACATATATATACCTACACAAAAATGTGTAGCAAGTGTTGTATGAGTACGTAAATGAACACGTACCCAGTAAGTATCTAGTCTAACCTCAAAGAAGTAGTGATGAGAGGTCGACTCTGACACTTACTATGGGCTAACAATAAGTATGTCAAAATTTTAATTAAGCAGGGATTACATGAATAATACTAAAAACCCAATAATAGGAAACAGTAAATAATCCCTTCACCAATATTAAGTCCCAAATTTATTTTTCATCATTTAACAATTTATATCTCAAGCCAAAGAAGCAATATCAATTATAATTGATTCCAAAGATTTATCATGCGCAAATTATGCCGAGGTCGTACAGTCCGATCAAATATAATATTTAAACTGTACACTGCCGAGGGTCGAACGACACGAACCATAGATGCATCTATCTGCTACCGAGGCGTTCGACACACTCCACAAACAAAAAATATTTTAAGGAAAATACAAATTCTCAATAACAGTCAAGTATTCCATTCACAACTTCAAGTAAGTGAAATTTAATTCTTTTATCCGGTTTCAAAAGACTTAAGCAATTAAGTTAACAAGTAGGGTACAAATATTGTAAGTATAGTATGATATGGGTCCTAGACTACCTGGACAATAGCATAATTAGTAGCTACGTACGGACTTTCATCACCTCGTGCATACGTAGCCCCCACAAATCGATGCACATTTTACTTCAATTCACCGATAGGGTTAGTTCCCTCTTACAAGGTTAAAAAAGAGACTTACCTCGCTCCGAAGTTCTATAACCGGCTCCAAAGCTTTTCCAACAACTTAAAGCGATGCACATCGCTCCAAAACTAGTCAATAAATGTGCAAAACCATAAATATATACTCTAATACTCATTATAATTCAATTTACAATAATTCCCAACTCTGCTCGAAAAGTCGATAAAAATCACCCTCGGACCCACGTGCCCGGATTTCGAAAATTTTCGAAGATAACAATTACCCATAAACTCACGAACTCAAATATATAATTTATTTCCAATCTCATGCCTAAATTCGTGGTCAAAAACCAAAAATATAAATTCTAGGTTTTCCTTCAAAATCTCAAATATTTATGAATCTTCATGCTTGAATCCATATAAAAACCATGTATTTATCTTGCAATGGATGGGAATAACTTACCTTGGCATAGATGATGAAAAGCCCTCACTTGAAGCTCTCCAAAAATGGCCCAACCAAGAGAGAATGGAAGAAAATGGGCCAAATCCCCGTTCTTAAAGAAACACAATGCCCAGTGACTTCTCGCACATGCGGTCACTTGACCACTTCTACGGTCCCGCAGGTGCGGCCAAAATACCGCTTCTGCAGTCCTCCTTCAGGCCCCTCAACTCCGCAGCGCAGGTGCGGTTCCTCTTCTGCGGAACTCGACCGTATTTTCCATCCCAACCTTCCCCAGCCAGAACCGCTCCTGCGACCCTCATGGTTGCTTCTACGCCTCCGCACCTGTGGCCATAACTCACAGGTGCGGTTACACTAGGAGACAACAGCCTCATCATATCTTCCAAGTCCAAATTCGATTCGTTAACCATCCAGAATCCACCCGAGGCCCTCGGGACCTCAATCAAATATACCAAAACGTCCCAAAACACATTACGAACTTAGTTGAGGCCTCAAATCACGCCAAACAAAGTCGAAACTACGAATCACCCTCCAATTCAAACTTAATAAACTTTGAAGCTTCAAACTTCTACAATCGATGTCGAGACCTATAAAATCACGTCCGATTGACCTCAAATTTTGCACACAAGTCATAATTGATATTACGGACCTACTCCAACTTCCGGAATCGGAATCAGACCCCGATATCAAAAAGTCCACTCCCGGTCAAACTTCTCAAAAACCCTTCAAATTTCTAACTTTTTCCAAATGACCCCAAAATGACCTACGGACCTCCAAATCCACATCTGGACGTGCTCCCAATAGCAGATTCACCATACGGAGCTATTCCCAGACTCGGAATCCTAAAAGGACATCAATAACATTAAAATGCACTTCAACCCAAATTTATGAAATTCTTCCAAAATGCCAACTTTCCACAATAGGCGCCAAAACGCTCTCGGTTCATCCAAAACTGGATCCGGACATACGCCCAAGTCTAAAATCATCATACGAACCTTTTGGAACCTTCAAATCCTGATTCCGAGGTCATTTAATCAAGAATCAAACCTTAGTCAATTCTTCCAACTTAAAGCTTCCGAAATGAGAGTCTTCTTTCCAAATCAACTCCGAACTTCTCGAAATTCAATTCCGGCCATACGTACAAGTCATAATACCTAAAGTGAAGTTACTCATGGCCTCAAACTGCTGAACGACATGCTAGGGCTCAAAACGATCGATCGGGTCGTTACAGGGAACTTCATCCCAAACATAATAAATGATTTGGGCTAGATACATGCCCAGGAAAATTATAAATAAATAAGGCAACTCCATGCCTTGGGATGTCCATCCCAAATATAAATAAATAAGGAAACTCCATGCCTGGGAAGTCCATCCCAAATATAATATCATTTGTGCTCACTGTGGGGGGTGTGCAGACTCTGGAGGGGCTCCTTCAGCCCAAACGCTATATAAAGCCAATATGGTCTACTGCGGCATGTAGTCCGATCCCATAATAATAAAGCCTATAAGGCCTGTTGCGGTGTGCAACCCCGATCCATATAATAATTAGTATAAAGCCAATATGGCCTGCTGGGGCGTGTAGCTCGATCCCATAAATATCCTCACAAATGGATGCACATGACTGAGTATGAAATTTACATTTTAAAAATTCAATAGCAACATGACCCTGTGGGTCCCAAAATATCGGCACGTAGCCTAAACATGATCTTTAATACGATCCTCAGCTCAATTATTCTAACAGGTGGGGAACATGTGAATAATGACATGATTCTTTGATTATGAAACTCTACGAAATTTATTTAAGTTACAATTTCTATGGTGCACGCCCACACGTCCATCACTTAGCATGTGCATCACCTCCAAACAATTCATATAACATGTAATGCAGGGATTCATACCCTCAACTCCAAGTTTAGAAATGTTACTGATAAGTGGGGATTTTAACTACTTATTTGCGCCTTTTGACTTTCGTTTTAGTTCAAAAATGCTTAAAGGTATTCCCGAAAATTGATGAAATATGCTTACTTGCAGGAGTATTGGAAAATGAGCCAAAGTAATGAAATTCAACACAAGAAGGAGTGAGTTTGAAATCAAGCAAAAAGGGCTAAAGTGCGGACCGTAGAATTCTGTCTGCGGCCACAGAACAAGAAGCAAATTTGATAGTGCTGCAATGCAAAGTGCGGACCGCACAATAATTATGCGGCTGCAGAAGTCAAGGTTCAGAGATTTGGTAATTCAAGACAATCAAGATCTGCGGACTGCACTATAATTGTGCGACTGCAGAAATCAAATGTGCGGTCGCACCCAGAATTCTGCGGTCCGCAGAACTCAAGATGTGCGGCCGCACCCAGAATTGTGCGGTTCGCAGAACTCAAGAAGTGCGGCTGTAGTTCAGAATTTTGCAATCGCAGAAACCACTCCTGTAAAGAGCTGCAGCAAAGTGCGGACCGCACGCAGAATTGTGCGTCCGCAGAACCTCCTTAAGAGCAATTTTGTCCGAAAACAGCTTTGTATAAATAGACTACTTTCACGAAATTAGGTCAAGTTTTGAATATCTGAAAGTTGGTAGCCGTTTTTATTTACTACTTTAGGAAACTTTATCATAGCTTGTCAATTTTACATTGTGTTTTCATCTATTTATCACTAAATATGAGTTTAATCATCTTTTCTTCTCTATTTTATTCATCACCCACTATGAGTAGCTAAATTTCTAGCTAGGGTTGTGACCCAACCCTAGTGTGGGTACCCAATGGGTGTTTGATTTAGGGATTGTTTATGGTTGGGTGTGTAATATTTTACCTAGTTCTTGCTATAATTGTAGAATTAATGGTTACAAACATTGATTCAAGCCTATTTGACTTAGTCTCTACTTGAGAAAGAGAGACTTAGTCTAGGAAAACTTGGCTAACAAGAAATTGGGATGAACTCAAGAAATTGATAGTCCCAATTAAAGGCTTGAATCTAGAGATAGTAAAACCCGACTTGAGCATCTATCAACTATTTTGTGCATTACCCATTTGGACTTGAGAAAGATAAATTGGGCAAAATGACTTTATTACCGAGAGGTATTGAATGGGTAACTATGTGCTAATTTCTATAATACACCCCGACTAACAAAATCCGCTCTAAAGCCCACAACCCGTTAGGCAAACACCTAGGTGGAAGTCACAGTCCTAGATCTTTTACATATTTGAAAAACAACACCAAAAATATTATTCTCTAGCTTTACATTTGCAAACCGTAGCATAATTTAGAAGTAGAATCAAAACAAAGTTTGTGGAAGTGCATCTTAGACACTTTACATGCTTAATCCGAATATATACCTAATCCCATCTGCTCTCCCTGTGGATATGATCCCGACTCCTAGTTGGGTATTATTATTGTAATCGACCGCTTCAAAACCCCAAATTGAAGTGTGATTTGGGCAAGATCAATTTTTGGCTCCGTTGTCGGGGAGCTAAAAAACAGATTTAGTTATATATTTGGTTTTGTGTGTGACTTGTCTTCCTTTCCTTCCGCGTTACTAATTTGTTTGGTGTAACAATTGTAGGTACAAAAAAATGGCTCTCAACAACAATGATCCTCTCAGAAACATGCCATTGGGGAGGATGTGAATGATGACCAAGTTGACGAGGTTCCTCTTAAACCTCAAGGAAATAGACGAGGTTTACCGCCTCATGACAATGTTCTCGTCCCTCCCCCACCTCCACCAAGAGCGGCTCCACATCGGGTGTTGCCAAACGAAATATATGCAAGTTCCATAGTCCGGACCTGCATTAGGGTGGGCAACTTCCAAATCACTAATGTTATGCTCACATTGCTAGAGCAACGAGGATTCTTCACCGGGGCTCCGAATCAAAATGCATACAAACACTTGAAAGGATTCGTGGATTCTTACTGGGGGAGTAAACAAACCAACGTCTCCAAGGATGCTCTAAGGTTGAGGCTATTTCCCTTCTCTCTACGGGGGAAAGCCTTGGATTGGTTAGAAAGATTTCCAAATCATTCCATCCATACATGGGATGAATTGGCGGAGAAATTTATTTCAAAGTTCTTTTCTCCCGGGCATATGGCTACTCTTAGAGATGAGATTCTAGCATTCAAACAAGAACCCAATGAGTCTTTGCATGAGATATGGGAGAGGTACCGAACTATGGTGAAAGAGTGCCCGAACAATGATATGACGGAGGCTATGATTCAACAAACTTTTTATAGGGGGGTTAATACTACCAATCAATGCGTGGTCAACCAACTTGCCGGTGGAAATTTCATGACAACACCATATGCCGAAGCTTGTGAGATCTTAGATGAAATGGCGGATACTTCATCGGCATGGCAAAGTAGATAAAATATTCCTCAAGTTGATCCAAATATGATTCACCTACATAAAGAATTGCATGATCATGGGCAAGCAATTGCCGAGTTGACCACTACAATGAATCAATTAGCCAAAGCTCAACTTCAGTAAGTTCAAGGTCCTACACAAGTAAATGCAATGGAGGGTGTCAATATGATGGTAAACAAGAGAAGGCAAAAGGGTCAACAAGTGAAAAACCATGCGGAACAATATGTGCAAGAAGATAGTGGGTTTGACCAAGATGAATCTTACAATGAACAAGAGGAGGAATTACAATATGTAAACAACTTCCAAGGGAAAAGAAACAACTCTCAAGGCCCGAATCAACAACAATGGCGATCTCAAGGTAATCAAGGGAATTGGAACTCAAACAACCAAGGCAATTGGAGTGGTGGTAACAACCAAGGTAATTGAAACAATAAAAATAATCAAGGAAATTGGAATGGTCAAAACAACCCAAGAAATTAGGGTGGCAATAGTCAAGGATATTGGGGAGGAAACAACCAAGGGGGATGGAACAATAATCAAGGAATCGCGGGTCGGGGTTTCAAAGCCCCCCGATGTATCAACAACCAAGCAACCTGCCTCTTTATCCTTCCCATGGTCCTAGCTCTTCCAACAATGAGATGGGGCAAATTTAGAACATGTTTAAACAAACGATGAAGAAGAATGCCAACTTTGATGTTCAACTAGCCTCTCACAACACTTCAATTCGCAATTTGGAAGTTCAATTGGGGCAAATCTCGCGAGCTTTGAACACTCATCCTAAGGGGGAACTACCAAGTGACACGGTGGTGAAACCGAAGGGTGGGAACAACACGGGACATGCCATGGCCGTGACTATAAGGAGTGAAAAAGGTGGGGATGCAACCACCTCAAGTAAAAGAAGAATTGGGAATGATGAACAAGTCATTCAAGAAGATGAGATTCCAAACAATGTGGTGCAAGAAAATGAAGAAGTGAGAATTGATATTGATGAAAATGTGGAGGATACTCAAAAAAAAGGTGAACCCATCTAGGGAACACATTGTTGACATACCAGAACTGGTCGTGCCAAAGCTCAGGCACCAATGCCAAGGCCTCCTCCTCCATACCCTCAAAGGATTGCCAAGCAAAATGGCAGGAACCAATTCAAAAAGTTCATTGACATGATGAAGAGCTTATCTATTAATGTGCCATTAGTTAAGCCTTTGGAGCAAATGCCCGGATATGCAAAGTTCATGAAGGATATGGTGACAAAGAAGAGGTCGATGAATTGTGAGACTATAAAGATGACACATCAAGTGAGCGCAATTGTACACTCAATGGATCCTAATTTTGATGATCCCGACACTTTCACAATCCCTTGCACCATTAGAAGCACTGACTTTGCCCAAGCTCTTTGTGATCTAGGGGCGAGTATCAACTTGATGCCCTACTTGGTTTTTAAAACATTGGGGATTGGGAAACTAAGACCCACTTCTATGAGGCTACAAATGGCGGATCATACTATGAAGAGACCATTGGGTATTATTGATGATGTGTTGGTTCGAGTTGATAAGTTCATCCTCCCATCGGACTTTGTGATTCTTGATTGTGAAGTAGACTATGAGGTGTCTATTATTTTGGGTAGACCTTTCCTTGCGATGAGGAATGCACTTGTTAATGTGGAAGATGGCGAGCTCACCTTCCGGGTGGGAGATGAAAAGGTGATTTTCCATGTGTGCAAATCTATGAGGCAACCGAATAGCAATGAAGTTTGTTCGTTTGTGGATTTAGTGACCGAGGTGATTGTTGATGATGCTAGTGCCATGATGAAGTTTGACGATACTTTCGAGGTTGTATTGCTTAATCATGATGATGATGAGAAGGATGGCTATGTGGAATGTGTGAATTCATTTCAAGGAATGGGGTCGTACACTTATGAACCCCACAAATTGTCCTTAGATCTTGAAAATCGGAAGACTCCTCCGACAAAGCCCTCGATCGAGGAGCCTCCCAGTTTGGAGTTAAAGCCATTGCCTCTACATCTCAGGTATGAATTCCTTGGCCCGCGTTCTACTTTACCGGTTATTCTTTCCTCTTATTTGACTAACGTGCAGGTAGACTCTACTTTGGCGGTGCTACAAAAGAGGTAGAAAGCTACCGGATGGACATTGGCAGATATTCGGGATATAAGCCCCGCCTTTTGCATGCACAATATTATTTTGGATGAGGATGTCAAACCCTTCATTAAACATCAAAGAAGACTAAATGAAGCAATGCAAGAGGTGGTGAAGAAGAAGATCATAAAGTGGTTGGATACCGGGGTTGTTTACCCCATTTCCGATAGCTCGTGGACCTCTCCGGTGCAATGTATCCCAAAGAAAGGGGGCATGACTGTGGTCACCAATGACAAGAACGAGTTGATTCCTACAAGAATTGTGACCAGGTGGAGAGTGTGTATGGACTATCAGAAGCTCAACAAAGTCACAAGGAAAGATCATTTTCCACTTCCATTCCTTGATCAAATGCTTGATAGGTTGGCAGACCGTGCTTTCTATTGTTTCCTTTATGGATATTTCGGCTATAATCAAATTCTTATTGCTCCGGAGGACCAAAAGAAAACTACTTTCACATATTCCTATGGTACTTTCGCATTCTCGCAAATGTCATTTGGGTTATGCAATGCACCGGCGATTTTTCAACGGTGTATGATGGCTATCTTCACCGACATGGTGGAGGATTTTCTTGAGGTCTTCATGAATGATTTTTCTGTGGTTGGGAATTCCTTTGATGATTTCTTGAAAAACTTAGATAAGGTCTTGGCAAGATGTGAGGAGACAAACTTGGTGCTCAATTGGGAGAAGTGTCACTTCATGGTCGAGGAAGGCATTGTCCTTGGACACAAAATTTCAAAGAATGGTATTGAGGTCGACAAGGCCAAAATAGAAATGATTTATAAACTCCCACCCCTACATCCGTGAAGGGTGTCAGGAGCTTCTTGGGTCATGCGGGGTTCTATCGTCGTTTCATCAAGGACTTTTCCAAAGTGGTGAACCCCTTGTATAAGCTTTTGGAGAAGGATGCCAAATTTCATTTCCACGAGGATTGCATAAAGGCATTCGAATTGCTCAAGTTCAAATTGACTACTACTCCTATTATCACCGCACTGGATTGGATCTTGCCTTTTGAGCTCATGTGTGATGCAAGTGATGTGGCGATCGAAGCAGTTTTGGGGTAACGTAGCAACAAAATCTTCCATATGGTCTACTATGCTAGTAAGACCATGGATGATGCCCAAGTCAATTATACGGTGACCGAAAAAGAGCTCCTTGCTATTGTCTTTTCTATGGAGAAGTTCCTCCTGTGCTTGATGGGTACAAAGGTGATTGTCCACACCGATCATGCGGCGCTTCGGTACTTAATAAGCAAAAAAGATTCAAAAGCGAGGTTAATGTGGTGGTTGCTTTTATTGCAAGAGTTCGATCTCAAAATCCAAGACCGCAAAGGCAGTGATAACCAAGTGGCGGACCACTTGTCTCGCTTGGAGGAGGATGGGAGGCCACATGACGGCCTTGAGATTAATGACTCCTTCCCTGACGAGAAACTTCTAGCCATTTCAATGACCGAGATGCCATGGTTCACCGACTTAGAAAATTATCTTTTGAACAGTATTGTACCGAATGAGTTCTCTTCAAACCAAATGAAGAAGCTCAAACGGGATTGCCTTGACTATTATTGGGATGAATCGTATCTCTTCCAAATTTGTACTGATGGTGTGATTCGATGATGTGTGCCGGACTAAGAAAAAGTGGAAATTCTTGAAGCTTTCCACTCTTCATCATATGGTAGTCACCATGGTGGAGCGAGAACGGCAGCAAAAGTGTTGAGTTGTGGATTCCATGCCTACCCTCTACAAGGACGCTAGTGATCTAGTCAAGCTTTGTGATGAATGTCGAAGGGCCAGTGGGATTTCTAAGAAAAATGAGATACCACTCACCACCATCTTGGAAATTGACATTTTTGATGTGTGGGGCATTGATTTCATGGAACCGTTCGTAAGCTCTTGTGGGAACACATACATTTTGGTGGCTGTGGATTATGTGTCAAAGTGGGTTGAGGCCGTTTCTCTACCCAACAATGAAGCTCGAAGTGTGGTGGCATTTTTGAAAAAGAATATCTTTACAAGATTTGGCACTCCAAGGGCCATTATAAGTGATGGGGTATCGCACTTTTGCAACAAATCTTTTGATACTTTACTCACCAATTATGGTGTCACTCACAAAGTCTCAACCCCCTATCATCCTCAAGCAAGGGGACAAGTGGAAGTCTCCAACCGGGAGATCAAGAGTATTTTGTCAAAGACCGTGAATGCCAACCGGGCGGGTTGGTTGAAGAAACTTGATGATACTCTATGGGCTTATATGACGGCTTACAAAACACCGATTGGGATGTATCCATATTGGTTGGTATTCGGGAAAGCTTGTCACCTTCCGGTGGAACTTGAGCACAAGGCTATGTGGGCATTAAAAAAGCTAAATCTTGAGTGGGATGTTGCTGCCAACTTAAGGGTGGCACAATTGAATGAGCTTGATGAATTCTGGTACCATGCATATAAAAGTTCTTCCTTATATAAGGAGAAGATGAAGTACCTCCATGACAAATACATTCGGAACAAGGAGTTCAAAGAAGGTGATCTTGTGTTATTGTTCAATTCTCGGTTACGGATATCTTCAGGAAAGTTGAAGTCTAAGTGAAGTGGTCCGTTTGAGGTTGTGAATGTGACACCCTTTAGTGCATTAGACTTGAAGAATAAAAATGATGAAGTGTTTAGAGTCAATGGTCACAAGGTGAAGAATTATCTTGGAAAAGTTGATGATGGACACATTGTGGCATTAATTCATTTCAAGTGATTGATGGTAATCTGCGTCGTGCCGCGACGTTAAATCAGACGCTTTTTGGGAGGCAACCCATGTTTTCTTTAATTCTTCTTTTTCTTCTCTTTAGATAGGTTTTGGTATGTGCTAACTGGTTTGAAGTTAATTGCAGGAATGAGTGTGCTTTGCAGGAACTATGCTCGAAAAAATGTTAAGTGTTGAAATAGTGCGGACCGCACAATCTTGCACGCCACAGCAGACAGGAGTCTGCAGCCACACAATTCTTTGTGCGGCTGCACAACTGAAGACCCAAAAATGCAAATTCTCTGAAGTTTGCAATTGCAGAGAAATGGCCAATCTGAGGTCGCACTTGGAATTGTGCGGCCCACACGAATATCTGTGGCCGTACCCAATTTTGTGCGTACCGCAGATCTTCAGAAGGACCAGGTACAAAGTGCGGACCGCACACAAAATTGTGCGGCCGCACTTAGCTGCACATTTTCAACCTATAAATAGGCCTTCCTCTCACTGTTCCAAACTTTAAATACTTTGAACTCTTGGCACCTAAGCAAGCACAGTGCACAAAAATTATTTCAAACATCACACTCATTTCATCGTCCTAGATTCTCCCATTCATCCTTCATCACTGGTATGCTCAATTCGTCTTTAGATTTTTCCAATTTTTCTTAGTTTTTGTTCTTAATTAGTATAGTTATTTTTAGACCTAAATGTTAGATGATTCATCATGTATGCTTATAATTGTGTGGTTAATTTCATATGTACTCATTGGGGGTTGGGTAAATCATGTATCATGTTTAATTTGCCAATACCATGTCTAAATTGTGCAAAAGATTGAAAAAACCTAAGTTCAGTGTCGTCTAATTTTGAATTGTGCGGCCGCACATGAAATTGTGCAGTCCATAGATCCTTAGTTTTAGGGCAAGTCTGTGCATTCAATGAGCAGACCGCACTCAAAATTGTGCGGTTCGTAGAAAATGATCTACGGCCGCAGAAAATTTTGTGCGACCGCATATCCAAACTTCAGAGAACTGGTATTACTGGGCCTGTAATTGTGCGCCCGCACTCACAACTGTGTGGTCCGCACTGCAATTGTGCGGCTGCACTTCAAAATTGTGCAGTACGCACAAGGCATTCTGCGGCCATACTTCAAAATTGTGCGGTCCGCACAAGGCAGTCTGCGGCCGCACTCAGAATTGTGTGGACCGCACTTTCACATTTGTATACTGTTTTGTCTTCAACTTTTTACAGCATAGTTCTTTTCTTGAACTGACTCATGTTGCTTTGTGTTGCAGACAATGGTTCGATCAAGAGGTCGAGGTGATACTTCCAAAGGGAGGGGTGAACCCTTCCGAGGCCGAGGCACGGGTACCCTACCACTCTCTGTGCAAAAAGTGATTGGTAAGAAGGCAATAATAGGCCGAGATAGACAACCATAGCCCTCCGAATCAAGTTCATATGCACGTCTAGGGAAGCATCGGAGAGTACTTCTAAGGGATCGGAAGGAAACAGTCAGGCTACGGAGCCCTCATCTACTCATGACCCCGCCACACCAGTCACAGTTGATGATGATGATGATATTCCGGATGACGGCCTAGGGGGTGATACTAGAGTTGTAGGCCTGGAGAGGTCAAAGAAGAAAGAAGTTTCAGAAGATAGGTTTGTGAGCCTGACTACATTCAATAGGTTCCGAAAGTGGTGGCCGCAGAGATCGCTCACTCTTGAGCGGTAGTTTGTGTTGAAGGATCTGGATAGATACAACCCGAGTATGTTAAGACAATTTCGGGAAAGAAAAGGGTTGAAATGGTTCACGAAAAGCGTATTGGATACCAAGGGGCACTTAGTCTGGGAGTTCTACGCCAATATGGCGCACATTAAGAAGGGGACTAATGTGACTAAGGTGCGAAACTTGAAAGCACGATTTGATCAGAGCACCCTGAACACTTATTTAGGGTTCGAGGATATGGAGTCGGTTCAGTATTTATAGAAGTTCGCACTTGGTGACGCAGCTTGCCCTTGGCTAGCTCAGATACTGGCAGCTCCAGGACCACCACCACCATGGATCACAACATGGGTTCCTATTCTACGAAACACCCTCAACTTTGAAGTAAAAGGGTGGCAAACATTTGTATGCAGTCACATAGACCCAAGTCAGAATGATAACAACCTTCCAATCCCCCAGGAAGTCTTAGTTTCATCTATCATGGCCGGGTACCCAATTAATATTGGTGCCATCATGTCGGCCAAGATGTCTCTGGTTATCAGACAGGGTGAAAGCTCTTATCCATATCCCAACACTATCACGGAGTATCTCACGGATGCAGGGGTGGAGCCCAAGAGCTTTGATACGAAGGTAAGGGCTAAGCAGCCCTTCTCCTGGTACTCTCTGAAGGACCCAAGTAACCCAAAAAACAAGTGTAAGTCTACTACTACCGTAGGCTAGTCTGATGAGCCATCGGTGGTAGTTGCAGATTCTGCTGCTATGCCTTCTACAACTTTCATGCCTTCCATAGCAGCCAGTCCTTCCACCGACACAGCTAACATGCCACCACCTCTATCTTCTAGACCATCAGCTTCAGTATTAGTGCCTTCCTCCTCCACATATCCACTCACTGCGTTGTGAGTCTCCCAGACATTGGCGAGTCTCAACAACTGGATGCAGACAGCTATTGCAAAGCTGTCTGACATATCCAGTACTATTGCAACTCTGTCTTCTATCTCAGCAGCACCACAAGTTCCTCCGTCAGTGGAGGAAACATTGAAGAAGATCTTGGACAATTATAAGACCATCATGGATACATTGGTGGCATATGGGGGAGCTATTGAGGAGTTGGGTAAACAGGTGAAGAAGATGAGGAAATCACAGGCCTCAAGAAAATCAGTGGACAAGTTGAGAAAATAGGTGACCAAGATAGCAGCAGCTGGTGATCTTCCATTTGACTTAATGATGGAGACAGATCCATCACTACCATCAGACCCAGCAACACCAGTGGCACCGGCTGGCCAGTCTGACGAGCCAGACCTTGCCGCCCATACTGCTGAGGAGGTGCTTCTGATGTTCACCAACCCTGTTACTCCCCGAGAAGAGGATGATGAGATCCAGTTGGAGGAGCCTGAGGGTGGTGATGCTGCCATGCACACTGAGACCACATAGGGAGTTCTCTTTACTCTCTTCTCTCCCTTATTTTGATTTTTGTTAAGCATTGAGGACAATGCTTATTTTTATTCGGGGGGGGGGGGGGGGGAGGGGGGAGTCTATTTTGATTTGATTTGACATCGACCTGTAATAACTATAATACTCACTTTTTATATTTATTTTCTTTTTCATTATGTATATATTCCTCCCTCTCTATTGATGTATAAATTCTCTTTCCCATTCTTGGCTTGTATATTTATTTTTGCTTCCAGTAGTTACTTCATAGTTTCTTTATTTTGTTTCTTAGTAGTTTAGCTTCTTATTTACTTTAATAGTTTCTTGTTGATTTGGTATCTTCTTTTTATGTTTAAGTGATAAATAAGCCTTTGGTTTTCTTAATGCCACGGTTCTTTCTAAAGGTGGTTTTGTGTGAACCGGGTGGCTCTTCCCAACGATGGATGGCGTGACAACCTTCTTAATGGATTGAGTCCATTTTTTATGATTAGGTAAAAACAATAGTAATAATGAATAAAAGGGTCAAGCATGCTTAACTTGGTACCAATACACTTAACTACACGCTTATGGTTAAAAACAAGTTTTTGGAAAGAAATGGCTCAAGTTAGTGACCTTGTGACTCTTGTGTTGACTTAGGCAATCATCGAGTGGTTTAGTTGAACCATTAGCGATTTTCAAACTTGAATACGGTTATTGTGGGCCCTTGCCTCTATCCTGTTTAACAATCCAGCTGTGTGAGAGGTGAGATGTTTTGTTACAAGTCCAAGTACTCGTGTGAATGGTCTAGAACTTGCCCCGAATATGTTTCTAGGCGAAATTCTAAGTTTTGCTTGGCTTGAGAAGTGATTGTAGGCTCTCCTTGGCCCATTTTGAAATTTTCCATGACTCACCAATGATGTTATCCCTAGTCAACCCTTTTAAGCCTAAAGCCTTTCTCATTTGATAACCATGTTACAAGAATTTAACCGTTTTGTAGTGACGCTCTCTTGGCACCCGAGCTTTCCTTAACACTCATGAGAAGCAAATTGGCGAAAGCATAAGTTTGGGGGAGAGACAAAGAGTTTGAAAGTGGTATCAAGGTACAAAAGAAAGGAGAAAATAAATGAAGAAAAAGAAAGAACAAAAGAAAAACACAAAAAGAAAGTGAATAAATTGAAGAGCTGAAGGGATTCAAAGAAAATCAAAATTGCAAAGCATGGAGAAAACAAAGAAGGAGAAAATGAATATCATGACAAAGAATGAGTGATGTCAAGTCTCTCTAGTTCCCCTAAGGAAAAAGAAAATGACTCAAAAAGAAAATGACTCAAACAATTATCCTCTTCATGTCGTTCCACCAGTATAGCTGCGGAAGATCGTGATACATCTTGGTTAGTCCCGGATGAACATAATACTGGGACTGATGAATCTCTGTCATGATCTGCTCTTAGAGTCCCCCGACATCGGGTACACATAATCGATCCTTGTATCTTAGAACTCCGTCCTCGGATAACTAAGACTCTTGCTTATTTTGAAAGGGAATGCATTCTCTTATTTCTACTAAGGCTGGGTCATCAAATTGTTGTGCCTTTACTTCTGCCACCGATGAGGACTCAGTAGTGTTTTGAACTACGGCTCCTCCATCTCCAATGTTGAGCAATCGTATTCTTAGATCGGTCAGCTGGTACAAGTATTTAGTCATCTCCAATTTATTCTTCTCCACATGTCGTAGACTACCCATGGATTTCTGACTTAATGCATCAGTCACAACGTTTGCCTTTCTAGGGTGGTATAGATTATCAACATCATAATTATTTAACAATTCAATCCATCTCAGGTGTCTCAGGTTCAATTCTTTTTCCTTGAATATATATTGAAAGCTCTTGTGGTCAGTGAATATGTAAATATGAACCCCATACAAGTAGTGATGCTATATTTTTAAAGCAAATACAACAGCTGCTAGCTCCAAGTCATAAGTATGGTAATTCTGCTTGTGTTTCCTTAGTTGTCTCGAAGCATAAGCAACAACTTTCCCATGTTGCATTAAGACACTACCCAATCCCACTCTAGAGGAATCACAATATATAACATACCCCTCGGGTCCTTCGGGAAGAGTTAGAACTGGGGCCGAGGTTAACCTATCCTTTAACTCTTGGATGTTCTTTTCACAAACATCGGTCCACCGGAAATTTGCTGCCTCATGCGTCAACTTCATCAAAGGAGCAGCTATGGAGGAGAAATTCTCCACAAATCTTCGGTAGTAACTGGCTAAGCCCAAGTAGCTGCGTACCTCGGTAGGAGTTGTGGGCCTCGACTAGTTCTCAACCACTTCAACCTTTTGTCCATCAACCTTGATACCTTCTCCTGATACTATATGACCAAGAAATGCCACCGAGTTTAGCCAGAATTTGAACTAGGAGAACTTGGCATATTGATGACGTCCATAACACACCTCAATAAGAGATATTATACGGTCGTATGCAATAATAATTACCCAACTATGAGTCGGGGTCGAATCCAGTGGGAGTTATAAGGGGTATCAGGAGTATATATTTGAAACAAGTGAATGGACTACCTAAATTGCACTTCCACAATAGAGTTTTGATTTCTACTTCTACTATAACTCTAATGATTGTAAGTTAAGGTAAATAAACTAGAGATGAATGTTTTTGATGTTTTTCCAAATAGTTTAAAGGCCTAAGTCTGTGACCATAACCTAGGTGTTTGCCTAATGGGATAAAGACGTTAACACTTATTTTATTAATTGGGGTATATTATAGCTCTCAACTCTACGTTACCGTCTCAATACCTCTCGGTCAGAGAGTGATTTTTCCCAATATGGCTTTCTCAAGTCCAAATGGTTATCAAACAAAATATTTGATATGAGTTCAAGTCGAGTTCTTACTATCTATAGTTTGAACCCTTTAATTAGGATAATCAATCTCTCAATTAACTCAATTCCTTGTTAGCCAAGTTATTCTAGACTAGGTCTCTCTTTCTCAAGTAGAGACTAAGTCAAATAGGCATGAATAAATATTTGCAACCATTAATTCTAAAATTGAAGCATGAACTAAGCTAAATAATAAACATCCAATCATAAACAATTATTAAATTAATCACACATAATATTTATACACTAGGGTTGGGTCACAACCCTAATGAAAATCTAGCTACTCATAATGGGTATTGAAGAGAATAAAAAAAAGCTAAATAAACCCATAATGGAAGATTAAAATGATGAAATTTAATGTTAATACACCAAAATAATGTAAAACTTCCTAAAGTAGTAAAAAGAAACGGTCTGCAGATTTCTTCAGTTGGCAGGAAGGAGGATTTTGCAGCCTCACATTTCTGGATTGCGACGCAAAGCAACTTCTGTCGCCGCACATTTCTTGTGTGGTCTGCACTTCACAAAGGCTTCAGGACTTGGTCTTCTTGCATATTCTCTGAACTTTGAAGCTTTGTCAGTGAAAGCCCAGTTCTGCAGCTGCACAATTCATATGCGGTTCGGACATTGCTGAAAATCCTGTTAGGGTCTGCTGCTTGGGTTGCGGCCACAGATGGAATTCTGCGGTTCACAATTTTTTCTGCGGCTGCAAAATTCCTTCTCTGGACTACACATCTTTGCTTCTATGCCCTTTATTACCTTGTGCTTCGAAACACTCTTTTTGAATTCGAATTTCAGACTAAAACAAACGCTAAAAGGTGCTAATAAGCCGTCAAAATCCCCACTTATCAACTCCCCCAAACTTAAGTCTTTGCTTGTCCTCAAGCAAATAAATTAGTTCCCACCTCCTAAAGTTTGGATCATTTTAGCGAGTCAAAGGTGAGCCATTCACATATCAATTGGGACCAACAATTATCCACACTACTCATGCATTATCAACAAGGCAACAAGTTAAGCATTCATGCACATATAGTTCTACTGTGACATTTGATCTTGAAGAATTGACTTTACTCATCAAGGACTGTTGCTCTATCATCTAGGCCATGGTGGACTCCAAACTCTTCCTCCTCTACTTTCCATTTGCCAAGCTCACTTATGAAATTTAGCACTCAATCCAAAGATTTATGAAAGGTTCACTCATCTCTCTCAATAGAATGTCACAAGTACGGCTTCGCCACTAATGTAAGCTCACTCGGTTTGAAATCAATTAGGACTTCTTTCAGGATGTAATGAAGGCTTTTGGGTTAGGGTAGGATACTGTATAGGTAAGTGGTTACACCTTTCCCTAAGCACTCCATCTTTCATTTCCCGGTTCACACTTTGCCAATTCTTAGAGGCACTTTCTTTTCATTGGGGACTAGAGAGATTTAGCATCACTCTTTCTTGATTATTTTATTCTTTATCTCCCTTTTTTGATTTCTCCATGTTTGGGATCATTAGCTCTTTTTGAATCCATTCAACCCTTCCACTTATTCACTTTTTGCATTTTTCTTTTTGTTCTTTTCTTTTCTTGACTTCACTTCTTATAAAGATCATTTCTTTTCTCTTTTTGTTCCTTGATACCTTTTTCAAGTTCCTCATATCTCCCCCAAACTTACGTTTTAAGTCATTTGGTTCATAAGAGTGTTAAGGAGAGTTCGGGTGCCACGAGAGGGTCACGACAAAATGGGTAAAGGCTTGTAACATGGTTATCAAATGAGAAAGGCTAGAGGCTCAAATGGGTTGACTAGGTATAATGACATTTGTTGGAAATAGAAAACTCAAATGGGCCAAGGAGAGCCTACAATCATTCTCAAACCAAGCAAAACTTAAGATTTTGCCTTGAAACACATTCGGGGCAAGTTCTAGACCCTTCGCACGGATACTTAGACTAGCAACAATTCATCTCACCTCTCACGCAACCAGATGTCGAGGGCCCACTACGACCACATTCAAGTTTAAAGATCACTATGGTCCAATTAAACCAGTCGATGATTGCCAAAGTCAACACAAGAGTCACAAAGTCACTAACTAGAGCTATTTTTTTCAAAAATCTTGCCTCTAACCATAAGCATGCAGTTAAGTGTGTTGGTTCCAATTGAAGAATGGTTCACTCTTCGAGCATCACCTAATTAGGTCTTTTTATTCATTACTACTACTATTATTACCTAAACACAAAAACAGACTTATTTCCTTAAGAAAGTTGTCATGCCATCCATCGTAGGGACAAGTCACCCAGTTCACACTAAAACTACCTTTTGAAGAACCGTGGAATTAAGAAAACCAAAGGCTTATTATCTACTAAAACATAAAAAGAATCTACGAAACAAAACAAGAGCTAATACACTACTAAAATATAAAAAAAACTAATAAGCAAAAACAGAGATAAAGAAGCTAATGAACAAAACTACTAAGGATAGAATGAATATACATAGTAAGAGAGAGAGATGATATATACATACAAATAAGAAAAGAGATAATATCATCAAATTATTACAGGCCAAATTTATCAAAGTACCAAATGTGTCAATAAACTCCATCCCCCCCCCCCCCCCCCCCCCGAATAAAAGTAAGTATTGTCCCTAGTGCTTAGCAAAAGAAGAATAAAAGAGGGAAGAGTGAAGAAAATTCCCTATGGCTCCTTGGACATCTCTGTATCCCTATCACTGTAATAACCCTCAGGATTAGCCAACTGAATCTCATCATCCTCAACTCTAGGTGTGGCTGGGTTGGCGAACATCTGACACACTGCCTCAGTAGTGTCGGCATCAAGGTCTTGCTCTTTAGACTGGCCAGCTAGTGCCACCGGTGCAGATGGTGTTGTAGGATCTGGGACGGAATGGTATGGGTCAAGCAGTATGTCAAAGGGGAGATCTCCAGCTATAGCAATCTTGGTCACCACTCTCTGGATCTTGTCCACTGACTTCTTGCTGGCCTGGGACTTTCTCATCTTCTTTACTTCCTTTCCCAACTCTTAAATCACCGACCCATGTTGTACCAAGGTGTCCATAATATTCTTCTGATTCTCTAGAATTTTCTTCAATGTTTCCTCAATGTTAGAAGGAATCTTAGATGCCTATGAGGTGGACTATGCTGCAATAATTCTAAACAAGTCAGACATCTTTACAGTGGCTATCTGCATCCAGTTGTTGAGATTCGCTAGTGTATGGGAGACTCGCAATGCAGATAGTGGATGAGGAGGCACGAGCACTGGCTTCAGAGCCGAGGTGGGAGCTATGGCAGGAGCTGCAGTGGGGACTGTGGATGATGGCAGAGGCATAACTGCGGAACTGGAGAAAGGTTCGACTGAAGTGGATGGAACATCAACTACCTCAACAACTACCATAATCCCTCGAGTCTACCCTTACATCCATGAGATATTCTGTAATAGTGTTGGGATACGAGTAGGACGAGTCATCTTGCCGATAAATCACTGAGATGTTGGCAGACATCACGGTACCCACATTGATAGGGTACTCGGCCATAATAGAAGCAACCAAAACTGACTGAGGAATCGGAATGTGAGTCTTATTTTGGCTCGGGTCCAGTCTGCTGCAGACAAAGGTTGGCCACCTCTTTGCCTCCAAACTCAGAGTGCTCCAGTGGATAGGAACCCCAGTGGTAATCCATGGTGGTGGTGGCCCTGATGCTGCTAGAATCTCCACTAATCAAGGGCGTACTGCGTCTCCCAGTGCACACTTCTCCAAATACTCTTTCGGCTCAACATCTTCAAAGCCCAAGTACGTGTTGAGTGTATGCTGATCAAACCTCACTTTGAGGTTACACACTTTGGTCACATTTGTACTCTTTTTGATATGCACCATATTGGCATAGAATTCACGGACAAGGTACTCTTTGGCATCTACTACACTCTGAGTGAACCACATCCACCACATGCGTTCCCTGAACTACCTCAAAACGGTTAGATTGTACCTTTCCAAACCTTTCAATAGAAACTGTCGCTCAAGGGTTAGCAACCTCGATGGCCACTATGTACGAAATCTGGTGAAGGCAGCGAAGCTAACAAATCAGTCCTCCCAAACCTCTTTCTTCTTTGATCTTTCAAGACTGGAAGTTGTAGCATCTCCCCCTCTGCCATCATCTGGGATATCCTGAACTGGTGCATTCTGTGCCTCAGGGACTGGTGTAGCCGATGGCTCTGAAGCCTGACTAGCACTCTTCGATCCCTCGAAAGTGATATGAGATGAGGACAACTCGTCCCTGAGTTGGTATCTCCCTTGCGACCTTGACTGTACGTACAACTGCTCCTGAACAGAGGTTGAGTTGCCCTCTGATGATTCCCTAGACGGGACATAAGAGCTCGTCTCGGGGAGATCTTCATCTCTCCCTCTGCCGGCTGTAGCTTTCTTTGTAATTGACTTTTGTTGGCCAAGGGGTAAGGCACTCTTACCTCGACCTCGAGAAGGTTCACCTCTTCCTTTAGATTTTTTATCGCATCCTCTAGATCGAACCATTGTCTGCATCAAGCAAAGGCGATTGTTACTTGCAATTCAATGCTAAGACATACACATGAGATATACAAGTAAGTTATAAATATGAAGACACAGTGAGGGTACACAGTTAGAACATGTTTGCAAGGAAATGATCTGCGGTTCGCATAATATTTCTCGCGGCCGCAAATGAGGACTTGCAGACTGTACAATTTGGTTGTGCGACCGCGAAAGTGAAGTGTGGTCCGCACAATTTCACTTACGGCTGCACCTCTGAAACACAAAAGATGCCAAATCTCTGATGACAGAAATATTGTTGATGTGCGGCCGCAACATGATTTCTACGATCCGCACAATTATACATGCGGCCGCACATTAGAGTCAAAAAGTATAGACTCTCAGATGACATTGAAAATGCTATTCTGCAGCTGCGATGGGAATTCTGCGATCCACACATTTTATCTTGCAGTCACAGATCCCTTCTTCACTAATGCTTCCCTAAAATCAATTTCTGTAGACCGCACAAATTCAAGTGCGGCCGCAAAATTCAAAAATCACATACAAATAAATTTTTTCTATCTAGGTTTTTCAATTTCGTGCACAATTTGATATGGAAATATCATAGAATCATGAAAATATATTGTCCCAGTCCCCATAGAGTATGCTTTAGTTAACCTATTATAGATTTACCCACACATTGATCAACAATTGAGTTCTAATGACAAATGGCCTAAAAATAACTAAAAAGCTACAAATTAAACTAAAATAAATTAACATGGAATTGAAGCATACCAGATGAATGAGTGTAATGAGTGAATTATCAAAGTTGTTGGGCATGTGGACAGATGAAATCCCCAAGAAACGTTCAACAAAGGATTATTTTTATGCTTAGAGAGTGAAAAAAATATAATTGTGGCCCTAATCCTCTATTTATATGACTTAGGTTGCAAAGGGAAAGAAGGGCGAGTGCGGCCGCACATTTTCATGTGCGGTCCGCACTCTGTTACCTGAAGACATCCTCTCAACATTTCATCTGCGGTCCGCACAATTTTGTGTGCGGCCGCAGATTTCATGTTGCGGTCGCAGATTTCATGTGCAGTCGCACATCGACCTTTTCTCTGACAGACTAAACTTCAGAGAGTTGACATTTTCAACCTCTCATATGTGCGGTCCTCAAGCTAATTGTGCGTCCGCAATGTTCTTTTTCTATGACACCCAAATATGTGCGGTCCACACAAATCAACTGCGATTCGCAATTCTTGCAACACTTAGCGAGATTTCTGTCCACAATTCCTGTAAGTCATACTCCACAATGAGGACCAATCCATCTGATTAGCATTCACCATTTTGGACAAGATACTCTTTATCTCCCGATTGGAGACTTCCACTTGCCCACTAGCTTGTGGGTGATAAAGAGTCGTGACTTTGTGAGTAACATCATACTTGCTAAGCAAAATGTCAAAAGCCTTGTTGCAAAAATGTGACCCCACATCGCTTATAATAGCACGTGGAGTACCAAACCTTGTAAAAATATTCTTCTTCAAGAAAACCACCACACTTCTCGCCTCATTGTTGAGTAAAGCAACGACCTCAACCCATTTGGACACATAATCAACTACGACCAAAATGTAAGTGTTTCCACAAGAACTCACAAAATAGACCATGAAGTTAGTACCCCACACATCGAAAATGTCAATCTAAAAAATGGTTATGAGAGGCATTTCATTCTTTTTTGAGATTCCATCGGCCCGTTGACATTCATCACATATTTTCACTTGCTCACTTGCATCCTTGTAAAGAGTGGGCCAGTAGAAGCCGCAACTAAGCACTTTCGCCGCCATTCTTTATCCACCACGATGACCACCGTATGGCGACGAATGACAAGTCCCAAGAATTTCACCTTGCTCTTCTTCCGGTACACATCTTCTAATTACCTCATCCGTACAACAACAACAACAACATACCCAGTATTATTCCACACCATGGGGTCTGGGGAGGGTAGTGTGTACGCAGACCTTACCCCTACCTTATGAGGATAGAGAGGATGTTTCCAATAGATCCTTGGCTCAAGAAAGCATAAGCACCACATTAATAAAAATATATACAAGAAGGGAAAGTACCAAAAAGCCATAAAAACAGAATAAAAACAACAAGACAGTAATGTAATCAATAATGAAAGAAAACAACGGTTAGTCATACAAACCTACTACCAACAGAAAGCAATACCATGTTCCAATGCTATTGTTATGTACACTCTAGACTACCTACTCTACTACCCTAATCCTCAGCCTCCAAACCTTCCTATCAAGGGTTATGTCCTTGGTTAGCTGAAGTTGTGCCATATCTTGCCTAATCACCTTTCCCCATCTCTTCTTTGGCCTACCTCTACCTCTCTGTAGGCCCTCCAATGTCAACCTCTCACACCTTCTCACCGGAATGTCTGTGTTCCTCCTCCTCACATGAGCAAACCACCTAAGCCGCGCGTCCCGCATCTTGTCCTCAATAAGGGCCACACCCACCTTGTCGTGAATAACCTCATTTCTGATCTTATCTAACCTGGTGTGACCACACATCTCAATATTCTCATCTCTGCTACCTTCATCTTCTGTACATGAGCGATCTTGACTGGCCAACACTCAGCCCCATACAACATCGTTGGTCTGACCACCACTCTATAGAACTTGCCCTTAAGTTTCGCTAGCACCTTCTTGTCACATAAAACACTGGAAGCGAGTCTCCATTTCATCCATCCCTCCTAATACGATGTGTGACATATTCATCGGTCTCCCTATCCCCCTGAATAATAGACCCAAGGTATCGAAAACTCCCTCTCCTCGGGATGACCTGCGAGTCCAGCCTCACTTCCCCTTCCCCTCCTTGAGTCTCGCCACTAAAATTACACTCCAAGTATTCTATCTTGGTCCTGCTCAACTTGAAACCTTTAGATTCCAGGGTCTGCCTCCATACCTCCAATTATGCATTCACGTCGTCTCGTATCTCGTCAATCAATACAATATCATCTGCAAATAGCATGCACCACAGCACATCCCCTTGGATGTGGCGCGTCAGTATGTTCATCACCAGAGCAAACAAAAAGGGGTTGAGTGCTGATCCCTGATGCAACCCCATCATAACCGGAAAATGGTCTGAATCTCCACCAACCATCCCCACTCAGGTCTTTACTCAATCATACATGTCCTTAATCAACCTAACGTAGGTAATAGGTACACCTCTAGCCTCCAAACATCTCCACAAAACCTCCCTCGAGACTTTATCGTACGCCTTTTCTAAGTCAATGAGCACCATATGCAAGTCCTTCTTTCTCTCCCATACTACTCCATCAATCTCCTAACAATGTGGATGACTTCTGTAGTTGAAAGCCCCAACATAAACCCAAACTGGTTCTCAGAAATAGACACAATCCTCCTTACCCTTAGTTGTACCACTCTCTCCCAGACTTTCATAGTATGGCTAATAGCCTATTTGGCTAAGCTCTTTTTAGGGCCAAAAGTGGGTTTTGGCCAAAAGTACTTTTGGCCAAAAATTGAGGTGTATTTTGGAAGGAAAAAGTGCTTTTGAGGAGAAGCAGAAGCAACTTTTGGGAAGCAGAAAAAAGTAGTTTCTCTCCAAGTTTGAGAAAACTACACTTAGAAGCAGTTTTCAAAAGTTTGGCCACACACTAATTACTGCTCAAAATTGATTTTCAAATTAATTAGCCAAACACAAACTGCTTCTCACCAAAAACACTTTTTTAAAAAGTACTTTTGAGAAAAGCACTTCTCAAAATAAGCTGATTTTAGAAGCTTGGCCAAACAGGCTATAAGCAGCTTGATACCCCGATAATTATTACAATTTTGTATATCACCCTTGTTCTTGTATATAGGAACCATCGTGCTCCACCTCCACTCTCTGGGCGTTTTCTTCGTTCTAAACATGACATTAGATAACCTAGTGAGCCACTCCAAGCTTGCCTTGCCCGCACTCTTCTAAAACTCCACCGGGATTTCATCCGGCCCGGTCGCTTTGCCCCTGCTCATCTTACGTATAGCCTCCTCAACTT
This sequence comes from Nicotiana tomentosiformis, assembly GCF_000390325.3. NCBI lineage: Eukaryota > Viridiplantae > Streptophyta > Magnoliopsida > Solanales > Solanaceae > Nicotiana > Nicotiana tomentosiformis. The sequence continues at coordinate 23,521,987 of NC_090823.1, read as the reverse complement.
CATCAATTCTAATCCTCCTACAATACCCAAAGTCACAACGACTCCCGGAGAGTTCCAAATCACCCAGTACAATGCTCATGTCCCTTTCCTCATTCAAGAGACTATGGAAATAGGTCTGTATCTCCGACGGATAAGCCCCTCATCCAACAAAACTCTACCTTCTTCGTCCTTGATGCACTTCACTTGGTTTAAGTCACACGCCTTCCTTTATCGTGCCTTGGCTAACCTGAACAACCTCTTATCCCCACCTTGGCCCTCGAATTCCTCATACAAATGACTAAAAGTTGCAGTCTTGGCCGCCGTAACTGCTAGCTTTGCCTTTTTCTTAGCCAACTTATAATGCTCCCTATTCGCCATCTTCTCCTCCTCGTCTACACTTTCCACTAGCTTCAGATACGCTGCTTTCTTGGTTTCCACTTTTCCTTGTACCTCTCCATTCCACCACCAGTCTCCCTTGTGACCACCAGAGTTACCCTTTGAGACCCCTAATACCTCTCGCGCAACTTCCCTAATGCACAATGCAGACATGGTCAACATAGAGTTTGCGTCCCCACTACTCATCCAAGCCCCCACAGTCACCAGCTTGACCCCCAAATCCTATGCTTTAGCTTCCGTCAAGGCTACCCTCTTTATCCTATGTTGGCTATACATCACCATCTTCCTCCTCTTCCTCGTGATCTCAAGGTCCATGACCAGGAGCCTATGAAATGTCGAGAGGTTCTCACTCGGGATGACTTTGCAATCTGTGCAAAGACCTCAACTCGAGTTTGCTATATCCAAATCAAATGCTCTAGCTAAGTCCAGAAGAGACGTTCCTCCTCTGTTTCTATCTCCAAAACCAAAGCCACCATGCAAATCATCATACCCACAGACATCGCTCCAATGTGGCCGTTGAAATATCCTCATATGGAAAGATTCTAGGTATGCAGGATATCATGCACCATCTCATCCAAATCCTCCTAGAAATGCCTTTTGACTTCCTCATCCAAGCGTACTTGGGGTGCGTACACACTGATTATGTTCAAAGTAAAACCTCCAACAACTAGCTTAATAGTCATCAGCCTATCATTCACCCTCCTAACCTCCACCACTAGTTCACGGAGGTCCTTATCAATCAAGATACCTACCTTGTTCCTTCCCCTACCCTCCCATAATACCAAAGCTTGAAACTACCCACATCTCGCGCCTTATCTCCGAACCACCTAGTTTCCTGTACACAAGCTATATTGATCTTCCTTTTCTCGAGAATCTTCGCTAACTCCACAGATTTTCCAGTCAAAGTTTCTATGTTCCAAGACCCCACTCTCAGCCTAGTAGCTCCCTTAGCCCTCTTACCCCCTTACCCCCTCCCCCGCGTCCCCCGCGCTGACACCCCCGAGGACAAGATCTTTCCCTATCATCGCTTACCAAAGCCACTATAATCTAGGAGTCACTACGCAAGCACTATCCCGAAAACAAGCGACAAAAATAAAATAAATTACCGAAATATAATCTACCACTAAAGGTCGCAAAACAGGTGAAGAAATAAAATAATGAAACTAACGGGAACTATAATCTACAACTAAAGGTTAGAAAAACAGGTGAAGAAATAAAATAAAGGAACTAATGAGAGCTATTATCTACAACTAAATGTTAGAAAAACAGGTAAAGAAATAAAACAAAGCAACCAAAGGAGCTATAATCTACAATTAAAGTATAGAAAAACAGGTGAAGAAATAAAATAAAGGAACTAAAGGAATTATAATCTATAACTAAAGGATAGAAAAATTAGGGAAGAAATACAATACAAGAGCTAAAGGGGCTATAATCTACAACTACAGATCACAAAGAAAATGTGCAAAACTAGAGCAGAACTACTAGGGGATATTTGAAATAAAGATTCAAAATAAATATGGAAATGGGTAGATAACAATATAAACAAGTAGGTAAAGCTATCACTAATACAATTAATTTGAGAATGCTAGGGCAAATACTAACTAAATATTCAAGAACAAAATAGGCAGGCAAGGAGATACAATTACGCTAAAATATCAAACTATTAAAATATCAGGACGAGAGAAGAACAATAGAACCTGGATTGCAATTCCGAAGAACTGAGTTCAGAAATTCCGAATGACAACTTATCGAATTCAGTTTTCAATGGACACCAATATGTACCTTCATCTTCAAATAGCTTAAGAATAAAACCTATCGAATCAGTTTTATGTGATTCAATTTGTTCAAATAATCCTCAAATCATAAGACCTAATTTCTTCATGTTCTTCGATTTTGATTCCAAAAATTTCAACCAAAACCCAAGAAATTCAGCCCCAAATTCACTTAATCTTCTTATTCGAGTCCATAATCAAGAACGAGATTAATTCAAATATGTACCAAAGTGCAAATTTGAATTGTAAGTATTGCTGGCTAGAAAACCTTTTTCTAAAAGATCTAAACTGAAGAATTTCTTGTGTTCTTGGTAACCAAGACCAAATTATGAATTTTGTCCGATCTTATTCGTTGAAACTAGATCCTCTATAACTGGAAATAAAGGACTAATAGTTCTGGCAATTAGGATGAATAGAACTCAGAGATTCTAGTCCACTGCCGGCGAGATTTAACGGCAAAAGAATGGTCAGCGAGATTTAACGGCAAAAAAATAGTAGGTGAGAAATCAATGACAATATAATTTAAAAATGTATCAATGACTAAAGATTAGATTCTTTTTTTAATTATGTTTTGACAATTAATATCCATTTTTTTAATATCAATTAATATCGTTTGACAATTCGAAAAAGGTATGGTTTATCCCAATAATAATCTTGACAATCCCGTTTGAGCTTCTTCCTTTGGTTAGAGGAGAACTCATCCGGAATGATTCCACACACAAGAAAAGTTGCTAGATCCGCGAACCATGGCAGCTATTTCATTGAAATAGCAAAGAGTTGCTCATCGGGGAAGGATTCATTGACTTCAAGGCCATCATGCGGCCTCCCCTCATCCTCCAAATGAGACCAGTGGTCCGCCACTTGGTTTTCACTCCCTTTTCTATCTTGGATGTCAATATAAAACTCTTGCAACAAAAGAACCCATCTCATCAACCAAGCTTGGCGTCCTTCTTACTCATAAGATAATGAAGCACCACATGATCCGTGTGGATAGTGACTTTCGCACCCACCAAGTACGGGTAGAACTTCTCAATTGCAAACATAATGGCAAGGAGCTCTTTCTCCGTAACGGTATAGTTGACTTGGGCACTATTCATGGTCTTACTAGCATATTAGACCGGATGAAATGTTTTGTTGATGCGTTTCCCCAAAACAACCCCAACCTCTTTGTTACTTGCATCACACATGAGTTCAAAAGGGACACTCCAATTTGGAGCTTTGATGATGGGAGAAGTTTTCAACTTGAACTTCAACAATTCAAAAAACCTTATGCAATCATGATTGAAGTTTAACTTAGCATCATTTTCAAGACACTTGCACAACGGGTTCACCACCTTCAAAAAATCTTTGATGAAATGCCGGTTAAACCCCACATGGCCTAAGAAACTCCACACACCCTTCACCGAAGTTGGAGATAAAAGTTTAGAAATCACCTCAATTTTTGCCTTGTCAACTTCAATTCCATGCTTTGAGATTTTGTGGCCAAGTACAATGCCTTCCTTTACCATGAAATGGCATCTCTCTTAATTAAGCACCAAATTTGCTTCTTCACATCTAGCCAACACTTTATCTAAATTTGCAAGACAATCATCAAAAGAAACTCCAACCACCGAGAAGTCATCCATGAAAACTTCAAGGTAGACCTCCACCATGTCTGTGAAGATAGCTAACATACACCTTTAAAAAGTTTCTGGTGCATTGCATAAACCAAATGACATTCGCTTGAAGGCGAAAGTACCATAGGGACATGTAAAGGTTGTTTTCTCTTGATCTTTCGGAGCAATAAGAATTTGGTTGTAGCCCGAATACCCAACAAGAAAGCACGACCGACCAATATATCGAGCATTTGATCTAAAAAAGGAAGTGAAAAATGATCCTTCTTTGTAACTTTGTTGAGCTTACGATAGTCCATACACACCCTCCATCCGGTCACCGTTCTTGTAGGAATCAACTCATGCTTGTCATTGGTGACAACCGTCATGACCCATTCTTTGGGACACACTGAACTGGAGAAGTCCACGAACTATCAGAGATGGGGTAGACAACCACGACATCTAACCACTTGATAATCTCCTTCTTGAAAACTTCTTGCATAGACTCATTGAGCCTCCTTTGATGTTCAATACATGGTTTGGTTCCATCCTCCTAATTGATCTTATGTATGCAAAAGGCAGGGCATATCCCCCGAATTTCCGCCAATGTCCACCCAATAGCCTTCTTCCTCTTTGTAGCACCGCCTATGTGGAATCTACCTGCACTTTAGTCAAAAAAGAGGAAAGAATAACCGGTAAAGTAGAACAAGGGCCAGGAAATTCATACTGAAGATGTGGAGGCAATGGCTTCAACTTCAAGTTAGGAGGCTCTTCAATAGAAGGCTTTGTAGGACGAGTTGTCCTATTTTCAAGATCCAAATATAATTTTTGGGGTGCATAATTGTACGACCCCATTCCTTGCAAAGAGTTCACACATTCCATGAAACCATATATCTCGTCATCATCAAAGTTGAGCAAGACAACCTTCAATATATCACCAACATTAATTGTAGCACTTATTTCATCAACAATGACATCAGTCACCAAGTCCATAAAAGAACACACCTCATTGCTATTTGGTTGCCGCATGGTCTTGCACACATGGAATACCACATTTTCATCACCAACTCGGAATGTAAGTTCTTTGGCTTCAACATCACAAAGAGCCTTCCCTGTATTAAGGAAAGGTCTCCCAAGAATAATCGACACTTCATAATCAACCTCACAATCTAGAATGACAAAATTCGCCGGAAGAATGAATTTATCAACACGAATCAAGACATTTTCATTCACTCCCAAAGGCCTCTACATAGTACGATCGGCCATTTGAATTCTAATAGAGGTGGGTCTTGGTTGCCTATTCCCTAACGTTTTGAAAACCTAATATGGCATCAAATTGATACTTGCTCCAAGATCACAAAGAGCTTTAGAAAACTCGGCACTTCCAATTGTACAAGGAATCATGAAAGAATCGGGATCCTCCAACTTAGAAGCCATTGAATGTACAATTGCACTCACTTGATGAGTGACTTTGATAGTTTCAAAATCCATTGACCGCTTCTTTGTCACGAGATCCTTCATAAACTTGGTATAACCAGGCATCTATTCCAAAGCTTCAACTAATGGCACATTGATTGAGAAACTCTTCATCATTTGAATGAACTTCTTGAATTGATTCTCACCATTTTGCTTGGCAAGTCATTGAGGGTATGGAGGTGGAGGTGGAGGCTTAGGCAATGGTGCCTTAGCCTTTTGTACTACCGGCTCCGGTATGTCAATAATGTGATCCCTAGACGGGTTTACCTCCTCTTGGGTCTCTTCTACACTATCATCAATATCAATCTGAAATTCATCATTAGGTTGCACCACTTTGTTCGGGATCTCCTCTTCTTGCACCACTTGATCATCATCCACAAGTTGCCTTTGACTTGAGGTGGGTGCATTCCCACCTCTTCCACTTCTTGTAGTAACGGCCATGGCATGACCCGTGTTGTTTTCACCCTTTGGGTTTATTACCGTGTCACTTGGTAGTGCCCTCTTAGGACGAGAATTTAGAGCTTGCGAGATTTGCCCCATTTGAACTTCTAAGTTACGAATTGATGTGTTGTGTGAGGCAAGTTGGGCATCCGAATCGGCATTTTTTCCATCATTTGCTTGAACATATTTTCAATATGCCCCATCTCATTGTTTGAAGAACTTGAACCATGGGAAGGATAAGGAAGAAGGTTGCTCAGTTATTGATACATCGGGGGCCTTTGAAAACCCGACCCCCGGTTTCCTTGATTGTTGTGCCATATGCCTTGATTGTTCCCCCCCCCCCCCAATTTCTTTGATTGTTGTTGTTATGGCAATTCCTTTGATTGTTTTTTCAATTCCAATTGCCTTGGTTGTTAGAATTCCAATTGCCTTGATTGTTTTGAGGTCGCCATTGTTGTTGGTTTGGGCCTTGGAAATTGTTTCTTTTCCCTTTAAAGTTGTTCACATATTGCACTTCTTCCTCTTGTTCATTGCAGGAATCATCTTGCTCAAAACCACTATCTTCTTGCACATAGTTCTCCACTCGATTTTGCACTTGTGGAACTTTAGTCCTCCTCTTGTTCACCATCATATTCACTCCCTCCATGGAATTGACTTTCTTGGGATTTTGCACTTGATTTAGTTGGGCCTTTGCTAGTTTCGTCATGGTGGCTGTCAATTCGGCAATGGCTTGCCCATCGTCTTGTAATTCTTTATGAAGGTGAATCATGTTTGGGTCACCTTATGGAACACTGGCCCGAGATTTCCAAGTCGATGACATTTCTTCCATCTCATCCAAAATATCGCTCGCCTCCTCATAAGGCGTAGTCATGAAGTTCCCACTGGCAAGTTGATTCACTACACATTGGTTGGTTGTGTTAATCCCACGATAGAAAGTTTGTTGAATCATGTTCTCTGTCATATCGTTATTGGGACGTTCCTTAACCATTTTTCTATAGCATTCCCCTATCTCGTGTAGTGGTTCATTAGGCTCTCGCTTGAATGCCAAAATCTCACCTCGAAGTGTAGCCATGTGCCCCGGAGAGAAGAACATAGAAATAAACTTTTCTGCCAACTCATCCCAAGTGTGAATAGAATGGTTCGGCAATCGTTCCAACCAATCTAAAGCTTTTCCCCGTTGAGAGAAGGGAAAAAGCCTTAGCCTCAATGCATCATATGATACATTTGTTTGTTTTCTCCCCCAACAAGTATCCACAAACCCTTTCAAATGTTTGTATGCATTTTGAGTTGGAGCACCGGTGAAGAAACCCCATTGCTCAAGCAAAGTGAGCATCATATTGGTGATTTGAAAGTTTCCTGCCCTAATACGGGGAGGGACTATTGCACTTACATATACTTCATTGGGTAATATCCGGTGTGGAGCCGCTCGTGGTAGATGTGGGGGTGGAGCGGGGAAATTTTCATGAGGCACTCGACCTCTTCTATTGGCTTGAGGTTCAAGAGGAATTTCATTGACTTGATCATCCTCGACGTCCACATCCCCCAAAGGTAAATTTCTGAGCTCATTGTTCGTCATGGTTGTACCTATAATTTCTCGCACAAATTAGTAACACTGAAGGAAAAGAAGATATTCCATAAACAAACCCAAATATATAGCTAACACCATTTTAACTCCCCGACAACGATGCCAAAAATTGATGACGTCCACAACACACCTCAATAAGAGATATGATACGGTCGTATGCAACAATAATTACCCAACTATGAGTCAGGGTCGAATCCACTGGGAGTTATAAGGGGTGTCAGGAGTATATATTTGAAGCAAGTGAATGTACTACCTACATTGCACTTCCACAATAGAGTTTTGATTTCTACTTCTACTATAACTCTAATGATTGTAAGCTAAGGTAAATAAACTAGAGATGAATGTTTTTGATGTTTTTCCAAATAATTTAAAGACCTAGGGTTGCGACCATAACCTAGGTGTTTGCCTAATGGGATAAAGACGTTAACACTTATTTTATTGATTGGGGTGTATTATAGTTCCCAACTCTACGTTACCCACTCAATACCTCTCGGTCAGAGAGTGATTTTGCCCAGTTTGGCTTTCTCAAGTCCAAATGGGTGTCAAATAAAATAGTTGATATGAGCTCAAGTCAGGTTCTTACTATCTCTAGTTTGAACCCTTTAATTAGGCTAATCAATCTCTCAATTAACCCAATTCCTTGTTATCTAAGTTATCCTAGACTAGGTCTCTCTTTCTCAAGTAGAGACTAAGTCAAATAGGCATGAATCAATATTTGCAACCATTAATTTTAAAAGTGAAGCATGAACTAAGCTAAATAATCAACACTCAATCATAAACAAGCATTAAATTAATCACCCATAAGGTTTACACACTAGGTTGGGCCACAACCCTAGTAAAAATCTAGCTACTCATAATGGGTATTGAAGAGAATGAAGAAGAAAAGATAATTAAACCCATAATGGAAGATTAAAATGATGAAATCTAATATTTAAACACCAAAATAATGTAAAACCTCCTAAAGTAGTAAAGAGAAACGGCTACAGCAGTTTTTAATGTTCAAACTTGACCTAATTTTGTGAAACTCGTCTATTTATACAAGGCCAAAAATCGCGGACAGAAATGCTCCTCGGGAGGTACTGCGGTCGCACAATTCGATGTGCGGTCTGCAATTTTCTTCAGTTGGCAGGAAGGAGGATTTTGCGGCCGCACATTTCTGGACTGTGGCCACAAGGCAACTTCTGCGACCACAAATTTCTTGTGCAGTACGCACTTCACAAAGGCTTTAGGACTTGGTCTTCTTGTATATTCTATGAACTTTGAATCTTTGTCAATGAACGCCCAGTTCTGCGGCCGCACAATTCATATGCAGTCCGCACATTGCTGAAAAGCCTGTTGGGGTTTGTTGTATGGGTTGCGGCCGCAAATGGAATTTTGTGGTCCGCAATTTCTTCTGCGGCAGCAGAATTCTGCGGACCGCTCATCTTTGCTTCTACGCCCTTTATTGCCTTGTGCTTCAAAAAACTCCTTTTTTTAGTCGGATTTCATCATTGGAGACCAAACTTCCAGCGTTCCTGCAATTTGCATAATTTTATTAGTTTTAGGAACATAATTCGATACTTTCGGACTAAAACAAAAGCTAAAAGGTGCTAATAAGCAGTCAAAATCCCCACTTATCACATATAACCCGTGATCCCGGAGTGTGCGCAGGACATTTCGCAAATGCTCCGCATGCTTTACCTCCGATCGAGAGTACACCAAAATATCGTCAATGAACATGATCACAAATATATCCAAGAATGGGCTGAATACTTGATTCATCAGATCCATGAAGGTCGCTAGTGCATTGGTTATGCCAAAGGACATAACAAGAAATTCGTAATGGCCATATCTGGTCTGAAAGGCTATTTTCAAAATATCTTTTTCCCTAATCCTTAACTGATGATACCCAGATCGTAGGTCAATCTTCGAGAAATACTTAGCACCTTGCAATTAGTCAAACAAATCATCGATTCTTTGAAGCAGATACTTATTCTTGATGGTTACCTTATTCTTGATGGTTACCTTCTTCAATGAACCATCATTCTTTCAAACAAATAGCATTGGGGCTCCCCACAGGGAAGTACTGGGAAGCCCTTATCAAGAAGGTCCTTCAACTGATCTTTTTGTTCCTTCAACTCGGCGGGAGCCATTGTGTATAGAGAAATTGATTTTGGTTGCGTATCGGAGAAATTGATGGAATACTCGGGAGCTCATTAGGGAACACATCGGGAAATTCACTAATGACCGAAATTGGCTGAAGGGTTGGAGGTTTCGCCTCCTCGTCCTGCACCCATACCAAATGATAGAATCATCCTTTCATGATCATCTTTCGAGCCTTAAGGTAAAAAAATAAACTTCCCTTTTAGCGCTGCAACATCACCCTTCCATTCGACAACGAACCCTCTTGGAAAATTAAAGCGAAAGATTTTCTCCCGATAATCCACCGTAGCATAACAAGAGGCCAGCCAATCCATTCCCATGATAATATCAAATTCCACCATTTCCAATTCATTCAAATTAGCCAAAGTGTGGTGATCACGAATCATCACGTCACAACTTTGGTATACCCGCCTAACTACCACGGACTTGCCCACGAGCGTGGACACTTCAAACGATTTCATAAAAAATCATGTTGTTTTTCACATTTACTCACAACAAATGGGAAAATGTATGACAAGATGGAACCTGAATCTATCAAAGCATACATATTAATGGAGAATACGGGTAGTATACCTGTAACCACGTCTGGTGATGACTCTACGTTCTGTCGTCCTGATAGTTGTTGATACTCAATTTTGCCCTCATATTTTTATAAAGTATTTCTAGATAATTTTTCAAATATTAGCTTTCATACTTTTTGCCAAATTGTTTTTACAAGAGTTTCATACAATGATTTTATTTCATCTTTTATAAGCTTTCTAAATTAATTAGGTATTATAATTGGTAAATATTCATTAATTACTCTCTTAAATTATTTTTAAGTGATTAACTATTTAAATTAATTATCTACATGTTAGGCATATTTTATAGCATTTTACGTAATTTATATACAATTGTATTTGCATTTTACATTATTTGCAATATAGCCTATATTCTAAAATAATTGCATTTGTTGCATTATATAGTCAAAAGTAGCATTTTATGTTTTATAATCTTCAGTCACTTTGAAAGTATTAAATTGTATAAATAATATTTCAAATATTTATTAGCTATTTTATTAATTTATTTTCCTTTAATTTTTACTTGTTTTAATTCAGGCCCAAAATTAAGCCAATTGTCGGATCAAACAAGCCCAAAAACACCATGTCCAACCCCTGACCCACCTACCGATGCAAGCCAAACAATCCCTTTATTCACAACCTGATCAGGACCCGCTTTCTCGACTCCCCCTCCCCCCACCTTCTTAAGATCAACGGCCCATAATAAACCTCCATTTTCTCCTTATACTCCCATAACCCAAACCCTAATCCCATTTTCCTCCACCAGCCACCTTCAAAACCTCTCAACCCCTTTCCCTTTCTTCTGTGAAACCCTAGCCATATCACCACTCAACCACTCTCTGAATCCTGCTAACAATGGGATCCTCCCATGATTTGGTTATCTTATTTGTATTATCTCGCTATTGGTCATGCGTTTGTGAAATTACTTAGGTACTTGCCTATTTTGGCAAGTACTATCTTCTAAGATCGGACCAAGTTGACTTCAATCTATGAGATTTGAATGATATTTCATCTATATACATGAGAAAGGAAACGATTCTTGCATTCACCCACTGATTTAAGACCAAGGAACCCTAACTAGGGTTTGAAATCAATTTCTTTCCTTTCCTGGTTGTTTAACTATTTGCATACGATATTTCTTTTCCTTGTTAATGTTTGTGTGATTTCTTTCCTTATTTGCTAGCCTGATTAAACTCTCTATAAACCCCTTCCTCCAATTCCCTTGAACGGACCTTAATCACGGCTCTCTTTTTCACTCACTCACTCAATCTATTACACTCAAATATTCTTTGAAATCATTAGATTCTTTGCCGGCTAAAAGCCAAGGCCACTATAATGTCATTTAACGACCTCCTCTAGTGTACTACTCGGGGCTCTTCTTGAGGCTCTTGTAAACTTTGAAGCACTGGAGATTTTGGGTCTACTATCCTCTTTCAATTACTGTTACTGAATCGCTTCTAAGATTCATAGTTTCTCACTTTTTTGCTAGTTTATCTTTGAAACTGGTTAGTGTTCTCAACCTTTACAATTTAAATTACTTCCCTCCTACATGATTATGTCTATGTGAATTTTGTATGCCATTGTCGTTTGAATCTTCATGAAAAGTATGACTCAGTTTTCCTGTTATTTATGAATTCCCAATGTCGTGCTGCTATAACATGTTTCAATATTATTTCATGGTTTAAGTAATGTTCTGCAGTTCTTTGTTTACTAGTCTCAAATTTTCTTAAGCCCCAATATGTGTAGTTTTGTTTTACCATATGCAATGACTCGAATGAATTTTGGCCTTCTCACAATAGGGTACTTGCCTGCTAATCTGATTTGCTTGAACTTGACTTCGTATGATCTTAAAGTTATTCCTTGCTTAGATTCTTGTGTCGAAACCTTCTTAGAGAAACTGATACCTTCCTAAAATTATTTTCCTGAACGTGCTTTGTATAGAGTTTCATGCTAAGTTCTTTATATCTAAGTCACTATCTATTGCCTTCCATGAATTGTCTCTTGACCATGCTCCTACTTCAGTTCTCTTTATATAGGCATTTCTGAGAGTTGTTTTCTAGATTGTGTTATGTTTTAGAGCTATCATGTTAGGACTTCCCTACCAAAATTGTTATCTTTCATAGTTAGCTTTTGATTGCGTGGCCTCATATGAGTATCTGAACCAGTTGTTGATTATGTTCCATTTGGATTTCTTGTTGAGTCTGGCCTATATGAACTAATATCCTTTTAGAATGAGAAATCATATTTGGTTATCTTGTAGAGTTGGATCATGACTATGTTTGCCTTGAACCCCTTGATTACTCTTTGTGATTATGTCCTAGTTATGCTATGGTACCCACCCCTGTGATATTGTCACTTTAAACATGTTGAAGCTATCATATGTACCCATTCTATGTGTTCTGCATATCCTTTACATCGTGTATGTCCTTATGTGAAGTTCAAATGTGTGCCTTGTTCTTGGGATGCTTAGAATTCTTGCTCCTGCTAGTTGTAGTGTTAAGGGCCAAATGTGTGTATGCTTCTCTTTAGAATTTAAGTTATCCTAAATGTTTTTGTTTGCATGAATTGTCACTCGTGTCTTCATTGGTTGTAATTGGTAATGGATGGGAAAAGAATTATCTTATTAATTAGGCCTGGACTGCTGGATCTTATTCTTGGTACTGGGGTTTGGAGCACATTGTCTGTGCCTGGAATATGGGCTTGTTCGAGTTGTAAATCGCTGGGGTATTTTTTATTCATGTTTGGGCCTATATTTGTTTCGTTTGGTCTGTAATAACTTAAAAACAAATACTAGGGAAGTAAGTAAAAAAAGGGCTAGGGTACTTTAATTCTTGCATGAATGAGTAGAAAACATGCCTATAGGGTCTAAATATTGTATTTGTTATCTTGTTTATCCATGCTCTATAGGGGTACTTATCGAGCGGATCGGGCAGATAATTACGCTTAACGGTTTGGCTTAACGGTTATCAGATTATAAATATAGTAATCCACTAGCCATCCAATAAGACAACGACGGATTGGTATCGGATTAATAATTATTGGGCGGTTATCGAGCGGCTTATCGGCTAAACCAAATAGAATTTTTTGAACAATCATTCAATCAATAGCAAACAGTTTCAAATCAATACCAATTATTTAATACCATCTAAGATCTAACAAAATGGTATTTTTTAATTGAAGAGTCTTCAAGACTACTAATAATGTCATACACGTATTAACCAAATTTTTAATACCATCAAGACTACTCATACATACATACACGTATTAATCATTAAGATTTTGATTTTTTGACTTCTTAGTTTTCAGTTAAAGAGAGAGACGAGACTGACAACTTCTCTGCCTCTGGTGGCTGTAGACAATTGAGGATTAGAAAATAGAAATTAGGGATTTAGCCATTTAAGATTTCAATAGTACTTTATATACATACGGGTAAAAGTGTAAATATAAAAAAATTTAACGGATTAACGGTTTATCCCATAAGAAAATTGTATAATCTGCCGCCAAACCGTTAAGCTATTAATTATAAAATCTCAATCCATTCACCATCCATTATCCCGATAATCCGATACTAATAATCTATCGGTTCGGTTCGGTTAACGATTTTAATTCGGTTTTGAACAACCCTAATGCTCTATTCCTGTCAACTATTTGTGCATAGATATCATACTTACATGCCATCAACCTCACATATTCACCTAGAGAACATGATTTAGGGCCTGACTAATTCTAATATCGATCTTGTCGACAAGACTTGCACTATATTTAGCAAGTATGCCTATAGGATTCAAATCAAATTTGTTTGCTACTTGCTTATCGTGTTTTACTTCTATAGACAACATGCCTCTAGGATTCTGGCTGAGACTGTTTACACTAATACCTCCCTCAACTGTATGGATCTCCTAGAAATCATGGCTATAGGATCAATGAAACAAACTTGCGTCTGTCAACAACTTCACACCTGAAATTGCCTAAGTTTTGATCATTTAGAAATCATGCTTATAGGGCTTCATATTGACTGTTTGAAACTGTCTACGATGATGCCCTCTTTAATCGTGTTGCCCGCTAGAAATAATGACTATAGTATTAAATACAATAAGGGTCAGCACTACTCAACTGCTTGGTCTTAAATCATCTAAGTTTAATCGTCTAGAGATCATGCCTACAGGATTTAAACAATGCAGCATGTCCACCAACTGGTCATGTACCAATTCCAGATCTGCTTACTTATAACTGATCATTCACCAACTCACCAAGTAATCTTGCCTTAGGCATAATTAATTGGCATAGCAACTGCTCGCTTACTTGACCACACTGATGTAGTCTAAAATATATGCATATAAGATTTTGTGTGGAGGTAAACTTGAGACCCCTTTGTGCTACTTGCATCATATGTGAAGTCCTACTCATTTTATTTATGTGACGCCTATTTTTCTCATTTTTTGAGTAGCCTAGATTGAGTCTAGAACCACCCGTATAGTAGTCCAAAGCCTTCTGGATTATAGGCATAGGACGGGTAGGCACATATAGGACGCGACTTAGAATTGAACTAGTGCGCTTTAGGTAAACAACTTAAAGATAGTAATCGGGTAGCAGGAGACAACTCTTATACTTAAAGGGTTACAAAGTACTATTTATGTTGCACGGGGTGATCCTTTAGGCTAAAAATTTAGGACCCCCCATGTGTAATTATTCCTGGTATACTCGCTTGTTGAGAAACCTAGATTTGACTAAGTTATATCTTGTAACCACCAAAGAGTTGTATCAACTAGTTTACTAATGGATGAATTATGCTTCTTTTCAATTGCCTCCTTTAAATTACTTTTGAACGACTTCTGTAGTTAACTCCTTCTTCCCTGATCAGCTAATCAACCATTTAGATTCCTTATTCTCGTATCTTACATGCTCACCTAGAATAATTATTCATAATTCGGTAATCCCCACATAGTTTTAAAATTCGGCCGGGAACCACAGTTGTGGACCTCGAAGAATGCCTAACACCTTTTTTTTCAAGGTAATTTGAGCCCTTACCCGATCTTTGGTAACATGAACTAGCTGAAATAGAGTTATTTGCAAATGGGTATCCTAACGCACCTTAAAAATCATTAGGTAGCGACTATTGTCTTTTAATGCCCATTTAAAAGAGTTGTCACATGTTGAAACCCTCTCTCGCGAGAAAAGGGGGTGCGACAATAGTGCATAAATGTGGTTCTTTAGCCCCCCCCCCCCGAGCTAGTCACTTCACCTCTTCCTCTACCTCTTCCCATCGGCTGTTGCATATCTTTCTCACGAGGATGTGCTGTTGATGACGAGGTTGCTACTGATCTCGTTGGTAGTGTCATGCCACCCCACATATTTAAATTGACAAAAGCGCATGACGTGGTCGGGCTTCCCACAAGAATACCATAAGTCTGAACCCTGGATGCAATGCCCAAAAGAATTCCTACCACATCGGCCACAATGTGGTACCGAGGACCTCATCATACTAGGGTCTCTACCATATTATGTGCTCTGTCCTCGGGGATTTTGACCCTGACCAGAATAGTTGATCTGATCATGACGCTGACCATGGAACTATGATGTTGCACTAGCCACCGTATGAAATGGATGCTAAGGAAATGAAGGTCTAAACTCACCTCGGGACTCACTCGTATCACTTGTAGATTGTTCCCTCTTATGTTGGCCTCAGTCGTGCTCTCAAGCGGCTCGCTGTTTCCTCTTACAATCCTCCAAGTTCTGCGCATCGGCCTGAATACGAGCAATATCTAAGTTCGGACTCAAAGAAGTAATAGTATATTCATTAATCAAATATGGTCTAAAAATCGATGTACTCGGTCACCCATCTCTGCCATAATTGATGGAGCATACCTAGCAAAGGAGTTGAATTTTATGCTATACTCCCAGACACTCATAATATCTCGCTCCAATCGTAAAATTTTATCTTGTCTTTCTCGGTGGAGCTCAATAGGCAAATATTACTGCAAGAATACCTTAGAAAATTCCTTCCATCTTGCTTCTAGGACAAGAGATCCCCTAGACTGTTCCCAAGTCTCATACCAAGTCACAGCTATATCCCATAATTTATAAGAGGCAAACTCCATAAACTCAATATTAGTGGCATACATAACTCGTAATGTCCGCTGCATCTAATCTAGAAAATTCTGGGATCTTCGTTGGGATCTGTTCCTATGAATATCGGGGGGTCCAAATTTATGAAATCTCAAACTCTATACTCACTACTCTATCTGCGGTGATAGGGACTTGTCGTTGGGCCTGGGAGGCCACTAATTTAGTCAACAATTGTACTGCACTTCTCATGTCTAAATCTTGCTCGGTAACAAACGGAGGAGAACAAGAGGTATATTAGTTTCTCTATGATGTTCCGGAGGAGGTGGTGTTGTCCCTGAAACCTGAGTACCAGCGTCATCGTGAGGCCCATGTTGACCCATAGGGGAAGGTGTCACTGGACTGGTACCCGTTCCTGCTTCTTCATTCAACCCCCTTGAACAAGTGTTTGACGCCTCGTGGTAGGCATCGCTATAAACAAAAACAAGATGGGGATCAGAAGCGAATACTTACGACTCAGCTCTATCGCACGATCTAGATCAGAAAGACGGGTATTCATCCTAAATATCCTATAGCCTCCTATTTATAAGCATATTGCACGATATACCCATAAACAAGACTCTACTAGATACGGCTTGCCGACTCCCTAGTACAGACCTGCTCTAATACCAAGTTTGTCACACCCCAACCTTGGGAGGTGCGACCGGCACACGATGCTCGAAGTCCCGTGTGATTCTTACATCTTTTTATTCATAAGACCTAGGTCAACAAGTCCTACGAGTAACAATCACCAAAATCAAAATGTGAACAACTGACTTGCAAAAGAAACCTTAGCATTTTATACATATTCACAACTGAAACGGAGTCATAATCCACCCTTTTACATACAGTCAAACCCTAGCATGTTAGCCTCTAAGAGTACCTAAAGGAGATATACATATGTATAACTTGGTCGGGACATGGCCCCACCATACCCAAAATGTTAAGGCATGAGCTTAAATACCTTTAAACTTCAAACAACTACTCCGAAGGAATGGAGTGCAACAACCGCTCAGTTGGAACAACACCATACTGGGGAGGGACGTCATCGGGTCTATCTGTACTCGTGGGCATGAACACTGCATGAACACAACACCCAAAAGAAAAGAGCGTCAGTAGGGATAATGAACTGAGTATGTAAGACTAAGAAAATATGTAAATTAGAGTCATAACGTAAGAGAAATAAGTGAGTGATCCTAACTTGAATACCCACGACAAGCCACCAGGGGCGTAATCGGTGGGAACTATAAACCATGAATCTTGAATGCATGCAAGCCTTTGTAAAACCGAGCTACTTGTTGGGTCCATGCATTAATTATAATGCATATAAGCATACATATATTCAACCATTCTTTGGGTAACATTTCATAACTGCATACCCGGCCTCATAGAAGACTCGGTCATACCCGGCCATAAAAGGGCTCGGTAACCTCACATCACACATCACTCCATATCCGGCCTCATAGAGGACTCAGTCTTACGCAGCCTTAAGAGGTCTCGGCTATACCCGATCTCAGTAGAACTCGGTGTAATCGGCCTCAAAAAGAATCGGTAACCTCACATCACACATCATCATACCTGGCCACACAAGAGCTCGGTAATATCTCATATCATGTCTCGTCACATCCAACTGATCAGTAGTTGCACAGTAGGTTCTGTACCAGACCGTCTATAGCACGGATCGGTAAAGTAAAATAAATATAGTGCAATGCAGTAGCAGTTTCAAGAGATAACAAGTTTAAACTCAGAATGAATCATACTCCCGACTACAGGATACCAACTGGAAACATTATAGACTTCGGTATAAATGCCACCAACAAGTATGTACAAGAACAGAACACCATCATTGAGAAGGAATCAGAACAGCCAAATTCTTTTAATACAGATTTCCTTTAGAGGGAGAAAGAGAGACTTACATAAACTCATGCCAAGAAAGAAAGTCTCCCTACATACCTTGTTGAAGAACTAACTACACCTCTAGGACGGTAAATCCCGCCTCCAACAAATTTTCGAGAATCGATACAACAAGATAATAAATATATACAGTAATGATTCCCAGATCCTTCACGCTAGATCTTTCTAGATTCAGATTCACCTTCAACTTTGCCTTAAATTATTTGAAAAGTCTAAAGGGGTGTTGAGAGCACTTGGGAGAACTAACATTGGTGATACCTTCTAAAAATGAAAGAGAAAGAGTGTTGCATTGCCTTTTTATATCACACCAAATCTAAGAAACTCCGCCGCTGCTACATGCAAATGGGTCGCCCCGCCCCAATCACTACACCCGATGACAGCTGGCGCAAGTCTAATGAAACGTGTTGCTATCTTCTGCCCTCAAACACGTTGTAGGCTGATTGGTTGTGCTTATATCTGTCAAACGGGCCAGGCTGGGATGGGACGGGGACCAGACTGTGCCGGGTAGATTTTTGGTACCGGTTAAACGGACCGGTACGACCCATTATGGTCAAGTCATATGGGAACCGGTTAACCGGACCGGTTCCATGACTATTTTTTGATTTTATTTTTTTGAATTTTATAAAGTTGACCATTTGTCAACGGACAGCTGCCATTTTGATTATTGCCCAACGGCTAATTTGCAAGAATAGCCTTTTGGGGTATTTTTTTTTCAAAGATAACACCTTTATTATTTACTAATTTAGTCTTTTGAAAAACTATAAATAGACCCCCTTCTTCTTCATTTCTTCACTCATCTCTCAATTTTCAATTCAAATTAAATCATACCCCGTGCTTCTAGAGTGCGCTCATATGTTTGGGAATACTTTGATGTAGTAGAAGAAAATGAAGAAGTTCACAAAGTAAAGTGCAAGAACTGTGGTCGAGTCTTAAATTTTCGTCAAAAGTGGGAGGGCACAGGCTGTTTAAGGAGGCATATGAAGAGTTGTCTTGAGCGTCCTCCAAAAATTCGTATTTAAGTTGATTTGAGATAATTTGTGTTATTTTAAAATTATTAGACTTATTTAAGCTTAATGTTTTAGTTTGTTAGATTAATTTGAAGTATTATTATGCAATGAAAATTTGAAATGAAACTATGAAAGTCTTTGAAGTTTGATCCTTACATATCAAGTTATTAACACTCTAGTGTCCAATATAAGACTTATACTATAAGTTATATTTTTTTCATGTTCATTGTATTATCTTAAATTCGTAGTGAATTTTTCAAATATAAGGCTTTTAATGCCTTTGAAATTTATTCAAACATTATTTTTATACGTTAGTTTTTAATGTTTTATATTTTTACTTTATCTTAATATAAATTACGATTGTTATACAAAATACAAAAATAAATAAATAAATAAATAACCCCGCCCGGTCCATTAGGCCCAGAACTGTTCCGGTTAAATTTTGCATCAGGGAAGCCAGGAACCGGTAAACCCGGTAAAAAATAACCGGAATCGGCCCGGTAATGAAATCGGTCGGTTCCCTTTTCCTCTACCCTTGACAGACCTGACCCGGCCCCTTGACACCTATAGCTGTGCTAGAAGCTACACTTATCAAGCTTTATTTAGTTGTGGGGTGTAACATTTACTTGATTTAAACATTTAAATTGCTTAGAAAAAATGCTCAATGTATAAGTGATATATCCAATTCAAAATATTCTGACGTAAGCCCCATTTGGGAGCTTCTGAAGAAAACCCATTAGGGAGCTCATGGAAACAAGCTGTAAATTCTTTTTTTTCTCTAAGAGGAAACTGTATTTTGGGATAAAATTTAGACCTGCTACCTGCCCTGCCCCATTTGAATTTTCCAAAAATAAAGTTCTGCCCTGGCATGTCGTGCCCCGCGCCATTTAGGAGTCCAGAACCCATTTGTGGTTTTTTGCCAAGTAGGACGGAAGTGCGTGTAAAAAAAGAGTTACCTAACTATATATAACGCTCTTTTAAAGAGCGTTATAACTTAACAGGCGTTTTGGACGTTAAGGTATAACGCTCTTTAAAGGAGCGTTATACATATATAACGCCCTTATAAACCACGTTATGCTTGGGCTGATAAGATATCTATGCATAGCGCGGTATATAAAACCGCTATATGTATAGCGCGGTATATTACCGCGCTATACATATATAAAAACGATCCCCTTCCTTCTTCCCCACGATTAAAACTAGTCCCCTTCCCCCTTTTTAAAAAAAATCTGAAGCGCCCCCTTCCCCCCCCCCCCCCCAAAAAAATTATTTCTCCAAAAAAAATACAAGTGGACCCTACCCGTCACACAAAACGATAAGATTGTACGTCCCACATCGTAGCCAAGCCTTCTATTGTTGTGGTTTGCTTGTTTCGGACTCAAATTTTCAATTTATCAACTTTCCAAAAAATATAAATCGAGGTATTCCGAATTAGTTTATGTCAAAACTCGTATAAATAATGCATATTAGTTGTTTTGAATGTGTTTCCATGTTATGATTTATTTATTTTTTTGCGATTAAACTAGTATGTTATTTTTATCCGGACTAAGATATTAGTGTTCTTAAAAAATATATAAAAATTGAGAAATCATTATTATTTGTTAATAAAAATATTTAATAAATTTCTTTTACTGTTTTATATGTATTTTCGTGAATATTTTGTGATTAAATTTATTGTTATTTTTATCTAGTTTAGATTATTTATTTGCTTAAAGACTAGTAATATAGTGTCTTTTTAGCATAGTAAATGTAGAGCCTTTTAGCGTAATATCCATGCAGTTTAAGTATCTCTTATATTGATAGATCAAACACAAACTCTGTCCAATTTACAAAAATTAATTATTTAATTTACAAAACAAACATATAAAATTATGAAACTAACATGTAAAATATTAAAATTGACACACATAAGAATTCAGGATAGCTTGGTGCTACTGGGCCTCAAATATCGAGTTTGGAACCCATAGATATATACTCTGTCCAATTAAATATAGTGTAATTGTAAAAATAAATTATTTAATTTACACAACAAACATACAAAATTATGAAAATAATAAAAATTGACACATACAAGAATTCAGGATAGCTTGGTGCTATTAGGCCTTAAATATCGAACCTGAAACCCATAGAGATATACTCTGTCCAATTAAATATTGTATAATTATAAAAAATAATTACTTAATTTACACAACAAACATACAAAATTATGAAAATAATAAAATTGACACATACAAGAATTCAGGATAGCTTGGTGCTACTGAGCCTCAAATATCGAGCTTGGAACCCATAGATATATACTCTGTCCAATTAAATATTGTATAATTATTTAATTTACACAACAAACATACAAAATTATGAAAATAATAAAATTGACACATACAAGAATTCAAGATAGCTTGGTGCTATTGGGCCTCAAATATCGAGCCTAGACCCATAGATATATACTCTGTCCAATTAAATATTGTAGAATTATAAAAAATAATTATTTAATTTACACAACAAAACATACAAAATTATGAAAATAATAAAATTGACACATACAAGAATTCAGGATAGCTTGGTGCTACTAGGCCTCAAAT
This sequence comes from Nicotiana tomentosiformis, assembly GCF_000390325.3. Taxonomy (NCBI): domain Eukaryota; kingdom Viridiplantae; phylum Streptophyta; class Magnoliopsida; order Solanales; family Solanaceae; genus Nicotiana; species Nicotiana tomentosiformis. The sequence continues at coordinate 23,500,442 of NC_090823.1, read as the reverse complement.
ATCGAGCCTGGAACTCATAGACATATACTTTGTCCAATTAAATATTGTATAACTTTAAAAATTAATTATTTAATTTATAAATCAAATATACAATTAATGTTGTTTAATTTACAGTAGACGACATGGACGGTAGCCTATGCATCCCGAACCTTTCTCCGATGAGCTATTAGTGTTACAGGACGATCATAGGTCCGCCCACATATGGGAGGGAGAGTTACTGGCCCAAACTCTCCACGCCAGGAGAGTGGACGACATGTGAGATTTTATGAAGGACAGAGATCTCCATCCCCGTATAGTCCAGCGCCTGCGGGTTACGGGCTTCTACAGGATTTTGGAGATCCGGCGGCTGCTACTCGACTGGTCTTTGGTTACGGCCCTGATAGAGCGGTGGCGACCGAAGACACACACATTCCACCTGCCCATTAGCGAGGCCACCATTACGCTGCAGGACGTGGAGGTTTTATATGGGCTACCCGTTGATGGACTGCCCGTTGCACTGCCTCAGGCCATGGGAGAGATGACGCATGGGCAGTATTTGGACATGCTGTAGCAGCTTACCTTGTTTCAGGCCACAAGATGAGATTGCACACTCAGGGGCCAGTCGCATGAGTTTGACAGCTATTCGACAGAATTTGGAGATATTGCACCCCGACATCACTGGCGAGACAGATGATCTGCATATTCACCGGTATACAAGGTTGCTGCTGCTCCTTATGTTTGGAGGGGTCTTGTTCCCGAACACTTCGGGGAACCTAGTCAGCTTGAGATTTCTTCATCATCTTCAGCGGCTAGATAATTTACCCCAGTACAGCTGGGATGCTGTTGTTCTCGCCTACTTGTACAAGCAGATGTGCCGGGCGAGCATGAGCACCCAACATTACATATGTGGATTTTTGTCGCTGCTACAGGTGACAACATATTCGAATACGCTATTCACTATAACATATCTAGTAAAAATTAATCTTAATTTTACGTCAATTTTGTATGTTAGGTTTGGGCCTGGGAGCGGTTCCTGCAGTTGTAGCCACCTCTACCACCATTACCTCCAGATGTACTACCTCTGTTTCTCCCTCTAGCTAGGAGGTGGGTTATCCGGCGGGGATATGTACATATCTATGAGGCTCGACATAATCTCCCCCTTTGCAGGGATTTGCTGGATATGTTGGAGGGCACACAGGTAAATGTATACCTATGTTTACTTGGTATAGCTTCATATGTGTTGCGCATACTCACGTTTTATATTGTTATTTAATAGTTCATCTGGACGCCATACAACGACGACTTGATAGGTGGCCTGCCCGATTATTGCTGGCCAGCCGACTGATTTGGAGCACTTCTATCCCGCTGATGTACCTCGATATTGTGGAACATCATGCCACGGAGCGGGTACTTCGCCAGTTTGACCGTCTGTAACTTGTACCGAGAGGGCCCACTTGGGAGCCCACATATTATCAACGGGATGATCGTTCCAGGGTGGACGACACACATGTGGCATGGCTAGAGGCGTAGGTCGATACTTGGGACCAACGAGCTGACCTGATTCAGCCCCCCCTCATAGAGACGGATGGATACTATTCATGAGTATATACCCTGGTACCGCCGCGTTACTCGACTTTTTACTAGGAATCCCATTCATCGAGCTAGCGGTCAGTACGTTCCATAAGCCGGGCGACATGAGGCCCTAGTATGATTTCTGATATTATTACTTATATAACTACAACATAGTGTTCTATAATTTATATTTTATACGTTGTGCAGGATATTGGCCTACATATAGTCTACCAGATAAGATTGCAGATGCAGCAGCATGCCGGCGAGGGAGCGGCCGCTTTGCACGATTATGGCCGGTAGCTTGCAGAGGTGGCTATCGGACACTGCAACGAGCCCGAGAGGATCAGCGCTTAGGACACGACCCTGCTTATGTGGCGCCAGAGCAGTACCAGCGAGCTAGGGGTGTCCCACAAGGTAGGAGTGCCCCACGAGGTAGGGGTGCCCCACGAGACAGGGTTACCCCATGGGGTCGTGGTGGGCGGCGAGGAGGTGGTCCCCAGTAAGGGGGTGTTGAGGCCCCTGTTGATGATATTGATGCTGATTTGTCGGGTGACCTTTATGAGCCGGACGAGTATCCCAGCAGCATGCCAGCATACAGCCTTGGGCTGTAGCTCACTCCAGGGACTTCCCAGGTGACCCCGTCAGGTCCATTATTGATCACGGGCACAGACATTACCGGAGAGGATTGGGATGCATACTTCCCAGGACCATCGACCGCTGCTGAGGATCGGCCGACCCAAGTGGATAGTGGGCACCGGCTGAGTTATGGCTCATCATCGAGGGGTGCTGGGGAGCTTTCACAGGCGCATGTATATTTTTATTAGTATTTACTTTTTAAAAAAATCTTTTCTAATTTATTTTCCATAAATAACTTTATTATTTTTCTTATTAAGGCTTCATCCTCACCCGTCACGGAGTCCGCTTTGTGCGATGCTGACCTGGCTGCGACGGATGATTATATTCAGGAGGCCAACGAGATTGTGGTAAGATAATTTAAATTATTGTGACTTAATATCTATTTTCCTATACTGAGCTGACTTATTCTTCTGTAGGTTACTACTGGACCGACGGCCCCTTCTACCGATCCTGCCAGCACTACTGATGATCATGTTGCAGCGCATCCTGCTATAAAAAGACGACGTGATAAGGATGATCCTGATAGCGTAGCCGGGCGGGATGGGATGCGGCTCAGGCCAGCGGCTGCATTGAAGCACACAGGCTGTGGAACACATTGATTTTTATTTTTTTTGTATTTGATGTAAATATTATTTTATGTAAATAATAGCAACAACTTTTATTGTTTTCGTTATATGCGCATTATGTATATATTTCCCGGGTTCTTTGTTATTTTAATACTGCAACACAAACACAAACACAACAACTTAACATAATTTAAATTTGGCACACATAATGAAAGTACATGACATGGAAAGCATAAAGATAAAATACAACACTCAACACATACATTGGTTTGTTTAGTCAACTATTCTCTTCTACAACCACTCAAATTGATCCAACAACTTATTTTTTTCTTCTTCCAACTCTTTTAGTTTCTCCTTCAACGCCGCAATTTCTCGTTTATACATAACCTCATCACGTTCGTATCTTTTGTTCAAATCATGAATATACTGCAAAGTTTGTTTGTAGTATTCCTGCTTACAGGGTTCATCAATCCATACCTCAAAATTTTAAAAAGATTCGTCGGGAATCCAATAAAACTTGTTCACACACATCCAGTATCGGCGCCCAACTTCACCATCATCCCAATAGTCCGCCATCATACATTTTTTGCCGCACTGGCACCTTGGTACATAAAGGCGTTCAAACATTTGTTAAAGTGAAAAAGAAAACACTGCATTTATGGAGAGTTTTACTATTGGTTATTGTTAAGCATAGAAAATAACTAGAATGCACCCGTTATTTATAGGCAAGATAACACACATAACGCAGTATTTAACCGCGCTATGCTTACACATAACGTAGTATTTAACAGCTCTATACTTCGCGTGTTAAAGATTCTTTCGGATACAAAATAGCTTTTTTGCAGGCGGGCAGCTTTTCAGTTTGACAAGACAACACACATAACATAGTATTTAACCGCGCTATGCTTCGCGTGTTAAATATTCTTTCGGATACAAAATAGTTTTTTCGCAGGCGGGCAGCTTTTTAGTTCAGCAAGACAACACACATAACGTAGTATTTAACCGCGCTATATATATTCACATATTTATCAAAAATCTTCCTCCTCTGACATTGTAGTTTTCTAATAATAATTTTAGCGTGAAATTCGAAGGTCTACTAAAAATATTTTCATTTTTTAATCCAATACTATTTTTGATTATATGAACGGGAGGGAGAAATTCATTAATTTACACAAATGAAAAATGGACCATTATCAATAAGATTTAATAACAATGAAAACAAAATTTTATTTGATACATTTTGCAACATAAACAAGTACATACATTTATTACAACTACATTACGAAACCCAGTTACTACTTGTATCTTTGATAGTTGGGCACATTAGAAGAACTCCCACCAGGAGCTGGATTATCACCGCCACCCAAACCAGCCGAAGGACATTTTCGACGGTCATGTCCTGTTTGCGAGCATATACCACATTTGCGCGAATAAACGGTATCGCTAATATCCATTTGGTTCCGTATACGCTTTCTCTTCTGCTCCTGTATTCGACGCAAAAACTCCTTGTTACACACTATTTTAAATGGTTCCGGTGACCAATAATTCTCAGCACCCACTGGCTGCAACTGCCCACTATAGGTGTTTAAGTATGCAGCGACACTATATTATTTATCAACGTAGTTGGTTGGCCCTAAACCAACATGTTGAAAGCACCTGATGGCATGTGAGAACGGCATGTGGTAGATGGACCATTTCCCACAAGAGCATAACCTTGTAGATTCATTTATGGTATGTACATTATTCCCCCAGTTTTGATGGATAGCGGTGTGAACTTCAAAAATATTTCTGTCGTGATCATACTGTAAAAATGAATTCCAATGTGCGCGCCGCCTGTATTTCTCAAATCTCTTCATCGGCAGTGGCATAAATTCAATACCCATTTCCATCAATGACGTTGCAGTTGCAGCCCTTTCAACAAACCTCTCCGCCATCAGCTTGAACGACATGTGCACCATGGCAGTGACAGGCAATTTTTTAGCCGACTTCAATAACCCGTTGAAAGACTCTGACATATTTGTAGTCAGAATTCCCCATCTTCTTCCACTATCCGCATGCAAAGTCCATTTGTCAAACTCATGTTGCATCAACCAACCATAGGCTCTCTCGTCTTCCTTCCTGATAGATTCCATGTACCTCCGAAATTTATGCTCTTGGTGTTCTGTTGCTGCCATCCACATCAAATCATGCAGATCTTTGTTGGGATGTGCCTTCTGGAAATTGGCCTTCAGGTGCCTCACACAGTAATGGTGGTAGGCATAAGGTTCTTGCCATGTAGGCAAATTCTGTACAAAACTTAAGATACCACCATGCCGATCATATATTAGACAAATACCTGAATGCTGTTTGACAACGTGCTCTTTCAAATGGTTCAAAAACTACGTCCACGTCTCTTGGCTTTCATTCGCACAAATAGAAAAAGCTAGAGGAAATATTTGTCCATTAGCATCTACTGCAACGACGATCAATAGCTTGATATCATACTTTCCATAGATATGAGTGTCGTCTATGGATATTACTGGCCGGCAATGTGAAAAACCATCAATTGCTGGTTTAAATGCCTAGAACACATAATTGAATATATATTCTGGTCTTCCCGGACTCCTCTCAAGCTTCCATTCAACAACCGTTCTGGGGTTAAAGTACTGCAGTGCGACCATGTACCTGGGTAGAGCTGCAAATGACTTATCCCAGTTACCAAAAATAATTTCAAATGCACGTTTGCGCCCGAGAAATGCCTTTCTTTTGGTAATGGTATGGCCATATTCCCGGTGGACTGATGTAATGCACTCTTTGATTTTATACCTTATGGACGCTTCAATGTGTGGAATAAGGACAAGAGAAATCAAGTAAATATCCAAGTTGTAGTGATTCCCATTGAATGTGTCCATTTCACATCTGTGGGTGGGAATATATTTACCCACTTTCCACAGACCTGTATTCTTCTTGCTCGCACGCAACATCCAATGACAACCCGTAAACCATCTGCGGCAAACAACCTTGTATACATCCGGACTTGACTCACATACCGTCATCTCACGACACTCTTTTACGCTATATATTTTCATCAGAAAAAAGCATGCCCTTTGCCAGCACCGTTGGTCTAGAATCATCTCACATTGTTGTTCGAATTTTATCAAAATCCCTTGTTAGAGCATCCACATCCGGCATACTTGGCAAATGATCAAGGTAGGGAATCTTCCTTGAATGAAACGGCACTTGGGACTCGTACACTCTTGGTCTAACTAGGGGTGGAGCATGCTCCTTCGTCAAATCAGGTCCTTCATTATCTTCCTCCTCATCATCATCCTCACAAGGGAAGGGTGTGTCTTCTCCGGAATCATCGGCATTGTTGTCATAATCACTGTTCTCTTCCTCACTCTATACATATGCCAGATCCCGATTTAATATGTTGTCTTCGGGCAATTGAGTCAGGACAGGTGCTTCAACTTGCTCGTTTTCACTGCACAAACAACAAAATAAAAATCATTACTGAAATTAATAAATACTTTTCATATAGCTGTATCACTTCATTTACAAGTCGTAATGTGTTAACATTCCTTGATGGATATTATCCTGTTGGTGGACCACCATGATCCAACACACCATAACCACGCATATTCCAACTGGCCATGGGTTCATAACTTGTAAAAGTCATATCTGGCAGGTACCCCCTGTGGAATATGTGAGTGTTAATACAAATTCAATAAAACAAAAATATACATCGTAACACAAAGGAAAATTGAAGTTTACCACTCGTCTTGTGGATTATGTAAAGCAGGAGAGAAATTATTTCCTCGCTCCTCATTCGCCGGTGTTGATAAGTTTAAATCAGGGCAAACTCTTTCATCCAGAACCTGTACGGCAAAAACTGCTCCAGAATAACCACCCGATGATTGAGGGTTATCCCTACTATGCACAACCCCATTATTGCGAACGTCTACGACCTTGACGTACATTTCCAATATTTTTATCACAAGAAATTCCCAGTATTCATCCGGAGTCCTCAAAAAATACCTCAAAGTTTCATCATCGTCGATGTTAAACTCAGTGTAACAAGCAACCCCTTGCGGAGTGAGGGAATACGGATATCTTTCGATTACTTTAAGGTTCACCGAACGTTTCCTCACACTCATTTTATTACATAAAAACGATACCAATCTATCGTACTCCATTGTAAGTGGCAACTTAACATGATACTGTGGAGATAAACTATAGCTCACAGAGTTATTCTCCACCACAACCTCACCCCTTTCGCTCTTCAGATATTATGAAAAAATGCTTGAGAATTGAGTAAGAGAAAAATTTGAACGGGAGTTAGGAATATTTTTGAATGGATTTTTGTAAAATCCTAACGCCTTTAAATAAGGCAATGCGTAGCTCAGGGGGCTGAATTTTTTTTTAGGTATAGCGCTCTTTTAAAGGGCGCTATACACATTTGAATTATTGTTATGCCACTTAAACGCACGAGACTTATTGGTGGGCCCACAAAACATGTATAGCACTCTTTATAACTGCGCTATACATATATAGCGCTCTTTCTAAAGACGTTATATGTATAACGCTCTTTTAAAGAGCGCTGTACCTTAACGTCCAAAATGTCCGTTAAGGTATAACGCTCTTTAAAAGAGCGTTATATAGAATTAGGTAGCTTTTTTTTCCACGCATTTTCGTTCTTTTTGTCAAAAAGAACCTGGGTTCTGGACTCCGCCATTTAGATACTCCCCTGCCCTACCACACATTTGTCATCCCTAAAAATTTTCAAGTCTAGTGACTTAGACTTGTGATTAACTAGTAGGAGTCAATCAAATCCATTGATTAGACTCGACACTAATTAATTCCGTATTTTTCGTATTCCTTTGTTTCCGGCGAAAATTCCATTGATCACTTTATTCACTTTTTAAGTTTAGTTTTTATCTTTCTTAGGTTTTAGTTCACATCACCCTTTTATAAAGTGTTTGGCTTAGTTAAATTGTTGACAATCTAACAAGATAGGTAAAATAAATACAGTAACAAATTTAACCCGTTACAGCTAAACTTACAGATAATACAGGCAAGATTAGCTCCTCTTGCTAAACTTATAAATAATTTAATAAAATAGGTATAATGAATATGATAACAAGTTCAGCTTGTCACAACTAAACTTGTGAATGATTGAACTATATAGGCAAAGGTTAACGAATAGTAGCAAATAGGGGTGTACATAGGCCTGGTTGGTTCGAATTTTTTAATTACCAAAATAAACCAATTATGTCGGGTTATTAAATCTAAAGACCAAATTAAACCAATAAAGTCGGATTTTTTAATCACGATGTTTTTCAGATTTTCGAATTTTTTGGTTTTTTTTTTCATAAAGTTTTCATAGCACAAGCATAGAATTCGTGTTCCAAATATTTCTTTAATCCTAGTAACACATAACTATATAAGATGTTTTTCAAGAAAATAACATAAAATATGAGATGAGCCATAACATTGTACTAAAATATTTAACAATAAAGATAATAAAATCACATAAAATAAATATTATTAATAAGACATAATGAAAATAAACTTAATCTAAAATTACTAAGTTGTTAAAATAAGTACGACTAATAAGTACTATTATTGACATGACTAAACACTAAAAAAAAATAAGTTATGCATTTGATCTAAACCATGAAAAAACTAAAAAAAAAATATCCAACATTATTGTCAATCCTAGTACAATTGAATTGAATATCTTTTGTTAGTATTGATATTGATTTGATTTTGGTATGGAATTTATTTGAGTTACTAATATTTATGGACTATACAACTTATTGGAGCATTCAAAAATTATAAGTCCAAACTTGAAATAATACGTTAAAGATAAAATTATGAAAAAATTTAAGAAATATTTATAGACTACACTACATTACTTTTTTTAATTAAAGCAAAACCACACCAATTTTGGTCTGATTTTTCTTTCCAACACCAAATCATAATCGATTTATTTTTTCTCAATTTAACTCGAATTATCAATTTGGTATTGTTTGTCGATTTTCTTTGGACGCCCCTAGCTACGGAGCTTAGCCCGTCACGACTAAAATTGTGAACAAATTTGGTCCGGTATAAAAAAACCCAAAAGGGGAAGAAGAAAGAAAGACAAATACGAATATGGAAAGGAGAGGGAGAAAACCAAGATGTCCTCTAATGTCCTCCAACCACACCCACACACAATATGGGGTTTTATTTAATTTCTTTTTCCTATATTCAGAGCCTCAAAAATATATCTCAATATCCCTTCTGGCTTTCCACATTCTCTCCTTTTTTATCCCTCTTAATAAAACGGACCAATTTTTTCTCTAGCCTCAGCATGTTAATAACAGTGTGTATATATATGGAAAACCTTAAAGATTTAATTTTTTGATGTGGTTATGCGTTTTCTTGAAATTTCTTGGCTGTTTTCATTGGTGGGTATGTGCTACTGAATAGAGATGAAAAGGTCTATAGAGGGTTTCAATCAACTAAATACTGCTGATGAAGTAGCCAAGGCAAAGCTCAAGCAGAAACATCTGTTAAATGAGTTCTTGGAACTGCAAAAGGTTTGCACTTTCTGGATTTTTATAAATAAATTCTAATTAGTTTGACTAGATGATTTCTTTCTATATGCCTAAGCCTAGTGGGCAAAGTGTAGCGGTTGCTCGGTAAAATAGCTGAGATGCGCACAAATTGACTAGGACACCACCATCATAAAAAAAGACTGTCTTTTTGTTTCCACTAGTTCCTTGTTTGTGCTAATTACCATTGTAGACATGTGTAATCTGAGTTTGGCATTTTATTGTTTTGTTTTTGGTTATACTTTTACAGCATGTTTGGATGGTTGTTACTTGTTGTATCGTATTGTTACTTTAAATACGATGTTTGTTTTGATTGTTACTTCAATTTTATTGTATCGTATGGTTAATTCTGTCGTTATGTATTATATAACGCCCGATTTGGTGTGGTCGCGTCGTTACTTTGTCTTTTTCTCTCAATCTCACCCTTGAATTATTGTTAAATAATTATATTTTATCATTTATACTACCTTTTTATATAGTAATTTTACTCTGTATCATAATTTTTCTTTACAATATTGCAAATTTATTCTTCATATTGCTGGTGCGTGATATCATGAAACGACGGCAAACGACACAATTTATTCAAACATTGTATTTATCAAACGATACAGTATAATATAATACAATACGATACGATACATTATAAAATGATTTGTAACAACCATCCAAACAAGCTGTTAAGTGTTGTTCAATGTTTATTGGGATTTATAAAGAATTGCTCTTTTTGGTTTCCTGTGGTTATATACTATATTTTAAGATGAAATTGTGTATTTCAGAATGATATTTTTGGATGTTAATTGTGTGATCATGGTCTGGCAATTCGTGTCTAGGAATTTGTCTCCAAGAAGAGGAAGTTGCAGGCTGCAAAGCAGAGGAGAGATATCATTTTGGGTGAAATCCTGTATGATCATAATTTTCTCTATCTGATAGAATAGTTATTTCCCTTATCTGTGTGTCGTTTTCTTATAGGTGAAGGAAAACAATAACTACTACACCTCAATCGCAAACTGGTTCTGGTGTGCTATATGAATCCTTTATAACCATTCCGTTCTGCTTCGGTCCATTTCATTCTCATACACTATATTTCATCGTTTAGACAAATAAGGGGTTTTCAAAAACTAGATATTCTTTAAGTTTCACACTTATATGCATATACAACAACTAACTTAATCAGTATTGCCTATTGTAGGTAGTACTTTGCTTTTCTCTTAAAATGATGTAATTGACAAAAAAAGAAAAGAAAGAAAGAGTAATACCCTAATATTATACTTGTTAAATTTCAGATTTTTAAAGCTAAGGCGTAGGTATTTGTTGAAAAACCAATCTTCCCATGTTGATAGTGAAAGATGTATTCCACATATGAAAAACTTCGATGCTGAGAGTGAAGTCCCTGCTGAAAAACGATCCAACCGTGCCTACGATGCAGCAATAGAAACGGGTCATCCTGCATTTACGTCGAAGTTCAATTCGGTAACATACTATGGTTAAGATATGTCGAATATTTAAACTTAGAGTTGTTGACAAGAGGGGTTGCTCTGATGGTAAGCAACCTCCACTTCCAACCAAGAGGTTGTGAGTTCGAGTCACCCCAAGAGCAAGGTGGGGAGTTTTTGGAGGGAAAGGATGCCGAGGGTCTATTGGAAATAGCTTCTCTACCTCATGGTAGGGGTAAGGTCTGCGTACACTCTAGGAGATGACAAAGTGCTAGCAGGTAGAAATGTGTTGAGATTGGAGTGTGTGACTGTGTGCCAATATTGATGACAATGGAGTTACTTTAAAGGTCTAAAATTTTGAAACATATTACTTTCAGGAGAGTGATCTTCATAAGATTGTGGATAAGTCATTCTTCATCTCATTGAGTAGTTATTTTTTTATTTTCCTCAGTTTTTCCCTGGGTGAAACAGTTGTACCTGTGGATAATTTATCATATTTTAGTAATTTGCAGTACTATAGTTTGAGGATAGCAACTGTCTGCCATCCGATGGGGTACCTTTGTTTTATATGCAAGAGGCGGATCCAGGATTTTAATTAATGTGATGAACCTCCTTAACCATTACTCTTGAAACATTACTTGTGTCAAAGGGATTTAATAACATGTGAGTATGCATAATTTTTCGTTTGAACTGCTTTGTTCCTTACTAGATCTGCCCATGTTTATATGTATAGATTTTGCAAGGAATTATAAAGCAATAATTCTATTTTAAATGACTGAACGAAAAGCATTTTAAACTGATAAAGGATATATGTTAAAGCGAATGCAATTGTAATCTTGTGTTGCCTAGAATGATATGCTCATAGCCTTCCTTTCCTCTTGTGTGCTTCAAAGCTTTTGCTGCTTTGTTCCTCTATATTTAATTTCACTCTTCTTAAAATTTATTATTTAAGAATGCAAGAAACAAATCATTTATAATTCTTGAAAGCTGTCAGTACCTGCTTTCATATAATGTTCTAAAAAAAAAAACACTTGTTTACATTGAGCTTAAATTTTATCGAAAATAAGGAAGTTAATCGGGGCTAATTTTAAGTTTATATATATATATATATATATATATATATATATATATATATATATATATATATATATATATATATATACACACACACATTAAGCATGAGTTAATAACTTGAAAATAAGGATAACTGCAAACTTAAATGTTTTCAGATCTTGGCGTTTATAAGTTTTTGCAGTTGAGAAGTCAATTTGATCCACTTCACAAACACCTTCAGAAATCCAATTACTGGCAACTGATGACTAATTGCTAGTAAGTGTCTGCGTTAAGTATAAAATTGGTAGCCCCAAATAACAGTAGGTAGCAAACAACTTATTACTGCTATTTACTCCCTCTGTTTTATTTTGTTTGGGTTAATTTTATTATTAGTCCGTTAAAAAAATAATGACATATTTTTATATTTCTCTAGTGAGAATATTTCATAGTCATACAAATACAATGACATGTTTATAACCACAATGTAACGACCCGACCGGTCATTTTGAGCATTTACGTTCCTTTCAACTATTTGAAGTCTTGAATAACTTCCTACGAGATATTATGACTTGTGTGAATTATCGGTTTTGGTTTTAAGGTACTTCGGAGTTAGCTTGGAAGGATGAATTTTCATGTTGGAAGCTTAAGTTGAAATAGTTGACCGGATATTGACTTATGAGTAAACGACCTCGAAATTTAATTTTGATGATTTCAATAGCTCCGTATGGTGATTTCGGACTTAGGAGCGTGTTTGAAAAATTATTTGGAAGTCCGTAGTGGAATTAGGCTTGAAATGTCGAAAATTTAATTTTGGAAAGTTTAACCGGGGGGTTAACTTTTTGATATCGAGGTCGAAATCTGATTCTGGAAATTTAAATAGCTTCGTTATATCATTTATGACTTGTGTGCAAAATTTGAAGTCATTCCGGATTGATTTGATATGTTTCGGCACAAGATATAGAATTTGAAAGTTCAAAGTTCATAGATTTTGATTTGAGGTGCGATTTGTCGTTTTGATGTTGTTTGATATGATTTGAGGCCTCGAGTAGGACCATGTTATGTTATGTAACTTGTTGGTATGTTCGGACGGGGTCCCGAGGGTCTCGGGTGAGTTTCAGATGTTTAACGGATCGAATTTGGATTTGGAGGAGGAGCTGAAGCAGCTGGGTTGCTGGTGTGATCGCACCTGCGCGGAAAAAGACCGCGGGTGCGAAAAAAGTCACCGCGGGTGCGAAAATAGTCATCGCAGGTGCGAAGACCGCGGGCGCGAAGAAATTACCGCTGGTGCGAAGAAATCACCGCGGGTGCGAAAATCCTGGACAGAATGTTAAAAATATAGGGGTTCCGAGTTTTTGCCATTTTTGGGCCTTCAATCACGATTTTTGGGGCGATTTTGAGAGAAAATTCAAGGAAAACTTGAGATAAGTCACTTGTGATCATTTCTACTTGATAATATTGAATTATCATCGAATAATCCGACTAGATTACATGTTTTTGAGGTATAAATCGGGGGTTTGAACTTAGGGATTTGAAAATAAGATTTGAAAATTTGGAGGTCGAGTTGAGGTCGGATTTTAATAAAATTAGTATGGTTAGACTCGTGGTTGAATGAGCTTCCAGATTTTATAACTTTTATCGAATTTTGAGACGTGTGCCCCATAGGTGATTTTTGGGGCGTAATTTCGGATTTTTGAAAAATATTAGTATTTTGATATGTAATTAGTTCCTATAATTTTGTGGGCTGAGTAAAATTAATTGTGACTAGATTCTAGATGTATGGAAGTCGATACGCGCAGAATTGAATTTCTGGAGCATTGCTTAGCTTGCTCGACATTGGATTTTGCTTGTTCGAGGTAAGTAACTCTTCTAATCTTGGAGTTGAGGGTATGAACCCTGAATATATGTATTTAGTGAATTGTTGGGAGGTGACACACATGCTAGGTGACGGGCGTGCACTATAGAAATTGTGACATAATTATTTCTGTGGAATTTTGTAGTTAAATGATCTTGATATTTTTCATGCGTTTTATGAGTTAGAGAAATTAAGCTGAAAAACATATTAAAAAATCATGATTCAGACTATGTGCCAGTATTATTGGGACCCACAGAGGTCATATTACTGTGAATTATTTGTTTTAAATTAAAAATTCATACTCATTCATATTCATTTCATTGCATATCATAACTCAATTTTATGACTCTATTTTAATGCATATAAATATTTAGGGTCGAATGCCCTGTTTTACTGAAATGCCCGAGTGGCTTGAGAGGTTTATGACTGAGTGAGACAGAGGGCCTGATTTGTGAGGATATTTATGGGATCGGGCTGCACGTCGCAGCATGTTTGATATCGGCCGAGGGCCTGATTGTGAGAACGAGGGTGGATCGGGGCTGCCCGCCTGCAGCATACTTTATTATTATAGCACGTGAGTTGTCCGTGCAGATTTTAGCGCTTGGGCTGAAGGAGCCCCTCCGGAGTCTGTACACACCCCTAGTGAGTGCGAGTGCTGAATGACCGGGAGGCATGAGTGATTGTGAGGTATGCCCGAGTGGCAAGAGTGATTATGAGGTATGCCCGAGTGGCACGAGTGACTGTCAGGTTTGACCGAGGGGCTGTATATGAGTGATGTTCTGCCCGAGGGGCTGTTTATGATTTTATCACTGAATTGCATCGCATTGGCATGCACACATGACATACATGCATAGAGATGTATTTTTTCTCATGCTGTACAACATCACATCATTTATGATTTCTCACACATTTTTGACAGATGGGCATAGTGATGCATTTGTTTTACACGGGTTATCCTGAAGGAAAACGAAACATATTATTTATTATTGAGAAGATTTTTGGAGAAATTTATTATTTTCAAACTATTCATATTATTGGCAACTTCGGCAAATGATTAGGGTTTTCACTGATGTATTTGAAAGAAAGAACTACTATATTTTTTTTGAAATCATTATTTGGCTGAGTATTTTATCCCTGAGTTACTTCTGGTATTATTTGCTTTATGTTGTTATGGATTGTTGTGGACTATTGGTTTTGGATCCGACCTTGGTGGAAGCTCGTCACTACTTTCAACCTACGGCTAGGTTTGTTACTTACTCAGTACATGGGGTCGGTTGTACTGATACTACACTTCTGCATATTGCGTGCAGATGTTGGCTGTTGTTGTTGCTGTGCTCGATGGTTGCGGGATCTGAAGATGTACCTGCGTTCCTGTTGTATCTGCCTCTTGTTCAGGGTAGCCTTAGATTTATAAAAGCTCTGTTTATGTATTATTCAAACAGACTATGTATTTATTTTATTTTTGCTTTGTATACTCTATTCTTAGAAGCTCATGATTTGTACTACCAGTTCTTTGGGGAGATGTATTGGTTTTAGATATTTTCTTTTAATTAATTTCATTGGAATTGGATAGTTAGAAATTGGCTTACCTAATGGGTTGGGTTAGGTGCCATCACGACTAGTGGGATTTTGGGTCGTGACAAGGTGGTATCAGAGCCCTAGGTTCATAGGTTCTACAAGTCATGGGCAAGTGTCTAGTAGAGTCTTGCGGATCGGTATGATGACGTCCATACTTATCTTCGAGAGACTACAGGTCATTTAGGATATATACTTCCCATATTTCTTTCCTTATCGTGCGAGATTGATTCAGCTTAAGACAGAACTCTTTGAATTCCTTCCATGTATTCGTATGCGCACATGAGCGCTCGGTATCAGCTGTGCATCGCCGGCTTATGATTCCATGAACGAAGTTCGAGATGAGTATTCTATGTTTTGGTGATGGGCAAGTTTGGAGGAATTGAGGCTAGGTTTAGACCGCAGCTTAAGCTCGGTAGCTTTAGTTGTAACTCGTACAATTGGACTTATATGTCCTGTAATGACCTTACAGTGGAATTTGTGGCTCGATGAGCGGTGGAATGGCGGTGTGATGGGTATGATGTAACCGCGGGATGTGTTAAGAAGATTGGAATATAACGAGAAGTGTTTCCTTGAAATGTAAAGGAAAAGGCCATTGGGTGCTTGATTTTCGATTTGATGTGACAAACAGTCTCGAGTAATGAATGTTTTGAAGGATCTATCACATTGTTAAATTTTAGGACAAACCAAACTCTCATGTCTGGTTAATGAGTTTGGACTCAGATAGACTATGTGATTGCATAGTAATTATGACTGTGAAAGGGTATAACAAGATTCCAGTTTGAGGCTAAGTAGGTGGGTTATCCCCTGCGGAGTAATCTACGTAGGTGTATTCCTTATGATGTGAGTAGAGAGTTACTTTTCTGCCGACGGGGTGTATGGGTTGAGATTTGAATCTGAATCTAGTTGAGAAAGTTGACTTGTGTGTTAAGAGGATGAATACGAGCTTAGCGGATGATTGAGGTATTTTTATGGTTGGCGTTGTATGAACTTGGGAAGAAGTTTAATTGGACTGACTGTGGCATTATGGCAGTAAGGGAGTATTGGTATTGTGATTTATGGAATGTTTTAACCTATGGCTTTGAGCCAAGTGGGAGAGTCTGCTATTGACAATTTGATTTCATGGTTAGGTGTTAAATTTTAATTTTGGTCTGAGGCATACTTGTGGGTTAGCTATGACTTACAGAAGTTGAGATCGAGGATGACTCGAATAAGGAAATTCCTGGTTAAGGATTATATTGCACGTATAAATGAAATTCGCGGGACGAGTGAGTTGTTATTGGTGAATGATGTAGTGCGCACGGAGTATGAATTTGATATGTGGTGTTAAAGTAGAGTTACTTCTTTGAGTGTTGTGGTGCTAATGGGGCACGTGTCTTTTGGCCCATTTGGGCGGTGCAATTGCTCTTTCTAGTGGGTTTGAGAATTATATATAGCAATTGAGAATGTTTCCGGACTTGTGTATGGATAAAATCCGAGATTTGTGTTTGATGGTGCCTGGACTTGGCGACCTGCGTGGCTTGGTCGAGTTAGAGGAATTTAGTTTTAAGGGCTTGATTATGTACAAATGGATTCCAAAGTATTCTTGATGGTTTCTACCGGTGTGGAGAACGTGTTGTGTATTGTGGTTTTCTCCTGGAAAGAAGCAAGAGAAATATTTCTAACTAAAATGGTATGTAAATTATTGGTGACTCAAAGTTGATAATAAGATTTTTGTGCTTTTCACATGATGGCATGATAGATGCGGTGTGTTGTGTGGGATTAAGGTTGGCTTGTGCAAGGTCACGGTTTAGCTTTGAAAGGGAGGTCATAAATTCTTAGAGGGCATGAACAGTTTTCGATGTTTAGATGAATGCTATAACTATTTGGTATTACATGAGTAGAGGGTACATTCCAAAAAAAAGGCGCACTATATTTTGAATTATGGATATTTTATAGGTATTGCAACACTTTCCTGGTTGATCGACTGCTGATTTTAAGACGTTGCTATATGGCACGAAAGAATAGGAGAAATATTCCTCGTAGAATGATCGTGTATGAGCGATGTGTTAGACATTCGGGCGGTGGAGATGGAATCAAATATGGTGATTCGCGTGTTCTATGGATTTGGAGATTGGGAGTTCCCAGGAGCAGATTGTTTCATGGTTGTAGACTGTGAAGTTATGGCCGGAGCTAGCCAGATGATAAAATGTATTATGATTTAGTCATTATGGATTTTCGGAGGGATTTTTATCTATTTGTGGATAACCCGAGTTGATTTGGGGGTCCATAGGCAGGCCCAATTAAGATGTGTATTCTACACCGAGCCGGAATGGTTGGCTCCATACTGCTATTATTGAGGGATGTGTCATTTGGTTGATGTTGAACTTATTCGTGTTCTCAAATGATCTGTGAGTTACTCCTTTATGCTACGAGGAGTTATGATTCATTGGTTATGTGCACATATGGTGCGGTTCTATTTGAGCTTTATAGAGGAATTTGAGTGTGATGAGTATTTGGGTATTGCATGATCGATAGTGTAATGGTTATGTCCTTTCAGGTTTTGTGTGGTATTTTTCTCATTTGCCTCTCCGTCGTTATTAATTTGGAGCAGGGTGGCTCGGGGTATATAATATGAACCTCGTGTTAGAATCGGGTGATGATTCTACGGTGTATGATGACTTTATAGCGTTTCATTGTGGCGGTACTTGTTAATCTGGCGGGGCAGTTCTCTCATTTTAGTCATTTTCCATGACTGGGTACATTTGAATGTTGCGTATTGGTGCACGGATGGCACGGGTTGTGGCTCCAAGTTATATTGGTGCGGTATGTCTGTGGAACAGTTATGTTTAGTAATATAAAGTCATTGGACCTGGAATGGGTACTATCAGGTTTAATTTCGGTATATTTGGGAGTATAATATTGAAAGTCGGCTCAGAAAGTGATTATGGTTCTAGTTGGGGTGAGAGATCTCCATGACTTGTTGATCTGATAAGGGGCTACGAGATTCTGCATGTTTCTTTTATTATCAACAGTGTACGAAGGTGTGGGGATGAGGTTTTGTTCGATATGGGGTTTGATGCTAGTACTTGGTTGGTTTGAAGTAGTAACTGTGATCATGAATGGTGCTATGAGCGGGCGAGTTGTCTAACATTCTGGGTAAATTGTATCCGTGATTATAGTTATGGCTTGATGTAGCTTGTTCAGACTCATACAGGGTGTAAATGTAAGATTCGTGTCTTGAAAAGAAATTCTAAAAGTTCGGAATTGAATTCCAAGGTTTTTGGGCTAAGGTTAAATTAAGGATTTTCAGTTGTATTATGTTGTCAAGCTCATATGGAATAGGGTGACGTGGATTCACCCCCGGGTACGTGCGTGATAAGATGGAATAGTGATTTGGTGGCTTGAAAATAACTCATGGCACGTTCGAGGACGAACGTATATTTAAGTGGGGGAGATTGTAACGACCAGACCGGTCGTTTTGAGCATTTACGCTCCTTTCAACTATTTGAAGTCTTGAATAACTTCCTACGAGGTATTATGACTTGTGTGAATTGTCGGTTTTGATTTTAAGGTACTTCGGAGTTAGCTTGGAAGGATGAATTTTCATATTGGAAGCTTAAGTTGAAATAGTTGACCGGATATTGACTTATGAGTAAACGACCTCAGAATTTAATTTTGATGATTCCAATAGCTCCGTATGGTGATTTCGGACTTAGGAGCGTGTCCGAAAAATTATTTGAAAGTCCGTGGTGAAATTAGGCTTGAAATGCCGAAAATTTAATTTTGGAAAGTTTGACCCGGGGATTGACTTTTTGATATCGAGGTCAAAATCTCATTTCGGAACTTTGAATAGCTTCGTTATGTCATTTATGACTTGTGTGCAAAATTTGAAGTCATTCCGGATTGATTTGATATGTTTCGGCACAAGATATAGAATATGAAAGTTCAAAGTTCATAGACTTTGATTTGAGGTGCGATTCGTCGTTTTGATATTGTTTGATATGATGTGAGGCCTCGAGTAGGTCCATGTTATGTTATGAAACTTGTTGGTATGTTCGGACAGGGTCCCGAGGGCCTCGGGTGAGTTTCGGATGTTTAACGAATCGAATTTGGATTTGGAGGAGGAGCTGAAGCAGCTGGGCTACTGGTGTGATCGCAACAGTGCGAAAAAGACCGCGTGTGCGAAAACAGTCATCGCGGGTACGAAGACCGTGAGTGTGAAGGAATCATCGCGGGTGCGAAAACCGCAGGTGCGAAGAAATCATCGTGGGTACGAAGACCGCATGTGCGAAGAAATCATCGCGGGTGCGAAGACTGCAGGTGCGAAGAAATCACCGCGGGTGCGAAAATCCTGGACAGAATGTTAAAAACATAGGGGTTCCGAGTTTTTGCTATTTTTGGACCTTCACGTACGGCTTTTGGGGCGATGTTTAGAGAGAATTCAAGGGAAACTTGTGGTAAGTTACTTGTAATCATTTCTACTCCATAATATGAATTATTATCGAATAATCCGACTAGATTACATGTTTTTGAGGTGTAAATCAGGGGTTTGAACTTAGAGATTTGAAGATTTGGCGGTCGAGTTGAGGTCGGATTTTGGTAAAATTAGTATGGTTAGACTCGTGGTTGAATGGGCTTCCGGATTTTATAACTTTTATCAGATTCCGAGATGTGGGTCCCACGGATAATTTTTGGGGCGTAATTTTAGAATTTTGGAAAATATTAGTATTTTGATATGAAATTAATTCCTATAATTTTGTGGGCTTAATCAAATTAATTGTGACTAGATTCTAGCTGTTTGGAAGTCGATACGCGCAGAATGGAATTTCTGGAGCACTGCTTAGCTTGCTCGACATTAGATTTTGCTTGTTCGAGGTAAGTAATTCTTATAATCTTGGAGTTGAGGGTATGAACCCTGAATATATGTATTTCATAAATTGTTGGGAGGTGACGTACATGCTAGGTGACAGGCGTGTGGGCGTGCACTATTAAAATTGTGACATAATTGTTTCTATGAAATTTTGTAGTTAAATGATCTTGGCATTTTCCATGCGTTTTATGAGTTAGAGAAATTAAGCTGAAAAACATAATAAAAAAATCATGATTGAGGCTATGTGCCAGTATTATTGGGACCCACAGAGGTCATATTGCTGTGAATTATTTGTTTTAAATTGAAAATTCATACTCATTCATATTCATTTATTGCATATCATAACTCAGTTTTATGACTCTAGTTTGATGCATATAAATATTTTGGGCCAAATGCCCTGTTTTACTGAAATGCCCGAGTGGCTTGAGAGGTTTTTGACTTAGTGAGGCCGAG
This sequence comes from Nicotiana tomentosiformis, assembly GCF_000390325.3. Taxonomy (NCBI): domain Eukaryota; kingdom Viridiplantae; phylum Streptophyta; class Magnoliopsida; order Solanales; family Solanaceae; genus Nicotiana; species Nicotiana tomentosiformis. The sequence goes on along the minus strand of NC_090823.1, from coordinate 23,479,893 downwards.
GGTCTGATTTGTGAGGATATTTATGGGATCGGACTGCACGCCGTAGCATGTTGCATATTTAAGGGATCGGGCTACACGTCGCATCATGTTTGATATTGGCCGAGGGCCTGATTGTGAGGATGAGTGTGGATCGGGGCTGCCCGCCTACAACATACTTTATTATTATAGCACGTGAGTTGTCCGTGCAGATTTTAGCGCTTGGGCTGAAGGAGCCCCTCCGGAGTCTGTACACATCCCAGTGAGCGCAGGTATCTACTGAGTGCGAGTGCCGAGTGACTGAGATGCATGAGTGATTGTGAGGTATGCCCGAGTGACAATAGTGATTGTGAGGTATGCCCGAGTGTCAAGAGTGATTGTGAGGTATGCCCGAGTGGCATGAGTGACTGTGAGGTTTGCCCGAGGGGCTGTATATGAGTGATGTTCTGCCCGAGGGGCTGTTTATGATTTTATCACTGAATTGCATCGCATTGGCATGCACACATGACATACAGGCATAGAGATGTATTTTTTCTCATGTTGTACAACATCACATCATTCATGATTTCTCACACATTTTTGACAGATGGGCATAGTGATGCATTTATTTTACACGGGTTATCCTGAATAAAAATGAAACATATTATTTATTATTGAGAAGATTTTTTGAGAAATTTATTGTTTTCAAACTATTCATATTATTGGCAACTTCGACAAACGATTTGGGTTTTCACTGATGTATTTGAAAGAAAGAACTATTATATTTTTTTGAAATCATTATTTGGCTGAGTATTTTATCCTTGAGTTACTTCTGGTATTATTTGCTTTATGTTGTTATGGATTGTTGTGGACTATTAGTTTTGGACCCGACCTTAATGGAAGCTCGTCACTACTTTCAACCTACGGCTAGGTTTGTTACTTACTCAGTACATGGGGTCGGTTGTACTGATACTACACTTTTACACATTGCGCGGATGTTGGCTGTTGTTGTTGCTGTGCTCGATGGTTGCCGGATCTGAAGATATACACCTGCGTTCCTGTTGTATCTGCCTCTTGTTCAGGGTAGCCTTAGATTTATAAAAGCTCTGTTTATGTATTATTCAAACAGACTATGTATTTATTTTATTTCCACTTTGTATACTCTATTCTGAAGCTCATGATTTGTACTACTAGTTCTTGGGGAGATGTATTGGTTTTAGATATTTTCTTTTAATTAATTTCATTGGAATTGGATATTTAGAAATTGACTTACCTAACGAGTTGGGTTAGGTGCCATCACGACTAGTGAAATTTTGGGTCGTGACACACAAGTTTCAAATTTTATCATATATTTAAAATCAAACGTTTCAAAAGTCTTTCTTTCTTTTATTATACTTTGTGCCAAAGGACATACACAGTGAAATAAAGGGAATATTTATTATCATAGTTTTTGTAGTAAAGGCAAAATAGAAGAAGTCATCTGCTCACTCTCCAGCAACTTTAAAACTCCGACATCAAAATATTCTAACAATTTACTTCTAATTTTTTCTTTTCGTTTTGCATTTAATTATGGGGCCATTTTAACGTACCTAATAGGAGTATTTACCAACTACCTGTATGTTATTAACTAGACAACATTTTTCCACGGTTGAACATTCACTAGTTTAGACGTGAAAGTTGCAAAAGGTGCCAAGTTTATTGGGTTTTATGTATTATCCCTTTAAATATGAGTTATGAACTTGATGTAATATTGTGTCACACATAATAAAAAGAAATCTAACAGATATGAGCTTTGTAATTATCTATTTATTACCAGTGATCATCATGACATGTACATAGAATCTTGAAAATAACACTAAAATGGAAAAAGTGATGTAAAAAGGACAAAAAATTTAATATTTAATTATTTCATTAATCTAAGAAAGTATTAATAACTAACTAAAAATTGCTAGTTTCTGAATTGGAGTAATCTATTGAGGGAAAATTAGAAGATCTAAGTTGACATGATAAGCAAACTAATCTCCTAGCATTAGGGGTGCTTCTCGGGCGGATCGGGCGGATAATTACGCTTAATGGTTCGGCTTAACAGTTATCAGATTATAAATATAGTAATCCGCTAGCCATCCAATAAGACAACAGGCGGATTGGTATCGGATTAACAATTATCGGGCGGCTTATCGGCTAAACCAAATAGAAATATTTTGAACAATCATTCAATCAATATCAAACAGTTTCAAATCAATACCAAATTTTTAATACCATCTAAGATCTAACCAAACGATATTTTTTTAATTGAAGAGTCTTCAAGACTACTCATACTGTCATACACGTATTAACCAAATTTTTAATACCATCAAGACTGCTCATACAGACATACACATATTAATCATTGAGATTTTGATTTTTCGACTTCTCAGTTCCCAGTTCAAGAGAGAGACGAGACTGACGACTTCTCTACCTCTGGTGGCTGCAGTCAATTGAGAATTAAAAAATAGAAGTTAGGGATTTAGCCATTTAGGATTTCAATAGTACTTTATATATATAGGGGTAAAAGTGTAAATATAAAATTTTTTAAGGGGTTAACAGTTTATCCAATAAGAAAATTGAGTAATCTACCCCAAACCGTTAAGCTGTTAATTATAAAATCTCAATCCATTCACCATCCATTACCCCGATAATCCGATATCAATAAGCCAATAAGCCATCGGTTCAGTTCGGTTAACGGTTTCGGTTCGATTTTGAACCGCCCTACCTAGCATACTCTCACAACATAAATAAAGGAGATTTTAATTTGAATAGAAATAAAATGTAACTCGAGTTCCTTCCAAGTCAGAAATAATCATAATATAGTGTTTTGGATTATTGTAAATTCTAAGAAAATTACATATATGTAATTCATTAATAACGTGAAACTAAACATGGAGTAAAAAGATTATTACTGCCTATAAATTAAGCGGATTTTTCTTAGGCTTATTTAATCAATGGCTATGGCTAGGGGTGTACAAACCGAACCGGAAAACCGCACCAAACTGAAAAGTCAAACCAAACCGATTAAAAAACTTGATTAGGTTTGGTATTGAGTAAAACAAATCTGAACCAAACCGATATATAAATATATAATTTTTATGTATATTTTTAAGACTTTTCATAGAATTTTCTGTAAAAAAATGTCTAGAAATATTTGTGATTCTCTTATGGATGTAATATTTAATTAAATATGAAGTGCTCTATTTTTATTAACTTTAACTAATAGGTTGTATGATCACTTTCTTATCAAGTGTCAGTGAAATGCGTCAATCTCTTTGTTCTTTCTGTTTACCCGTAAAATGGTACAGTTGAATTTATACATAGTTTCTAGACAAGTGAATTAATTTGATCCTGAAATAATATAATAATAGAAGAAAAACACAGTACTTAGCCTTGAAATGTAGATGAAATAGCAAAGGTAGCGATTCCGTGAACAAGATTTCCGAACACAGCAATGATGAGATTAAAAAGCAAGAGAGTAAAATTGTATAAAACTTTGTATAAAATATAATATATATTCTTGTTAGAAATTTCGTGTCCTTTATAATGGTAACTAAGCTCACTATTTATAGTTATGCCTAGGGAAAAAGGTCCTAGGATCATGCCCTCTTTTAATGCCAATTATGAGGGTCATTGATGAAGATGTAACGTTGAGCGTAAATGCCAAATTCCTTCAAACGGACCGTCACTCTTAATGCTGTAGAATATTCCTTAGTAAATGCTACCGGACGCAGAGTATTTAATACACTTTTATGAACATTATCTGTCCCGGTGACATGTGCCGTGAGAGCGTTCGGTCCCCAGCCATTCCATCTTAGATTCCACGTGTCCTCCTTTTAGTCAGTCACGTGGCATATCATATTTTATCCTATACAAATAGTCCCCCTGTTTTTCGGTGACATAACTTTGTGTTACCGGAAAATTGGTAGAAATATCCTTTTGGCGGGAATTACTATAATTCCCTCTAAAGGTCGCTGCCAGTTGATTAGACGCATGTCTCTTCGCATTTAATGCCTCGAACACGCGTCATCCCATGATTCAACACAACTTTTTCCTATTATCGAGGTAGTCATGGCCATGAATTTAGCCGCTAAAATTTTACTTATACACAAATTTCTTTTCATTTGCTTTTCACAATTGCTTGAGCTTCTGATTTGCATCATTATTTTTTATCCTTTTTCTAATTCTCTTCAAACACAAACTCTTTACCTTCTTCTTTTCCAATGGCTTCTTCCTCCAAACGTGGTAGTTCTACAAAGAATAAGAACAAAACCGAGGATTCCTTTCCTGCAACAGTGGATTCCATCATCCCAAGAAGGCTTAGTACTTCAAAGGATTTTGAAGAAAAATTTCCTACTGCTAACCCTCGTACATACGTTGTTAATAGGTACCCTTCTTTCATTCGTCCTTCCAGTATTCCTGCTGTGAAGGAGGACTGCTGCAATGAGTTGGAAATTATCATTCCTGATCTATTAGAGCGAGTGACCCTTTCCAAGGAAGGTTTTACATACTTTTTCACGTATCCTTTTACTTTGGGTGCGTTTTCTTTGAGCGAAGAACTAGATTCCGTGATTGCTGAGTATTGCCTTCGCTACCAAGTATGCTTGGCACAGGTAAGTCCTTCAATGTGGAGGACAATCGCCTGCCTCTGACGCTTGTGCCAAGAAACTGGGAAGGAGCTAACCTTAGCTCATGTGATAAATCTCTATTCCCCCAAAATCTTCCGCGGGGGAATGATAAACCTTTGCAAGCGTGCCCAATATACTCTGTTGTCTATCATGGATGATGACAACGACCGTTGGTGGATGGAACGGTTTGTTGCAGTTGCCACTAACGACATGATTCCGACAATGGCTTCATCCTTTCCGGTTGCTTGGAACCGCACTCGTAAGTTATTTATATAATATTCCTCTTACTAGATATTCTTCTATGGCCGTATCATCTCTTCACCCTTCGCATGTTTTAGCAAGTCGATGACTCCCACCGGTGGTGGAAGGTTTGAACTGGTGGGTTCAGAAGATTTTGGATATCACAACGCCCAAAACTAGTTCATAGAAAGAACTAGACCTTAAATACGGGTGAAAAGCCAAAAATCATGGTAAATATAATTTACTTTACTTCCATTTTGTATATGAAGAACTTGGTTGAAAACTTATAACTTTGTTTATGGAATTAGGTCTACCTGCGGGTTTTGTTGCTGTCTCCGGGGAGGACGTTTTGGCTGATCCTGCTGATACAGCGAGGCTGCTTCAGGAAGCACTTACTCGAACAGGTATCTCTGGGCATGTTTGTGCAAATAATTCTTTACGGAGTCCCCGGCCGGAGGATAAACAAACAAAGAGAAGACGCTCTTGTGCGATCGGGGTAAAGAGTAAAAGGACAAATGTTGATGCCCCCAAATCATCTCCAATGGCAATGATGACTGGTCCTCCTTCTGGGTCGGTCATAGACACCGTGATGATTGATGGTTAATGAGGAAGCTGTTGATGAGGGATATTCTTTACATAGAAGGCGACGATCCTCATCATCTCAACAGGATGCTCGATTTGTTGAGATAATTACACCAGCTGAAGACGATGTCTCGGCACTTTGGGGAGAATCTGATTTGGTAGAATATTCCAACTCCCATTTTCGGGCCCCAATTGCTACAACCGGTATTGCGGGGCTGAGTACCAGGTCATTGCCGTCTTTGGTTGGCGAGCATCAAACAACCAGCACTGCATTTGATGCAGCTGCTTCTCACTCTTCAACTTTATCAACACTAGCAACTACTACATCATTTCCATCTTCGTCTACTCTTCCACCAGTGGTTGCTACACCATCTCCATCGGCCACACATGACCATGAAAAAGGTGTTCCTCTTCCACAGTCCCCAGTTCATGGGAACTTGGGACAAAATTATGCCGCTCCTTCTGTATATCCAAAAAGGAGGAGGAACATCACTCTTTCTGTCTCTACCGGGTGCAACCTGCTATCACGGCCGGTGGATCTTGCTAATTACCTGAAGCCTATGGATTTAGAAAAAGACTGGAAAAAGATTCAGATACTCTCGGGAGAGTGTTTGTTGAACAATGCTATGCATAACACCGCAACGGTACGTTCCTTCCTTCCTCTGTTATTTATTCTACTTTGAACGAATGTATTCTAAATTTTACCTCTTCTTATTTTATAGGCCAACTTCTTGCTTCTGAGGGCCTTCAAAAGTTGATTCGTGAGAAGGATAAACTTACTTCTGAATGGGATCAGCTTTTGGCAGAACGGGACCAGGCTAAGGCCCGAGAGCTTAAGTTGGCTGCAAATATTGGACTCCCTGCGCAGTGTGATGCTCCAGGTTCCTCTAATTCCGGTTCCGAATTTTCAAAAACTGAAGAGGGATCGGAAGGCGATGAGGCCGAAGACCCAAACTGGGGAAAGCGTTGAGCCATCGGCGGAACCACTTACTCTTCCCGGCAATGCAGATACTTCTCTTCCTCCTGGTCCTGGAAGCGATGTAGTTTAGCTTTTCCTTTCTTTTCTCATTTTGTACTTGTAACGCTTTGGCCCGTTCTTGTGAATAAAAACATATTTTTTGTTCAAATATCATTTTAGTCTTACTTTCGTTTGAATATACATGCAAGCTTTTAACTTTTGCATTTGCTCAAGCATTCCGCGCATGTTGTTCAATTAACACTTTACTATGTGTAGTCTCGGATTCCTTTTCTTCGAAGCATTTTGGTTTCGAGTATTATCCTTTTTACGTGAGGGTTTTATGAATATTTGCGCAAGTTTGCTTTTGCGTCCTTTTCATATACGGCTTCGGGTGTATTTTTCCCCGATGGCATTTTGGATTCCGGGCATTGATTCTCCTGGAACCAACCCTTTAACGTGAGGATTTTTATAAGAGAGGGCCCTTTTATGTTTACGGTGTTCTTGAAGAGGACGTTTCCTGTTCATTACGACACTAATATTTGAAGTACTTGTTTAACTTTCAAATGACAAAATCAGTTCATCGCTCATCCAAGAAACAAGATAAAAGCAAAAGGATTTCATTTTATTCCTATTTTCAGAAATTACATAAGCATTTTGCTATGCAGAAAAGTAATTGCCATTACTTGTGGCTATATTGTACCCCTTGTTTCTATGGGGCTGGCTGCGCAGTCTTCGGTCTCGATGATGCCTTTTGTTATTTGGTTTTCATTCCTGGTTGACGTGGCAGTCATTGCTGCCTTATCCTCATATCATTCCTCCCAGTGTTTGAATGTGAAGAATGCAAATTGGAACACTGGAAGTCTTGTATCTTCGAAGGTCCCACCAATCAATTGCTAGGTAGTCCTTCACTCGGCAACATATCTTGTGTCCCCTTAGGAATCCATGATATCGAGCGAAAGAATACCAAACAGTCAACTGACAGTTTGTGCCCGCGAACAGTCGGGTAACCTCTGTTTGGTAGCAAACTTAACTTCTCGGTGGGAATTTGCTATCGAACCAAAGATTATCTAATCGTCCCCGAGTAGGAGCTTGTTCATTTGCCTTGCAGTCAAAGGTCTTAATGCTGCTATCTTGGAAGTTCCAAAGTGAGAGATGTGCGTCGTAACAGCAATCTGTCTGCATCTTCCTCCGTGAAAGTGATATCGTCCTCACGGAGTCTTTTATTGTGAGTTATCGATACTTTAGTCTTCTTTGCCATCGAAAAGGTGACCCTTTTAATCTCGTTCCCCCCAAAGATCATGTTGATTATTTGGTATGGGGTTTCGTCTTCTGCTTTCGAGAATTTCGTGTTATCTCTGTTGCGACCGTAATTGTTCTTATCTCGATCACTCAAAAGTTCTCAGAGATGACCATTATTCAATAGCGTTGCCACCTCTTCCTGAAGATGTCGGCAATCCCATGTCCGGTGACCGTTCGTCCCATGGTATTCGAACCATAAATTGGGTTCCCTCTGGCTGGAATCAGACCTCATAGGTCTCGAGAATCGTGCTTCTTTAATGTTCCTCATAGCTGACAACAGTTCCACTACACTGACGTTGAAGTTATATTCTAATAACCTGGGTAAGAAAAATCTCGAGACCCCAACGTTTGTTTATCTTGAAGTGATCTATTGCTTTGACCACGATCAATTCCTCCGTAAACGGTGAACCTGTTTGCTACTCAAAAAATTTTGCCACAGCCTTCGGTATGCTCGTAGGGCAAAAACCAACCCCTCGAAGTCTGCCTATCTGTTTCGTAGTCATCCTTTGATTTTTGTATGTTCTTTTCCCGTCCTTTGGCCGATGATGTAGAACCGACCTGGTCATATTCGATCCTTATCTTCGACTCGTACCGGTTTTGTTGTTGCTTGAAACTCAAGCATGCTCTCCTTCAACTTCTGGGAAACGTCCAAACTTCTCGGATTCAATCCTTTGGTGAATGATTCAGCTGCCCATTCATCCGGGACGGTCAGGAGAAACATTCTTTCTTTCTAGAATCGTGTAACAAACTCTCATAATAATTCTGATTCTTCTCGAGTAATTCTGAATATGTCAGCCTTCCGGGATTGCACCTTTCTAGCCCCGGCATGAGCTTTAATGAAAGAATCCGCAAGCATCTTAAAAGAATCTATGGAATGCTCGGGCAGTAACGAATACCATGTTAGGGCTCCTCTCGTGAGAGTTTTGCCGAATTTCTTTAGCAACACAGATTCAATTTCATGAGGAGCTACATCATTTCCTTTCATCGCCGTTGTGTAGGTGGTAATATGTTCTTGTGGGTCTGAAGTTCCATCATACTTTGGAACTTCGGGCATTTTAAGATGCTTCGGGATTATGGAATGCTCGGGGAGTAACGAATACCATGTTAGGGCTCCTCTCGTGAGAGTTTCGCCTAATTTCTTTAGCAACACAGATTCAATTTCACGAGGAGATAAATCATTTCCTTTTATCGTCGTTGTGTAGGTGGTAATATGTTCTTATGGGTCTGAAGTTCCATCATACTTTAGAACTTCGGGCATTTTAAGACACTTCGGGATTAGTACTAGTGCGGCACATGGCTTGTACGGTAATTGAACATACTTCTTCGAGTTTCGGCCTTTTAATACTGGTGGTGCGCCCTGGATTTGATCTATGCAGGCGTTTATGTAATGACCCGACCGGTCGTTTTGCGTTCTAGCACGTCATTTGACGATTTGAGGTTGTGAGTAGCATCACTTTGGGTATTACGACTTGTACGCGTGGTTGGAATTTAATTTCGGGAAGTTTGGAGTCAATTTGGAAAAGAATTCTAATTTCGGAAGCCTTAAGTTGGAGGAATTGACTAAAATATGATTTTTGAGTAAACGATCTCAGAATCGGGATTTGAAGGTTCCAACAAGTTTGTATGATGATTTTGGACTTGGTCGTATGCCTAGAGCGGGTTTTGGATGACCCGGGAGCATTCTGGCGCCTATTATGGAAGTTGGCATTTTGGAAGAATTTCATAAATTTGGATTGAAGTGTATTTCAATGTTATCGATGTCCGTTTGGGATTCCGAGTCTAGGAATAGCTCCGTATGGTGATTTTGGTATTGGGAGAGTGTCCGGAAGTGGATTTGGAGGTCCGTAGGTTATTTTAGGGTCATTTGGAGTAGGTCCGTAATGTGAATTATGACTTGTTTGCAAAATTTGAGGTCAATCGGACATGATTTGATAGGTTTCGGCATTGATTGTAGAAGTTTGGAATTTCAAAGTTCTTTAAGTTTGAATTGGAGGGTGATTCGGAGTTTCGATGTTGTTTGATGTGATTTGAGGCCTCGAACAGGTTCGTGTTATGTATTAGGACTGGTTGGTACGATTGGATGGGGTCCCGGGGGCCTCGGGTGTGATTCGGGGTGATTCCGGACCAAGTTTAGGTGTTTTGATGCTGCTGGTTGCTGGTTCTAGTAGTATTCTTCGCATTCGCGAAGAAGGATTTTGCTGCTGGGACTTTGTTCTTCGCGTTCGCGAAGAGGCTCTCGCATTCGCGGAGAAGGAATTTCTGTTGTCTGTCGTCCGGCTTCGGAAGCTTATATATCATATTCTATAACGAATCTGGAGATGATCCAAAAATGAAAGTTGTAGCCCTACAGACTATCCGGGAAGAGTTTGAAAATCTCTACTGCACAGGGCTGACTTTGGAAGCTTATATCTCGCCGTCGACAAAGAATTTAGAGATGACCAACATATGAAAGTTATAGCCCTTGATGTCTAGTTTTCAGAAAGTCAAATCATTTGTGATTTGGAGTTTTGTACAAAATGTTATGACCATTATACTAGAGGCTATCTGAGAAGAGTTTGAAAATGGCTTTTGAGAATTTTGTTCATCGCGAACGCGATAGGGGGCTCGCGAACACGAAGAAGGGAGTCGGGGCAGTGTTATAAGTCCTTTATTTCAGACCTTTGAGCCATTATTTTGTATTTTCAGTTGGGAACCTCGGGATTTAGCGATTTTGGAGAGGAATTTTACCACAAAACTTGGGGTAAGCATTCTTGACTCATTTGTGATTATATTTCAGGGATTAATCTTCATTTTTGGCGTTAGATTATGGATTTTTCAAGAAGAAATCGGAAGAAATTTCTATAATTTCACAAAACGAATTTTTGAGTTTTGAATAATGATTCGGAGTCAGATTTGAATGAAATTAGTATGGTTGAACTCGTAATTGAATGGGTTGTCGAATTTTGTGAGCTTCGTCGGGTTCCGAGACGTGGGCCCCACTGCCAACTTTTCGAGCAGAGTTGAGAATTTTTATAAATTGTTAAATTTCAAGCATTGGAGTATACATTTTGATTGGTTTGCTCATTGGTTGCATAGTTTTAGATCGACAAGCATCGGTTTGAGGTGTTAGAGTGTCGTTGGAGCCGGCTATGAAACTTCGGAGCGAGGTAAGTTTCACGACCCAAAATTTCCCACCGACGAGACCGTGATGGCGCCTAACATTTCACTTGCCAGGCAAGCCAATATTAGAGAATCATTAAACCAATTTCTTATTTCCATTCAGTAAATAACAATAATTAACTCAAATGAAATATAATAAGTGGGGAATATCATAAAACTGTATTAATTACTACCACCCGGATCTGAAGTCACAATTCACGAGCATTCTAGAATTTACTACAAGTAATAGTCTGAAAGAAATACAAATGTCTGAATGAAAGAAAAGAGTAGGACATAAAAGATAGACGGGGACTTCAAGGTCTGTAAACGCCGACAGATCTACCTTGAGTCTCCGGACAGCAGACCAGTAGCAAATCACGATCAACCTGAGCCGGTATCAAAATCTGCACAGAAAGTGCAGAGTGTAGCATCAGTACAACCGACCCCATGTACTGGTAAGTGTCGAGCCTAACCTCGATGAAGTAGTGACGAGGCTAAGGCAAGGCACCTACAATTCAACCTATACAATTTAACAGTGTATATGCAAATAGCAGAAATGAAGAACTAAACAGGAAATGTCGGGAGGGGAAACATACCGAGGGGAATACAAGATAAAGAACTACAACAGAATGATCATCGGAGCAGTCAATATACCATGAATCAACAGGAATAGTGAATACAGTAAGGAAAAATGCACGGCATCACCCTTCGTGCTTTTACTCTCAATCTCACCATAAAATTAATAGAAACGACACAGCATCACCCTTCGTGCTTTTACTCTCATATCATGGCACGGCATCACCCTTCGTGCATAAATACTCACAATATGGAACTGCATCACCCTTCGTGCATTAACACTCACAATTTGGCACGGCATCACCCTCCGTGCATTAACACTCACAATATGGCACGACATCACCCTTCGTGCATTAACACTCACAATATGGCATGGCATCACACTTCGTGCATTAACACTCACAATATGGCACGACATCACTCTTTGTGCATTAACACTCTCCCTTACCATAATGCAATGCATAAATAATAACAGGGAGATAGAATAACAAGTACAAACCTTACTTCAATATTTGGTTCCATAATATCAATCTCAACTTTGAAATAAAAACTCAATTATCACTAGAAAATCCGTAAACATGATAAGAACGATAAATTGAACAATCCTAGCATAACATGTAGCCATTTGACATAGGAAAAGACAATATTAAAAAAAAAAAAAAAACATGGAAAACACAGGTAAATTTGGCGGCGCATAAGTACTCGTCCCCTCACATATACGCCGCTCACATGGATTTCACTTAGCAAGTAATCTAAGGTTCCTAATTCCCTCAAGTCAGGGTTAGACACAACACTTACCTCGCTCCGAAGGCTACTTAATTCTCAATCACAACTTTTCCTTTGGAATTCACCTCCAAACCACCCGTATCAATTCAAAAATGACTCAATAATATCAAATATTGTTAAAGGAATCAATTATATTGCATAAATTAAATTTCCCAAATTTTTCTCCAAAAAGTCAAAAAATCGACCCCGGGCTCTCTTGGTCAAAACCCGAGGTTCGGACCAAAATCCCTTTACACATTCACCCCCGAGCCCGAATATGTAATTAGTTTTAGAATCCGACCTCAAATCGAGGTCTAAATCCCCAAATTTTCGAAATTCCTAGTTTCTACCCTAACCCCTAATTCTACCATGAAAACTCTAGATATTTGGTTGATAATTCAAGGAATGTAATGGGTAATTGAAAGAATCACTTACCAACACTTTGGGGAAGAAAATGACTCTTGTCTCTACCCGTTTGGTTCTTGAAAAATGTTGAAGAAATGGCTCAAACCCGTGTTTGATTTTGTTTTATGCACTGGGCGATAGTGTGCTTCGCGTTCGCGAGGCCACTGTCGCGTTCGCGAAGGGTACTGACTGCCAAGCCTTCGCGTTCACGAGACCCAGCTCGTGTTCGCGATGGTTACTCCCTCCTAGCCTTCGCGTTCGCGAGACGTTGCTCGCGCTCGCGATGAAGGAACGACCCCCCCCCCCCCAGGTCCCAACATGCTTCGCGTTCGCGTTGAGACGATCGTGTTCGCGAAGGGTAAATTCCTCATCACTTCGTGTTCACGACCAGGCTTTCGCGTTCGCGAAGAAGAAGTCTCAGCCTCATCAGGTTACTCTTCGTGTTCGCGAGAGGACCTTCGCGAACGCGAAGAAGGATATAACAGACCCCAGAATCTGCAGAAAACCAGGTTTTTCCCAAGTCCAAAACATCCCGTGCCCTATCAAAAACTCACCCGAGCCCTCGGGACTCCAAACCAAACATGCACACAAATCTAAAAATATCATATGGACCTGCTTGCGCGATCAAATCGCCAAAATAACACCTAGAACTCTAAATTTAGCACCAAATCAAATGAAATTCTCAAGAACACTTTAAAATTTCTATTTTCTCAACTGGACGTCCGAATCACGTCAAATCAACTCTATTTCTTACCAAATTTCACAGACATATTTTAAATATCATAATGAACCTGTACCGGGCCCCGAAACCAAAATACGAACCCGATACTAACAATTTCAAATATCAATCAATTCTTAAAAACAAATAATGTCCAAATTTTTAATTTTTGTCAAAAATTCATAACTTGAGCTAGGGACCTCCGAATTCGATTCTGGGATATGCCCAGGTCCCATAATTTGATACGGACCCGCCGAGACTGTCAAAATATGGATCTGGGCCCGTTTACCAAAAATATTGATCGAAGTCAACTAAAATCAACCTTTAAGGATAAATTCTTATTTTCATTAGTTTTCAACATAAAAACTTTCCGAAAACATGCCTGGACTGTGCACGCAAATCGAGGAGGGTAAAAATGAGATTTTTAAGGCTTAAGAGAGCCTATTTGAGTTCTAAATCATAAGATGACCTTTTGGGTCATCACAGTAAGTCACTTGTCTAACCTTGTAAGAGGAAATTTACCCCATAGATGATTTAAATTAATAATTATTGTTAATTATGGGGGCTACGTACGCACGAAGTGACGAGAGTCCGTGCATAGCTACTAATATTGCTAAAGTCCGGGTAGTTTAGGACTCAAATCATGAATTACTTGTGAGAATTGTATCCTTATTTAATTAAAGCAATAGAATTATGTTACAAATTGTTAGAGGAAATGGTAAAAGATTGAAATCTCACATACTTGAAATTTTTGTTCATAATATTTAATTGTTGTAGAAATTTGTACATCCTTCTGCGTTAATCTCAAAAAAAAAAGTGTATATATATATATATATATATATATATATATATATTTCGGAGGTTCATAAGAAAATATCCTCCTTTCTTGTGGAGCGGGCCGAACGCCTTGGCAGTATAGATGCATCTATGGATCGCGCCGCACGTCCCTCGGTAGTGTACCCGACCCTCTGGATCGGGCCGTATGAGCTCGGTAGAAATCATGCCTAATAATAATAATTACACGATACTTTGATATTTTATTGCAGCTTGTGAAGCTAATTGATAAATTAAAAATTATTGGAATTGAAAGAATTAATTATCTCTGCTTGTTAAGGAAATTATTGTTATTCCTATAAATCATATCAATTAAAAATATTCTATTATAATATTATTGACCCTTAGTGAGTGTCAAAGTCAACCTCTCATCACTACTTCTTCGAGATTAGGGTTGATACTTAGTGGGTACACGTTATTTTCGTACTCATGCTACACTTACTGCATATTTTTATTATGTAGGTACAAATATGTCTAGCGGCTTTGTGGGCGCAGAGGTGTGGTTAAAATGCGGGGACTTAGAGTCTCCTTCAGAGTTATTTATATTTTTTCTGTCTAATTTATATTCCAGACAGATGCTGTATTTTATTTTAACTCCTTAGTAAATGTTCATGCACTTGTGACACCGGGTTTTGGGAGTGGTTATGGGTTGTTTAGAAATTTAGTTGCCATCACGACCTTTAATGGATTTTGGGTCGTGACAACATGGTATCAGAACACTAAGTTCACGTAGGTCTCACGAGTCATGAGCATGTCTAGTAGAGTCTTGCGGATCGGTACGGAGATGTCTGTACTTATCTTCTAGAGGCTATAGGGCTGTTAGGAGCACTTCCCTTCTTGATTTCTTTATCGTGCAGTTTGATTCCATTAAGGCTTGTGCCTTTATTTCCTTCCTACGCATTCTTACACGATGTTGAGCGCTCGTATCTATTGGGTATTGAAGAATTATAATGGTACTACAGATGTGGTGCAGGATGTTTCTCCCTGCGTATTTGATTAGGCTACTATCGTCGCCTTGCGGAAGACCGTTCTGTCATTTCAGCTCAATATCGGTAATTTCTACGATTTTGAGGCTATGCACGGTGCTGGTGTTATGGTAGGGTGTCTGTCTATGTGTCAAGCCAATGAATGGCTCGGAAAGAGGATTTCTCAGTGCTTGATTTAGAGGTTCAGTATTTAATACCAACAAAGGAATAATTATCAGACTATGAATGTTCTGGTTTGGGTTGTTGGAGTAACGAGATTTGGTATTTTTGAGTGTGGTGGAAGTTTTATCTGTGACGTGGTGTCATTTTTCTTGTTTGAATGTATTAAGGTTCACACGTGTTACGGTCTTCTTGGGTTTAGCCTTCATGGCAGGGTGTTGTGAAATGGTGCCTGAGAGGTGGTTGCCAGAGATAGCTGTGTACAGCGGTCCAGAATCAAATTGGTATTTCTAATGTGACAACTCGAGTAAGATGACCTTCCAGGAGGCTTAAAGCTAGTAGCAATTTATTGGTTCAGGTGCTACAAAGGTAGATTTTGATTTGATGCAATGTTTGGGCAGCGAAGTATGGGGATGACATGGCGGGAAGTGTTTTGTAGTAGTTGAAGTACTAGCGGGTCAAGTATGAAAAGCAGATATTGAGAAGTTGCTAAGAAGAGATGGTTTAACCGAATTAAGAGTGACAAATTAGTATATGGATTATGTGGTAGGATAACCATGTGCCTTGGGAAAGTGTAGAACGGTTTGGGAATCGTGATGAAAGGTGATTTGGCCTATGGATATTTATTTGGAGTGATGGTCAATGTGCGAAGAAAGATTAAATATGGCAGAAAGGAGTTTGCTTGAAAGGAATAGTGGTGTAAAGATCTGATTATCATTTAAGATGCAATATGACTTGAGTTGGATGATATTGTTGAACTCCCAGTTTATGTCAATAAGGAATAAACGGACTTGTACAGCTGGTGGACGAGCATAGGCTCAGGAGGTTTACTGAATACGTGGTAGTTGCACCCAGTGTAACGTCGTTGGAAGATGTCGGCATGGAAGTTCACAGGTGGGTTGCCTCTTGTGAGCAGGATAACGGTTGTGTGATGAAGATGAAGCTTCTATGAAGAATTTTACCTGCTACCCGGTAAGAGGTCGAATATGTGATCGTGGTTGATGGTTCAGAATGTTCGGGGAAAGCTTATCAAAAAGAATTTAATTGGTGGTTAACGACGCAGAATCTTGGTAAATGAGGAGGAGGAATAGTTGTGGGTTCTATATTATGTGATGGTATCTTAAAGCTAAGTGGGAGAGCCCCACCGTCTACGATTGAATCGCGTGGTCGTCGGCTTGTGCAACTTCCGATTATCGGCGCGTTGGTGAATTATTTATGACTAATTCGAGCAGAGAAATTGATAAATGTGTGCTATATTTCGTCTTACCGATTCAGGTACAGGTTTTGGGAAGACTCAGAATTATACTTCTTTTGGAGGTAATGTGCAAGGATTTAACCGGTTGCTTCTTTGTGAGGGGATTCATGTACTAGCAGGGCAATGAAGTTTGGTTATATTCGAGACCAGGTCGGTGTGGGTGACTCATAGCAACGGTTCAATGAGTTCAAGAATTTAAGTCCGGTACTTAAAGATTTTGGGTCTGTGGTATGGTTAAGGATCGAGTTCTGCAGTGGATTGCGAACGGGACTTGGAGTGTTCTATGTTATTATCGGGTAAGCGGTGCAGTATTGGAGGAAAGGAAGAAATGGCTTAGGATTTGTGGGAGGTTCTGCATAATGTGTATAACAGTCGAAGATGCTATCGTGCGCTGGAGAAAGGTATGAGGTGATTCATCAGTATTGAGATGATGTAGCTCGTGATTCGGGTCACTCGGGATGAGTGCGGATTGAGTTCGATATGTTGTGAATGGAGCTAACGTTATTTCTAAGGCATGTCAAGGGTAAATTTTAAGAAGTTGGGTCGGTTGTAATGGCTGAATCAGCGTGATTGTGGAAATGATCGGTTCATCCGGTGTGTGAAGTTATTACATGTGATTTGTGGTTATACGTGCAGGCTTGACAGCCACCAATAACCGATTGATTTGGGAGGTAGTTAATTCAAATGGATTTGTTGGGTAAATGGATTCTGGAAGAGTTATGACGGTTTAGATCGCGGTTTGAGGTTGTGTTTTTCTACGATTTGGGAATTCGATTGCGTGTTGCATTGGTCCTTCTGGAATGATGCTAAGTGGAAGGTTTCTAGCTAGTGAAGTGTTTAATTCTACTAGTAGTTCAAGGGTTATGGTGAATACGTGTATTATTGCGTAGCAGCATGATAAGTACGGTGAGTGGTATGAAAATTGGAAGTTGAAGATCAAGGTTGTGATTTGGTTTTGATAAGAATGTCATAAGCTCGGAGGAGCGGGGGAGGATTTTAGATGTCCATTGTATGGTGGCACTATTGCCGGGCAGTCGGAGGATGGTATATGTTGTGTTAGTAGTATTGGGGTATTGAAATGTGGATGCCTAGCTAGTTATGTAGAAATAGCATGGGTGATGGCCATTGATGTTCAGAATTGGCTGCCTGCTGCAGAAGGTTGTGGGAGTGTATTCCATGGGGAAATTGTATAAACGTGATATGTTTGTCACTTGAGTACTAAAGATTTTTAAAAAAACGCAAGTATGGAGATTTGTTTTTTGGGTACAATCATTGATGTGGGAGTTTGTTCCGGATTGGGACAGCTGCTTGTGTGTGCCATGAATTGGGCCATTGTGAATCCTTGAAAGGTTATTAGCCCAGTATGGTATTATCAGAATCGGTTTGAGGTCCGTTGGTGGGACTAATGTGAATGTGTGCTCTGTGTAAGGTCGAATATATCCATTCGTCATAACAATCCATACTAAGGCGTCGTCGGGCATTGGATGTTATTTCCGCCATCAGTTATTCCGTGTAGCCTATATTGTGCTACGTGGGTTGTGAGATAGCTTTATTATTCGCATGTGTGTTGAGGCCCGTGTAGCTTGCGGTGTTATATAAGCAGGAAAGCTCTCGAGATGCAGGTCATTTGTTTCACCTTAGTTGTGCTTGAGTTTCGTAGCGCGTGACGCTATTCTCCTTCTCAGGATTTGTATTATGCACTAGCGCACTTGTAATCGATATTCGGGTATTTCGTAAGTGTAAGCATTGTGACTTTATGTGTGATTTCTTCTTGATTGTTATGTGAGGATCGGGTGGCACGTTGCCACGTGTATATAATGTTTGGATCGGGTTGCACGCCACAACAATGTCATGATAAATCGGGTTACACGCCGCAACAGTAAGATGTTGGGTATGGTTCCATATATTTATTTCTGTGTATTTTATTTTTCATTCACTGAAGAGAGTTCATATCATCTGGTCGACCGTTTTATTTGTTACGCGGACTGGGAAGTTCCATTCCAGAGTTCTCTTTTCCCTATGTATCGCATTCAAGTTTGTAGCCTATTGGCACATTATTGGCGTTATACGAGATCTGGGCTAGGGTTTGAGGTAGCTTATTGCCTGTGTAGCTTATACTGGGTGAGGTGAGACTATTGGACTTGAAATCAGTACAATCATATTTATGTAAGGTATAATAAGGAACAAATATCGCTATTCAGTTCAGAAGGAGGTAATGGTCCTTGTCAGGAGGGGCGACTCCATAATTTGATTGATTCAGCAGGTGGTTATGAATTTTTACACATATTCTCTATCATGGCAGTATTGTGAGGATTGAAATCGGGCTTATTTGTATTATGAGGTGTATTGCGAGCATCAGGTTCGTGAAATTCCAGTTATTGTAGTTAGAGGATGTTGCCTTGGGCAAATGAGTTATGCAGTACGTGGTGTGATTTTTGCATAGATGCACAATCGTGTTTTAGCACAGTGTGTAGTGATTGATACGGTGTTCATATGTTAGAATAAGGTATTGTAAAGAAATTCAGAGGTTGGAATTGGTTCTAAGGCTTATTGATTGAATAAAAAGGAAGGACCTTCCGTCCGACTTGAGCCGAGGTGCCAAACTGGGATGGTGATGGCACGGGTAGGTGTACCAGGTGTTAAACAGTAATTTTGTACAACTCCGGAACAGTTCTTAGCACGTTCGAGGACGAACGTATGTTTAAATGGGATAGAATGTAACGACCTGACCGGTCTTTTTGAGGTCTAGCACGTCATTCGACGGTTTGAGACCATGAGTAGCTTCACTTCGGGTATTACGACTTGTACGCGTGGTCGGAATGTCTTAGAAAAAATCATAAAAAATGGCAGATAACACTGTTCACGATGCACACGATCCTGAAATTTGAGGTGATCAGCCTCATTTCGAGGACTCAATCAGTGACACCCGCAATGAGGAGAATGACGCCACACTGGTGCATGACAAACGGTACCCTCGATAAGTTCGGGAGACAACTCCTAATGATATTAACGAGGAGCAAGTAGCGGATGCTGTGAGGATCCTGCAAGATCAACAGGCAATCATCCTAGGCCATTTCACACGGCAGGATCAGTTTATGACGGAACTGAAGCAGGCGCTATCAGGTGCTTTAAATAATGCAAACAGGCACGATCCAATTGCTCCCATTGTTCCCGCAGACCAAACAACGCAGAGAGTCGACAACAACACTCCTAGGGGTGAAGTTGGCTCCGATGGAGATGGGGGGAGCAGATAAAGTCTTAACAACGAGAACGATTCATTCAAAGATGAGCTTTTACGGTTCATGAGGGAAGTAAACTGTCACGACCTAAAATCCATTAAAGGCCGTGATGGCGCCTAAAACCGCTGTCAGGCAAGCCAGCCATAATTAATTAACTTAATTACCCATTTTAGTATTTTTGAAATCAAAATTTCTTCAATTAAATAGTAAAAATAGAACTCATAGAGTAAATGATAAATATTTTAGCAACTAAATTTCTAAACAACCCATAACCACTCCCAAAACCCGGTGTCACAAGTGCATGAGCATTTACTACGGAGTTAAAATAAAATACAACATTTGTCTGGAATACAAATTAGACAGGAAAAATATAAATAACTCTGAAGGAGACTCTGTTGGATGCGGATCGTAATATAGAATGCAGCTCACCTAAGTCCCCGCATTTTAACCACACCTCTACGCCCACAAGGCCGCTAGACATATTTGTACCTGCATAATAAAAATATGCAGCAAGTGTAGCATGAGTACGAAAATAACGTGTACCTAGTAAGTATCAAGCCTAATCTCGAAGAAGTAGTGACGAGATATTGACTTTGACACTCACTAAGGGTCAATAATATTATAATAGAATATTTTTAATTGATATGATTTATAGGAATAAAAATAATTTCCTTAACAAGTAGAGATAATTAATTCTTTCAATTTCAATAATTTCCAATTTATCAATTAGCTTCACAAGCTGCAATAAAATATCAAAAAATCGTGTAATTATTATTATTAGGCATGATTTCTGCCGAGGTCGTACGACCCGATCCAGAGTGTCGGGTACACTACCGAGGGGCATGCAGCGCTATCCATAGATGTATCTATGTTGCCGAGGCGTTCGGCCCGCTCTACAAGAAAGGAGGACATTTTCTTATGAACCTTCGGAATGAGAATATATATATATACATTTTTGAGATTAACGCAGGAGGATGTACAAATTTCTACAATAATTAAATATTCTAAAAAAAATTTCAAGTATGTGAGATTTCAATCTTTTACCATTTACTCTAACAATTTGCAACACAATTCTATTGCTTTAATTAAATAAGGATACAATTCTCACAAGTAATTCATGATTTGAGTCCTAAACTACCCGGACTTTAGCAATATTAGTAGCTACGCATGGACTCTCGTCACTTCGTACGTACGTAGCCCCCACAATTAGCAATAATTATTAATTTAAATCACCTATGGGGTAAATTCCCTCTTACAAGGTTAGAGAAGAGACTTACCTCGCGCCGAAGTTCCATAGCCGGATCCAACGATACTCTAACACCTCAAACCGATGCTTGTCAATCTAAAACTATGCAACCAATGTGAAAACCAATCAAAATGTATACTCCAATGCTTGAAATTTAACAATTTATAAAAATTCTCAACTCCGCTCGAAAAGTTGGCAGTGGGGCCCACGTCTTGGAACCCGACGAAACTCACAATATCCGATAACCCATTCAATTACGAGTCCAACCGTACTAATTTCATTCAAATCCGACTCTGAATCGGTATTCAAAACACGAAAATTCATTTTGTGAAATTATAGAAATTTCTTCCGATTTCTTCTTGAAAAATCCATAATCTAATGCCGAAAATGAAGATTAATCCAAGAAATATAATCATAAATGAGTCAAGAATGCTTACCCCAAGTTTTGTGGTGAAATTCCTCTCCAAAATTGCTAAATCCCGAGGTTCCCAACTGAAAATACGAAATAATGGCTCAAAGGTCCGAAATAGAGGACTTATAACACTGCCCCGACTCCCTTCTTCGCGTTCGCGATGAACAAAATTCTCAAAAGCCATTTTCAAACTCTTCTCAGACAGCCTCTAGTATAATGGTCATAACTCTTTATACAGAACTCCAAATCCAAAATGGTTTGACTTTCTGGAAACTAGACATCAAGAGTTATAACTTTTAAATGTTGATCATCTCCCAATTCTATGTACATTGCGAGATATAAGCTTCCAAAGTCAGCCCTATGCAGTAGAGATTTCCAAACTCTTCCCAGACAGCCTGTAGTGTATCCACCAAACTAGACATCAAGGGCTACAACTTTTATTTTTGGATCAAATCCAGATTCATTATATATTATGAGATATAAGCTTCCGAAGTAGTACGACGGACAACAGAAATTCCTTCTTTGCGAACGCGAGAGCCTCTTCGCGAATGCGAAGAATAAAGTCCCAGTAGCAAAATCCTTCTTCGCGAACGCGAAAGGCTCCTCGCGAACGCGAAGAACAACACCAGAACCATCAATCAGCAGCATTAAAACACCCAAACTTGGTCCGGAACCACCCCGAATCACACCCGAGGCCCCCGGGACCCCGTCCAATCGTACCAACCAGTGCCAATACATAACACGAACTTGTTCGAGGCCTCAAATCACATCAAACAATATCGAAACTACGAATCACCCTCCAATTCAAACTTAAGGAACTTTGAAATTCCATTCTTCTACAATCGATGCTGAAACCTATCAAATCACGTCTGATTGACCTCAAATTTTGCACACAAGTCATAATTGACATTACGGACCTACTCCAACTTCCGGAATCGAAATCCGACCCCGATATAAAAAAGTCCACTCCCAGTCAAATGTTTTAAAATTATCCAAATTTCCAACTGTCGCCCAAATGACCCTAAAATAACCTATGGACCTCCAAATCCACTTCCGGACGCGCTCCCAATACCAAAATCACCATACATAGTTATTCCAAGACTCGGAATCCAAACGGACATCGATAACATTGAAATTCACTTCAACCCAAATTTATGAAATTCTTCCAAAATGCCAACTTCCATAATAGGCGTCGGAATGCTCCCGGGTCATCCAAAACCCCCTCCGGGCATACGCCCAAGTCAAAAATCATCATACGAACTTGTTGGAACCTTCAAATCCCGAGTCCGAGGTTGTTTACTCAAAAATCATACTTTAGTCAATTCCTCCAATTTAAGGCTTCCGAAATTAGAATTTTCTTTCCAAATAGACTCCGAACTTCACAAAATTAAAAAATAGTCAAAACTCCTTAGTAAAAAAGGCAAGGATCAATTTAATAACATGACTGTCTAGGCCCCACGGTGGGTGCCAAACTGTTTACCTGAAAAATGGTACAATTGAATTTATACGTAGTTTCTAGACAAGTGAACTAATTTGATCCTAAAATAATATAATAATCGAAGAAAAACACAGTACTTAGCCTTGAAATGTAGATGAAATAGCAAAGGTAGCTATTATGTGAACAAGGTTTCCGAACACAGGAATGATGAGATTAAAAAGTAAGAGAGTGAAATTGTATAAAGCTTTGTATAGAATATAGTATATGTTCTTGCCAGAAATTTTGTATCCTTTACAATGATAACTGAGATCACTATTTATAGCTATGCCCAGGGAAAAATGTCCTAGGATCATGCCCTCCTTTAATGCGAATTATAAGGGTCATTGATGAAGATGTAACGTTGAGAGTAAATGCCAAATTCTTTTGTGATGACCCAAAAGGTCATCTTATATTTTAGAACTCGAATATGTGCTCTTAAGCCTTACAAATCTCATTTTTACCCTTCTTGATTTGCGTGCGCAGTCCGGACAGGTTTCCGCAAAGCTTTTGTGTTGAAAACTAATGAAAATAAGAATTTTTGCCTTAAAAGTTGATTTTAGTTGACTTCGTTTTAGTAAACGGGCCTGGATCCGTGCTTTGACGGTTCTGGTAGGTTCGTATCAAATTATGGAACCTGGGCGTATGCCCAGAATCGAATTCGGAGGTCCCTAGCTTGAGTTATGAATTTTTGATAAAAATTAAAAGTTTGAAAATTATTTATTTTTAAGAATTGATTGATATTTGGCATTGTTAGTATCGGGTCCGTATTTTGGTTTCGGAGTCAGATACAGGTTCATTATCATATTTAAGACTTGTTTGTGAAATTTGGTGAGAAACGGAGTTGATTTGACGTGGTTCGGACGTCCAGTTAAAAAGATAGGAATTTTAAAGTGTTCTTGAGAATTTCATTTGAATTGGTGCTAAATTCGTAGTTCTAGGTGTTATTTTGGCGATTTGATCGCACGAGCAAGTTCGTATGATATTTTTAGACTTGTGTGCATGATTGGTTTGGAGCCCCAAGGGCTCGGGTGCCATTCGGGCGATGCGCGAGTTGAGTTCAAACCTCAACAAGGCTGCTGGTGCACCAAATCTGGTGTGCCCGCACCTGCGAGCCTTTGGTCGTAGGTGCAAGCTCGCATGTGCGAGCGATAGCCCCACAGGTTCGACCCAGGCCTGGATATCATTTTTCTGCAGATGCAAACTTTTCTCCGCAGGAGCCAGAACGCAGAAGCGGAGCCCTGTCCGCAGGTGCGGCCCCAGTTGGCCCAGTCCTTTTCCGCAGAAGCGCACATCCTGTCCGCACGTGTGAATGCGCAGGTGCGAAGGTCGCTGGGCAGTGAGTTCATTTAATTCGGACTCCAGCGATTTTTCTTCTCGTTTTCCAAAGGATAGGAGGCCTAGGGCGATTTTTCAAAGACATTTCCTTTCCCAAATCATAGGTAAGTGTTCCTTAACTCGTTTCTTTCAATATTTTACTTCATTTTACTAGAATTAAACCTAAAATCTAAAGTTTTCATGGTAGAATTAGGGGTTAGGGTAGAAACTAAAGATTTCGGGAATTTGGGGATTTAGACCTCGATTTGAGGTCAGATTCCAAAAATAATTACATATTCGGGCTCGGAGGTGAATGGGTAAAAGAATTTTGGTCCGAACCTCGGGTTTTGACCAAGCGGGCCCGGGGTCAATTTTTTTGACTTTTGGAGGAAAATTTTGGAAATTTAATTTATGAAATATAATTGATTCCTTTAGAAATATTTGATATTATTGAGTCATTTTTGAATAGATGCGAGTGGTTTAGAGGTGAATTCGAAAGGAAAAGCTGTGATTGAGAATTACGTGGCCTTCAAAGTGAGGTAAGTGTCGTGTCTAACTTTGGCTTGAGGGAATATGTACTATATGTTTATTTGCTACATGTTTGGTTGTTAAATACAATGTATAGGTGAGGTGACGAACATCTATGCGTCGTTGTCGAGTCACAGCATGCGAGTAAAATTCTATTCTTGTCTATTTTGTAGCCTTAAATTCTACTATCCATGCTTAGCGGGTTATTTGAAATGTTGGGTGACTCCTATCTGGTTCACTGAGATTTGGTAACTTTCGAATATTGATTCAAGGTTGAGATTACATTGTGCTATTGATTATGGGTAAAATACTGGTTTCTTTGTGATACTCTTATCTGTTCGTTGTTATTGATCCTGTGATTTGTGAGGAGGAGTGTAAAAGCACGAAGGGTGATGCCGTGCATGCATTATTTATATTGTGAGGAAGAGTGTAAAGCACGAAGGGTGATGCTGTGTATATTATGAGAGGTTTAATGCACGAAGGGTGATGCCGTGCCGTTCTATTTATTAATTTGGGTGAGGTGGAGAGTAAAAGCATGAAGGGTGATGTCGTGTCGTTCTATTTATTTATTAGGTGAGGTTGAGAGTAAAAGCACGAAGGGTGATGTCGTGCAGTTTTCCTTTGTTGTTTTAATTGCTCAATTCGTTTAAGAATTTTCTGTTTAATTCTGTATTTTCATTATTCTCACTCTTTATGTTGTATTCCCCCCCACTGTATGTCCCCTTCCTATTATTTTTGCATTATTCCTTTACTTACTGTTGTTGCCACTAGCATGATTATACTGTTCAGGTTATATATGGGAGTCTTGTCCTAGCCTCGTCACTACTTCGCCAAGGTTAGGCTCGACACTTACCAGTACATGAGGTCGGTTGTACTGATGCTGCACTCTACACTTTCTGTGCAAATTTTGATACCGGCTCAGGTTGATCGAGATTTGCTATTGGTCTGCTTCCCGGAGACTCAAGGTAGATCTGTCGGCATGCACAGACCTTGAAGTCCCCGTATATCTTTTATGTCCTACTGTTTTCTTTCATTCAGACAGTTGTATTTCTTTCTGATTATTACTTGTAGTAAATTCTAGAATGCTCGTGAATTGTGACTCCAGATCCAGGTGGTTGTAATTAATACAGTTTTACGATAATCCGCACTTGTTATATTTCATCTTAGTTAGTTATTGTTATTTGCTGAATGGAAATAAGGAATTGGTTTAACGATTTTCTAACGTTGGCTTGCCTAGCAAATAAAATATTAGGCGCCATCACGGTCCCATCGGTGGGAAATATCGGGTCGTGACAGTTGGTATCAGAGCACTAGGTTACATAGGTCTCACGCTTCACGAGAAATCTTAGTAGAGTCTGGAGGATCGGTACGGAGACGTCTGTACTTATCTTCCAGAGGCTATGAAGTTTAGGAACAAGTTTCACTTCTTTTCTTCTCTGTCATGCGATTTTGCTTTCTCAATGCTGATTGAACTCTTCTACTCTTATTCTCTCACAGATGGCGAGAACACGTACTGCTTCCTCAGCTGAGCAGCAGCCAGAGCCTCCAGTGGAAGCTCCTATGTGAGGCAGAGGTCGAGGCTGAGGCCGTGCCAGAGGCCAAAGAAGGGGCAGGGCACAGCCTAGAGCCCGAGCAGCAGCCCCAGCAGTGGAGCCTCAGATAGAGCTTGATGAGGAGGTTCCAGCCCAGACTGTTCCTGCCGGACCAGCTCAGGTTCCGGAAGGGTTCATTGCTACCCCAGTACTTCATGATGCTTTGGTCTATTTGGTGGGCCTTATAGAGAGTATGGCCCAGACTGGCGCATTTCCCATGGCACCAGCAGTCTCTCAGGCTAGAAGAGGAGCCCAGACTCCTACCACTCCCGCTCCGGTGCAGATAGCTCCCCAGTATTAGGCTCCAGCAGCTCGGCCAGTTGGATTAGTTTAGTCGGTTATTGCGGCACAGGTCGGAGATGGGTCAGCTATGTCTTCTGAGGCTTTATTGAGATTGGACAGGTTTATCAAGCTCTTACCTGTTCACTTCAGTGGTGCTCCTTCAAGGGATCCCCATGAGTATCTTGACAGCTATCACGAGGTCTTACAGAACATGGATATAATAGAGACCAATGGGGTCGATTTTGCTGCATTTCAGATAACTGATTCCGTCAAGAAATGGTGGAGAGATTACTTGTTGACCAGACCAGCTTAGTCTCCTGCTCTTACTTGGGACCAGTTCTCTCAGCTCTTTATAGAGAAGTTTCTGCCTAACACATTGAGAGAGGAGCGTCACCGTCAGTTTGAGCATCTCCAGCAGGACAGTATGACTGTTACTCAGTATGAGACCCGTTTTGTGGATTTGGCCTGTCATACTATTCTTATGCTCCCTACTGAGAGAGAGAGGGTGAAGAGGTTTATTGATGGACTTGCTCAACCTATCAGATTACAGATGGCCAAGGAGACTGGGAGTGAGATTTCTTTTCAAGCGGCTGCTAATGTCGCCAAATGAGTCGAAATGGTTCTTACTCAGGGAGGTCAGGGGGCTGACAAGAGACCTCATCATTCCGGTGAGTTCAGCGGTGCCTCATCTAGAGGCAGGAGTACTTTTGGTAGAGGCCATCCTCCCAGGTCGTTTCATTCAGCGCTCCAGGAATCCCACGGTGCCTCAGGTGGTCGTGGCCCTCAGATGCATTATTCCGACCAGCTAGCCTACAGTGCACCACCAGCTCCTATTAGTGCACCTCTACTCCAGAGTTATTAGGGTGGTTATTCAGGTCGACAGGGTCAGTTTCAGGGTCAGCAGTCACAACAGCCGAGGTTATGTTATACTTGTGGTGATCCGAGGCACATTGCTAGATTTTTCCCTCGGGTAACGGGCAACTCACAACATCAGAGTTCTCGTGCCATGGTTCTGGCACAAGTTGCTGCACCACCTGCTCAGCCAGCCAAAGGTAGGGGTCAGGAAGCTAGAGGTAGGGGCCAGACAGTTAGAGGTGGAGGTCAGGTCGTTATAGGTAGAGACCAGCCAGATAGGTGTCGTCCCAGGGACGTAGTTCAGGGTGGTGGGGCCTAGCCCCGGTGTTATGCTTTCCTAGCCAGGCCTGAGGCTGAGTCATCTAACACTATTATCACAGGTACTGTTTCAGTTTGCAATAGAGATGCTTCAGTTCTATTTGATCCGGGATCTACTTACTCCTATGTGTCATCCTATTTTGCTTCCTATTTGGTTGTGCCCCGTGATTCTTTGAGTGCTCCTGTGTATGTGTCCACACCAGTGGGAGATGCTATTATTGTATATCGTGTTTATCGTTCGTGTGTGGTCATCATTAGGAGTCTTGAGACTCGTGTAGATCTTCTACTTCTCAACATGGTTGATTTTGATGTCATACTGGGTATGGATTGGCTGTCACCTTATTATGCTATATTGGATTGTCATGCCAAGACGGTGACCTTAGCCTTGCAGGGGTTGCCTCGATTAGAGTGGAGAGGAAATCTTGGCCATTCTACCAGCAGGGTTATCTCTTATGTGAAGGCTCGGTATATGGTCAAGAAAGGGTGTCTAGCTTATTTGGCTTATGTCCATGATTCTAGTGCGGAGGTTCCTTCCATAGATTCGGTGTCGGTTGTTCGTGAGTTTCCATAGGTGTTTCTTACAGACCTGCCGGGGATGCCACCAGATAGGGATACTGATTTCTGCTTTGATTTGGCTTCGGGTACTCAGCCTATTTCCATTCCACCATATCGCATGGCCCCGCCAGAGTTAAAAGAATTTAAGGAGCAGTTGCAAGATTTGCTTGATAAGGGCTTCATTAGACCTAGTGTCTCGCCCTAGGGTGCACCTGTGTTGTTTGTGAAGAAGAAAAATGGATCAATGAGGATGTGTATAGATTATCGACAGTTGAACAAAGTCACCATCAAGAACAAGTATCCATTGCTGAGGATTAATGATTTATTTGATCAGCTTCAGGGTGCCAAGGTGTTTTCAAAGATTGATTTGAGATCTGGCTACCATCAGTTGAGGATTAGGGCATCTGATGTTCCTAAGACAGCTTTTCGGACTCGATATGGGTATTATGATTTTCTAGTGATGTCATTTGGGCTGACAAATGCCCCAGCAGCATTCATGGATTTGATGAACCGGGTGTTCAAACCCTACTTGGATTCCTTTGTGGTTTTGTTTATTGATGATATCTTGATCTACTCCCACAGTCGAGAGGAGCATGAGCAGCACCTTCGGGTCGTTCTTCAGACTCTGAAAGACAACCAGTTATATGCTAAGTTCTAAAAATGTGAGTTTTGGTTGAGTTCAGTTGCTTTCTTGGGTCACGTTGTATCAGCAGAAGGTATTCAGGTGGATCCTAAGAAGATTGAGGTAGTCCAGAACTAGCCTAGACCCACATCAGCTACAAAGATCCGTAGTTTCCTGGGTTTGGCGGGCTATTACCGTCGATTTGTGGAGAGGTTTTCATCCATAGTAGCCCCGTTGACCAGATTGACCCATAAGGGTGCCCCGTTCAGGTGGTTAGACGAGTGTGAAGCGAGCTTTCAGAAGCTCAAGACAACTTTGACTACGGCACCGGTATTGGTGTTACCCATAGGTTCAGGATCTTATACTGTATATTGTGACGCATCTCGTATTGGTTTGGGTGCGGTATTGATGCAGGGTGGCAAGGTTATTGCATATGCTTCACGTCAGCTGGAGGTTCACGAGAAGAATTACCCTATTCATGATCTAGAGCTGGCACCCATTGTTCACGCAATGAAGATTTGGAGGCATTATCTTTACGGCGTGCCATGTGAGGTATTCACTGATCATCGGAGCTTGCAGTATTTTTTCAAGAAGAAGGAACTCAATTTGAGGTAGAGGGGGTGGCTGGAGCTATTGAAAGATTATGATATCACCATATTGTATCATCCCGGGAAGGCTAGTGTGGTGGCCGATGCTTTGAGTAAAAAGTCAGTCAGTATGGGTAGCCTTGCATATATTCCAGTTGGTGAGATACCACTTGCATTGGATGTTCAGGCCTTGGCCAATCAGTTTGTGAGGTTAGATGTTTCTGAACCCAGCCGTGTTCTATCTTGTACAGTTGCTCGGTCTTCTTTATTTGAGCGCATCAGAGATCGGCAGGATGACGATCCTCATTTACTTGTCCTTAGAGACACAGTGCGGCACGGTGGTGCCAAGAAGGTTACTGTTGGAGATGATGGAGTTTTGAGGATGCAGGGTCGTATTTGTGTGCCTAATATGGATGGACTTCGTGAGTTGATCCTTGAGGAGTCCCACAGTTCCCGGTATTCTATTCATCCGGGTGCCGCCAAGATGTATCAGGACTTGAGGCAGCATTATTGGTGGAGGCGAATGAAGAAGGACATAGTTGCCTATATAGCTCGATGCCTAAATTGCCAGCAGGTAAAGTGTGAGCATCAGAGACATGGTGGTTTACTTCAGAGGTTAGATATTCCTGAGTGGAAGTGGGAGAGTATCACTATGGATTTTGTTGTTGGACCCCCACGGACTCAGAGGAAGTTCGATGCAGTTTGGGTTATTGTGGACAGGCTGACTAAGTCAGCGCATTTCATTCCTGTGGCAGTTACCTATTCCTCAGAGCTGTTGGTAGAGATTTACATTCATGAGATCGTCCGTCTTCACGGTGTGCCTGTGTCTATCATTTCTGATCGAGGTACGCAATTTACCTCGCACTTTTGGAGGGCAGTACAACGTGGGTTGGGTACGCGGGTTGAGTTGATCACAGCATTTCATCCTCAGACGGACGGGCAATCTGAGCGTACTATTCAGATCTTGGAGGATATGCTACGCGCTTGTGTTATAGACTTCGGAGGATCGTGGGATCAGTTCTTGCCCCTTGTAGAGTTTGCCTACAACAACAGCTACCAATCGAGCCCTCAGATGGCTCCCTGTGAGGCATTATATGGTAGGCGGTGTCGGTCGCCAGTTGGGTGGTTCGAGCCAGGAGAGGCTCGGTTATTAGGCACAAACTTAGTACAGGATGCCTTGGATAAGGTCAAGATTATTCAGGATCGACTTCGCACAGCTCAGTCCAGGCAGAAGAATTATGCCGACCGTAGAGTTCGTGATGTTGCATTCATGGTTGGAGAGAGAGAGTTACATCGGGTATCACCCATGAAGGGTGTAATGAGGTTCGGAAATAAGGGCAAGTTGAGCCCTAGCTATATCGGACCTTTAGAGATTCTGAAGAGAGTGGGAGAGGTGGCTTACAGGCTTGCGTTGCCACCTAGTTTAGCAGTTGTTCATTCGGTATTCCATGTGTCCATGATTCGAAGGTATCACGGCGATCCGTCCCATGTGTTACATTTCAGCTCTGTCCAGTTGGACAAGGATTTGACTTACGAGGAGGAGCCGGTGGCAATTCTAGCCCGGCAAGTTTGCCAGTTGAGATCAAAGAGTTACCCTTCAGTTCGAGTGCAGTGGAGAGGTTAGCCTATTGAGGCAGCTACTTGGGAGTCCGAGTCCGATATGCGGAGTAGATATCCCTACCTTTTCACCAGCCTAGGTACTTTTCTATGTCTGTTCGAGGACGAACGGTTATTTTAGAGGTGGAGAATGTGATGACCCCAAAAGGTCATCTTATGTTTTAAAACTCGAATTTGTGCTCTTAAGCCTTAAAAATCTCATTTTACCCTCCTCGATTTACGTGCACAGTCCGGACAGGTTTCCGGAAAGCTTTTATGTTGAAAACTAATGAAAATAAGAATTTTTGCGGTAAAAGTTGATTTTAGTTGACTTCGGTCAACATTTTTGGTAAACGGGCTCGAATTAGTGCTTTGACGGTCCTGGTAGGTCCGTATCGCATTATGGGACCTGGGCGTATGCCCGGAATCGAATTCGGAGGTCCCTAGCTTAAGTTATGAATTTTTGATGATAATTAAAAGTTTGGAAATTATTTATTTTTAAGAATTGATTGATATTTGGCATTGTTAGTATCGGGTCCGTATTTTGGTTTCGGAGCTCGGTACAGGTTCATTATGATATTTAAGACCTATCTGTGAAATTTGGTGAGAAACGGAGTTGATTTGACGTGATTCGGACGTCCAGTTGAAAAGATAGGAATTTTAAAGTGTTCTTGAGAATTTCATTTGAATTGGTGCTAAATTCGTAGTTGTAGGTGTTATTTTGGCGATTTGATCGCACGAGCAAGTTCGTATGATATTTTTAGGCGTGCGTGCATGTTTGGTTTGGAGCCCCGAGGGCTCCGGTGCCATTCGGGCGATGCGCGAGTTGAGTTCAAACCTCAACAAGGCTGCTGGTGCACCAAATCCGGTGTGCCCGCACCTGTGAGCTCACAGGTGCGAGCGATAGCCCCGCAGGTGCGACCCAGGCCTGGATTTTATTTTTCCGCAGATGCGGACTTTTCTCCGCAGAAGCGGAGCCCTGTCCGCAGGTGCGGCCCCAGTTGGCCTAGTCCTTTTCCACAAAAGCACACATCATGTCCGCACGTGCAGATGCACAGGTGCGACCAAAGCACCGCATGTGCAAAGGTCGCTGGACAGTGAGTTCATTTAATTCGGACTCCAGCCATTTTTCTTCTCTTTTTCCAAAGGATAGGAGGCCTAGGGCTATTTTTCAAAGACATTTACTTCCCCAAATCATGGGTAAGTGTTCCTTAACTCGTTTTTCAATCTTTTATTTCATTTTACTAGAATTCAACCTAAAATCTAGAGTTTTCATGGTAGAATTAGGGGTTAGGGTAGAAACTAGGGATTTCGAGAATTTGGGGATTTGCACCTCGATTTGAGGTCGGATTCCAAAACTAATTACATATTCAGGTTCGGGGGTGAATAGGTAAAAGAATTTTGGTCCGAACCTCAGGTTTTGACCAAGCGGGCCCGGGGTCGATTTTTTTAACTTTTTGGAGGAAAATTTTGGAAATTTAATTTATAAAATATAATTGATTCCTTTAGCAATATTTGATATTAATGAGTCATTTTTGAATAGATACGAGTGGCTTAGAGGTGAATTCCAAAAGAAAAGCTGTGATTGAGAATTAAGTGGCCTTTGGAGCGAGGTAAGTGTCGTGTCTAACTTTGGCTTGAGGGAATAGGTACTATGTGTTCATTTGCTACATGTTTGGTTGTTAAATACGATGTATAGGTGAGGTGACGAGCATCTATGCGTCGTTGTCGAGTCATAGCATGCGAGTGAAATTCTATTCTTGTCTATTTTGTAGCCTTAAATTCTACTATCCATGCTTAGCGGGTTATTTGAAATGTTGGGTGACTCCTATCTGGTTTCACTGAGATTTGGTAACTTTCGAATATTGATTCAAGGTTGAGATTACATTGTTCTATTGATTATGGGTAAAATAATGGTTTCTTTGTGATACTCTTATCTATTCGTTGTTATTGATCCTGTGATTTGTGAGGAGGAGTGTAAAAGCACGAAGGGTGATGCCGTGCATGCATTATTTATATTGTGAGGAAGAGTGTAAAGCACGAAGGGTGATGTTGTGCATATTATGAGAGGTTTAATGCACGAAGGGTGATGCCGTGCCGTTCTATTTATTTATTTGAGTGAGGTTGAAAGTAAAAGCACGAAGGGTGATGTCGTGCCATTCTATTTATTTATTTGGTGAGATTGAGAGTAAAAGCACGAAGGGTGATGCCGTGCAATTTTCCTTTGCTGTTTTAATTGCTCAATTCGTTTAAGGATTTTCTGTTTAATTCTGATTTTTCATTATTCTCACTCTTTATGTTGTATTCCCCACACTGTATGTCCCCTTCCCATTATTTCTGCGTTATTGCTTTACTTACTGTTGTTGCCACTAGCATGATTATACTGTTCAGGTTATATATGGGAGTTTTGTCCTAGCCTCGTCACTACTTCGCCGAGGTTAGGCTCGACACTTACCAGTACATGGGGTCGGTTGTACTGATGCTGCACTCTGCACTTTCTGTGCAAATTTTAATACCGGCTCAGGTTGATCGAGATTTGCTATTGGTCCGCTTCCTAGAGACTCAAGGTAGATCTGTCGGCATTCACAGACCTTGAAGTCCCCGTCTATCTTTTATGTCCTACTGTTTTCTTTCATTCAGACAGTTGTATTTCTTTCTGGTTATTACTTGTAGTAAATTCTAGAATGCTCGTGAATTGTGACTTTAGATCCGGGTGGTAGTAATTAATACAGTTTTACGATATTCAACACTTATTATATTTCATCTTAGTTAGTTATTGTTATTTACTGAATATAAATAAGTAATTAGTTTAATTATTTTCTAACATTGGTTTGCCTAGCAAGTAAAATTTTAGGCGCCATCACGGTCCCATCGGTGGAAAATTTCGGGTCGTGACATCTTTGTAACTGACCGTCACTTTTAATGCTGTAGAATATTCCTTAGTAAATGCTACCGGGCGCAGAGCATTTAATACACTTTTATGAATGTTATTTGTCCCGGTGATAAGTGTCCTGACTCCGTTTGGTCCCCAGCCATTCGATCTTGGATTCCACGTGTCCTCCTTTTAGTCAACCACGTGTTATATCATATTTTACCCTATACACTTCTATATTCATATGTCAA
Organism: Nicotiana tomentosiformis; assembly: GCF_000390325.3. Classification (NCBI taxonomy): domain Eukaryota; kingdom Viridiplantae; phylum Streptophyta; class Magnoliopsida; order Solanales; family Solanaceae; genus Nicotiana; species Nicotiana tomentosiformis. Next base: position 23,445,622 of record NC_090823.1, on the reverse strand, counting down.
GATCTATTAAATTCTTATATCTTTTTCGAATTTGAAGTGGTATTTCGATAATTTAAAATTAAATAGAACATATCATTATATGGGCGTTCTATTGATTTTTATGTTTAGTTATTAAATTCAGTTATCCTTGAAAGGGTACATCAACGAAACATTATTGTTAGACGACTAAAAAAATAACTATCATATGTTACTAAGAAAATTCTCCCATAAGAATATGTTAATAGATCATATGTTTGTCATTTTTTACTAAATATTTATTTACTTATCAAAAATTTAATAAAGTAAGATTGAAAATATTCATGTAACAAAAAAAGTCGAAAAATCAATCAAAACCGAACCAATCAAAACCGATATAGTTGGTTTGGTTTGGTTTTGATAAAAATCGAACCAACCCGGTCCATGTACACCCCTAGCTATGGCAATAATTCGTGAAATGAATGCATAATTCTACTTATTAGTAGATGGATGATTCTACTTATTAGTAGATGTTGTTGAAGTGTGTGACCATCTCATATAAAAGTCTAAGCTATTAGAGAGAACACATTTTTATTTACTTAATTATCTCTTCAACACGCACCTCACGTTAGGGCTTGATTCTTTTTGATGAGCCAAGCACATGAAAATTCTTTGATATTGGGTGGCGGTGAGGCTCGAATCCAGGACCTTTGTCTATTTTGATATCATGTTGAAGTGTGTGATCATCTCATCTAAAAATTTAAGTTGTTAGAGAGAACACACTTTTATTTAGTTAATTATATTTTGAACATATGTAATTGCTCTTCTAAACAATTGAGCGACTTGTTTGAACTTCTATGAATTGGCAGATTAACTGTAAATTACACTTTTTGCTAATTTAGTGGCTTGTACGTGTTTGTTTTTCTTGCAAGGCAATTAATTTTAGTGAATCAATGTCCAGTAATTAAAGTTGACGTCTTACAAAATTGATTACATTTGAGGACACAAGCTTACCCAAGCATGTAGGAATTGAATGATTGATATCTACCTTGGTTAATAAACCAAACTTAAACAAAAAAGTTATCTTTTTATCTGTCGCTAAATTTTTTTATTGGTTAATTTGCTTACCTATTGGCATAAATGTTTAGATGAGCTAACTTCGATTACATCCATAATTTAAATAGAAATATTTTCATAATTAGACAAGTTTGAAATTCAATTTCTATCCGACTAAATTTTCTATTTCACCTGCTATCTACAAAAATAATATCACAAGATACTAATTTTCCCCCCTCAATACACTGTTAATTCCCTTCCTCCATTATACGTCACTTATCATCCCCATGTCACCCCACCAAAAAAGAAAAAGGTTAAATATGTAAAATCCACCCTCACCATCACTTAGAACCATCACCCACCCCCTACCATCACCACCTAAACTAATCTTATAATTATATATAAATTCATCTCAAATCATAGAAGACCAAAAGCAAAAAACCAAGAGACGAAAAAGAAAATTCATATTTCATATTTTTTATTTTTTATTTTTTTATTTGATTGAAATAGTGTTTCGCATTGTTACGGTGTACTGATTGGTTGTGGCCATATTGTAGATGTTTTACGGTGGTGGTGCAGCGGAGAATGTGTGAAAAATAGATTTTTGAGATAGTATGTATCCGTGTATATCCACTGTATATTTGAATGTATCTTTCCGTATATTATGTATATCTGTGTATCTAAGATATACGCTGATATACATAATATACACATGTGATATACATTGTACACATGATTTTTGCATATAGTATACACATGTGATATACATTGTACACATGATTTTCGCATATATGAATTTTGACTCCATATCATCTTCAAAATCTTCCTCAAATTTTGCACGTAGATTCATCCCGATGGTTCTTATGCACCCCCTGTTATAAAAATATATTGAAACTAAACTAATGGAGTAAACTCAATCAAAATAATATAATAAGAAATCGAAAACGAGTAGACAAGGAATTTCCAGGAAACTATCTTTAGCATAGTAATTTTTCCCACAAGGTGCAATTGGTTAAAGGAAAATCCATCCCCATGTGTAACGACCTGACCAATCGTTTTGAGTATTACACCCCCGTTCTCCCATTTACTGCTCAATTTATTCTTTACAGTTGTTATATGACTTTTCGGGATAATTAGTTTTGATCCGGTGAGGTTATGAAATGAATTGAGACACTTAGTCTCCAAGATAAAAACTAAAGTTGAAAAGGTTGATCGGATGTTGACTTATATGTAAACAAGCCCCGGAATAGAATTTTGATGATTCCAATAGCTTTGTATGGTGATTTCGGACTTAGGAGTGTATCCGGATATTTATTTTGAGGTCCGTAACTAAATTAGGCTTGAAATGGTAAAAATAGGAATTTTAAGTTCGGATGTTTGACCGGGGAGTTTACTTTTTGATATCGGGATCAAAATCTGATTCTAGAAATTAGAATAACTCCGTTATGTTATTTATGACTTATGTGCAAAATTTGAGGTCAAACGGAGTTGATTTGATACGTTTCGGCGCAAAATATAGAATTTGGAAAATTCATAAACTCATAATTCGATTCGAGGTGCGATTCGTAGTTTTTATATTGTTTGATGTGATTTGAGACCTCGAGCAGGCCCGTGTTATGTTACGAGACTTATTGGTATATTTTGACAAGGTCCCAAATGGCTCGGATGAGTTTCGGATGGGGTTCGAATTGTTTGGCGCCTTGTTGAAGCTGCTGGAATTTCTGTTGGCAGAAGCTGTTTTTGGCAGCAACTGGTGCAATCGCATTGGGACTTTGGAAGCTTATATCTCGAAATCTATAAGGAATCTGGAAATTTTTAAAACATAAAATTTATATTTCTTTGAGTCTAGTTTCCAGATATATAAACCATTTATCATTTGGACATTTGTACAGAAAGTTATGATCTACTAATTGAAGCCTAGTACTGCAGCTACTTTGCTTGACAATGTGCATCGCAGAAATTTCTGCTGCACATGACTGACTTTGGAAGCCTATATTTCTTAATCTATAAGAAATTTGGCGATAATCCAAAAATGAAAGTTGTAGTTCTTGTATCTAATTTTCAGAAATTTAAATCGTTTGGCAGTTGGAGTTAGGTACAAAGAGTTATGGCTGATATACTACATACTATCTCGGAAGAGTTTTGGAAGAGTTTAGTGTTTTGAGCATAAGCATGTAATGATCCAAAGGTCCATTTTTAGCTCTAGAGATCAAAATTCGATTTCGAGACTTCCGGGAGTTTTATAATGAATTATAGGAATGATCTGGAATGTTTGGTCTAATTTCATCAAGTCGAGATTGAGTTTTTAGCGCGAAACATGAGTTAATTGTTTAACGAGCGAAATTGATATCGCATTGAGCAAATGAGCTCCGAATTGAGTTTTGATTGAATGACTAGGTTCATATTATTACTTGTGACTCATAGGAACAAGAATCGTTGAATTTCGAGTTCGTATGATGGAGTTAGAGGCTTTTTAGTGAAAATAAATAGTGTTGGTGCAACAAGTTCTAGTGCGCACCTTTAGCGACCAGATTTGGCACTTTTAGCGACGGGCGTTGGGCTTTTAGCGACCAGAATAGTGTTTTTATAGTTATGTTTTTAGCTCATTTCAATATTTTTGGACGAAAGAACACGGCTTGGGGCAATTTTGTGAGTAAGAAATCACGAAAAATCTTGAGGTAAGTCACTTGTGATTATTTCTACTCCATAATATTGAATTATCATCGAATAATCCGACTAGATTCATGATTTTGAGGTGTAAATAGGGGATTTGGACCAAGGGATTTGAAAAGAAGATTTGAGGATTTGGAGGTTGAGTTGATGTCGGAATTTGGTAAGATTGGTATGGTTAGACTCGTGGTTGAATGGGATTTCGAATTTTGTAACTTCTGTCGGTTTCCGAGATATGGGTCCCACGGGCAATTTTTGATTTAAATTTCGGATTTTGTTGGAAAAATTAGTATTTTTTTATGGAATTAATTCCAATAATTTGCATTGACTGAACAGAATTAATTGTGGCTAGATACAAGGCTTTTGGAGACCAATTCACGAGGCAAGGGCATTGCGGAGTAAGAAATTACACAGTTTGAGGTAAGTAACATTTCTAAACTTGGTTTGTAAGGTATGAATCCCTAAATGTTGTGTTATATTAATTTTTGGAGGTGACGCACATGCTAGGTGACGAGCGTGTGGGCGTGCACCATAGAAATTGTGACTTCAATAAATTTCGTGGAGTTGAAAAATTATAGAACCATGTTATTATCCGTGTATCTTCCACGTGTTAGAGAAATTGAGATGGGGCTCTTATTAAAGATCATGTTTAGGATACGTGCCGATATTTTTGGACCCATGGGGTTGTGTTGATGTTGAATTAATTATTTTAAAAATATACATTTCACACTCAGTCATATTCATCCATTGTGAGGATATTTATGGGATCGAGCTGCGCGCCGCAGCAGGCCATATTGGCTTTATCTATTTTATTATTATATGGATCGGCGCTGCCCGCCTGCAGCAGGCCTTATAGGCTTTATTATTATATGGATTGGGGTTGCCCGCCTGCAGCAGGCCTTTTAGGCTTATTTATTATACGGATCGGGACTGCCCGCCTGCAGTAGGCCATATCGACTTTATATTATGCTTGGGCTGAAGAAGCCCCTCCGGAGTCTATACACACCCCCAGTGAGCGTAGATGATTATATATTCGGGATGGACTTCCCAGGGCATGGACTTGCCTTACTTATTTATATTGTGATGAATTTTCCCTAGACATGGATCTTGTTCGTATCATTTACATTTTGGGATAAATTACCCCAGCGCTGGATTGACCTTACACGGTACTGAGTAACTGGCTGTTAGTCGATGTGTATATATATACGGGATGGAATATCCCTGGGCTGGATTGGCCATAAAAAGTACCGAGTGACCGAATGATTAGTGACCAGTAGTACATGAGGTCTTTCCACTGAGATGTCACATTCCTCATATCATGCATAATTGATCTATTTTGCTAGTACTGAGTTTAACTGTTGAACTTGAAAGCATGCCTATATTTTTGTACCATTACTTATGCACTGGATTATACCAGCGGAGCTTGTCACTACTTTCAGCCTAGAGGTTAGTCTTGTTACTTATTGAGTTGGTTGTACTCATACTACACTCTGCACCTCGTGTGCATATCCAGGTGCTTTCGGACATGGTGACTATTAGATCTTAGAGTACTATCCGTTGGAGACTATCAAGGTAGCTACCTGGCGTCCACTGACCTTGACTCTCTCTTTGTCTCAGTTATTGTACTATTCTATACTGTCAGACGGTGTTTTTATCAGTCAGACTTTGTATTCGTATTATATGCTCATGTACTCAGTGACACAGGGGATTTGGGAGTGTTTATATCTATATTTGTGAGATTTCTTCCGCTGAATTTAAATATTATGTTTTCAAATTTTAAAGATATGATATTTTATTGAGATTGCCGGCTTGCCTAGTATTAAGATAGGCGCCATCACGACAGGTGAGATTTTGGGTCATGACAAGTTGGTATTAGAGCCTAGGTTACATAGGTCTCACGAGTCATGAGCAAGTTTAGTAGAGTCTTGCGGATCTGTACGGAGACATCTGTACTTATCTTGGAGTGGCTGCCGAACCCTTAGGAAAGATTTTATTTTCTTGTATTCTGTCATACGAATTTGTTGATTCCAGAAACTAAATTTTTGTTATTCTGTTCTCTCAAGATGATGAGGACACGTACTACCGGATCAGACGGTTTGCCACCGGTGCCACCATCTAAGGCCGTGAGAGGTTGGGATCGTGGTAAAGGCTGAGGTGTAGATCGTAAAGCAATTGGAGCAGCACCTGTAGCACCACTAGTTGCTCCAGCTCAGGAGTAAATTCCAGATATAGCTGAACCGGCGGGGCCAGCTCAGGCACCCTTTGTGCCCATTGTGATTCCATGAATGAGGTTAGAGATGAGTATTCTGTGTGTTGGTGATGGTCCAGTCTAGAGGACTTGAGGCCAGGGTTGGACCGCAGCTTAAGCTCGATAGTTTTGGATGTGAGAACTTGTGTGTTTGGACTTATGCGTCGGTAGTATCCCTATGAATGGAATTTGTGGCTCGATGGGCGGTTGAATGACTATATGATGAGTATGATGTGAATGCGGGATGTGTTCAGGTGGGTTGAATGAGACGAATAGAGTTTACTTGTCACTCAAGAGTCTCTTATTGGGTACTTGATTCCTGTTTTGATGTGACATACAGTCTTGAGTTGTGAGTGCGTTGAGGGATCTGTCATGCTGTTTAATTGTTGAGCGAAGTAGATTTTCATGTCGTGTTGATGAGTTCAAACTCAGAAAGATTAAGTGATTGCATAGTAATTGTGACTGCGAAAAGGTATAACAAGATGCCAATTTGAGGCTAAGCAGGTGGGTTATCCCCTTCGGAGTAATCTACATAGGTGTATTCCTTATAATGTTGAGTGAAGAGTTTCTTTTCTGCCAGTGGGGCGTAGGTGTTGAGACTTGAATATGAAATTAATTGAGAAAGTTGACTTGAGTGTCAAGAGAATGAATGCGAGTTTACCGGATGATTGATATATTTTTATGGTTGGCGTTGCATGAGCTTGAGAAGAATTTTCGTTGAGCTGACTGCGATATTATGGTAGTAATAGAGTATGGGTATTGTGAGTTATCGAGTATTTTAATTTATTGCTTTGAGCCAAGTGGGGGAGCCTGCTATTGACAATTCAATTTCATGGTTATATGTTAAATTTTAGTTTTGGTCTAAGGCATACTTGTGGATTAGTTATGACTTGCAGAGGTTGCGATCGAGGATGACTCGAGTACTAAAATTCCTAAATACGGGTTATATTGCGCTTTGTGAGTATATGAAAATCATGGGATGAGTGAGTTGTTATTTGTGAAGGATGTAATGCGCACGGAGTATGAATTTGATAGGTGGTGTTAAGGTAGGGTTACCTCTTTGAGCGTTGTTGTGCTAATGGGGCACGTCTCTTTCAGCCTGTTTGGGTGGTGCAATTTAGATTTGAGCAAAGTGGGTGACTCCCCAAAAGGTTCTAATGGGTTCGAGATTTATATATAGCAATCGAGAATTTTTTCGGATTTATGTATGGATAGAATCTGAGATTTACGTTTAATGGTGTCGGGACGTGCGGTAATTCTGTTTGACTATAAATTCTACACTTCAGTATAAGAAAGGAAAGATGAACAATTTTAATTTTACATAAAGTCCTTAAGAGTAAGTGTTATGGTTGTGGTATTTGTGGAGGTGCTTAAGAAGAATACAATGGCTTATGGGGCTTAGGGCGGTGTGATTTTATGTTAGGATGTCTTATAGTAAGATTTGGGTAAGGATCGTAGTGTTCTGACAAGGACAAGTGTCAACTTGAGGGTAATTCAGAAGAAACTCAAAAAAAAATGGACAACTTGGTAGTAGGCTAGACCAGTATGGTAATGGTATGCTCGGTTCTTTTGGGTAATTATGATGTGGTGAGGCTCTACAGATGTTTGGGTGACCTACGTGGCTTGGTAGAGATAGGGAGATTCAGCTCTAATAGCTCGGTTATGTAAAAATGGGTTTTGAAGAGTCCTTGATGGTTTCCATCATGGTTCGAACCAGATATTTTTCTACCGGTGTGGGGAACATGTTGTGTATTGTGTTTTCCTCCTAGAATGAAGCAAGAGAAAGGTTTCTAACTAACCGGGTATGCAATTTGTTGGCAACTCAGAGTTGATAATGAGATTCTCGTTCTTTTCACATGATCGTGCATGAAAGATGTGTTAGTCATTCGAATGCTAGAATTGGGATCAGTTATGATGATTCATGTGTCCTATGAATTTGGAGACTGGGAGTTCTCAGAAGCATATTGTTTCAGGGTTGAAGCCTGGTTGAGATATTTAAACTCAGTGGAGGCACTAGTTGCGTTAATTATTTGTGATAGCTACACGCTATGAGTATACACATATGTATGGTTTGAACTCACGTGTGGGCATCGGAGCAAGTATTCATACTCAGAAGAATTCCTAGGCTATGATATGCCTAAAGTTGACTGTTAAGCGCAAAGTTATAATGTTTCTCGTATTCGTACCTTTGTCGAGAACTAACTGGACTACACTTGAGGTTACAAAGAGACTAATTCCCTCAATAAATTGGGTAGTTACTATTTCTGCGTTAACTTGCCGATTTGAGTGGTGATAGCACACTTTGCACATGTTTACTCTATGGCATGTTATTTTTACCAGTCCAATATATATATACTTATTTGATTGCTCATGTATGATATGCTTGGACTGGGGGCCTGTGGCAATGCCATGCGGATTATATTATTTGCACGTAAGTTGTCCGTGCGGATCCATATACTGATATTATTGGCACGTGAGTTGTCCGTGCGGTTCCAGATATTGATACTATAGCACGTGAGTTGTCCGTGCGAGTGATGTTAATGTGAGCTCTAGAAGAGTTGGTTACTGTTATTAAATTTGTGTGTCTTGGTTCTACTATATATAATGAGCTTATAGCATTGTAGTTGTGGTGGTGCTTGTTGAACTCGCAATACGGTCCTCTTCTTTGACACATTTTCCATTTTTGGGTACACGAGTTACGCAGTTGTGGCTTGAGTTATATTGGTGTGGCATGTCTATGGGATATTTGTATTTAAAAATATAAAGTCATTGGGCCTAATTTGTGTGCTATCGGATTTGATTACGGTATATTTGGGAGGATGACATCGAAAGTCGGCTTAGAAAGTGATTATGGTTTGGGTTGGGGGGAGAGAGCTCTATGACTTGTTGATCTAATAATTGGTTATGAGATTCCACGTGTTTCTTTAAATATCAGGAGTGTACGAAGGTTTTGGAACAAGAGTTGACTTGATATGGGGTTTAATACTATTACCGGGTTAGTTTAGAGTAGTTAATGTGATCAGAAATGGTGCTGCGAGCATGCGAGTTGTGCAGTATGTTACGTGATTATATCTGGGGTTATGGTTATGGCTTGATACAGCTTGTTCATACTTATACAATGTGTAGATGTGAGATTCGGGTCTTGGAAAGAAATTCTGAATGTTGGAAATTGAATTCCAAGGTTTATGGGCTAAGTTTGAAGTAATAATCTTCAATTACGTGGTATTGTCAGGCCTATATGGAATAGGGTGGTGTGGGATCACCCCCGGGTACGTGAGTGGTAAGATGGAATAGTGATTTGATGGCTTGGAAATAACCATTGGCACGTTCAAGGACGAACATATGTTTAAGTGGGGGAGAATGTAACGACTCGACCGGTCGTTTTGAGTATTACAACCCTGTTCCCCTATTTACTGCTCAATTTGTGTTTTACAGTTGTTATATGACTTGCCGGGTTAATTGGTTTGGGTCCGGTGATACTTTGAAATAAATTGAGACACTTAGTCTCCAAGATGAAAATTAAAGTTGAAAAGGTTGACCGGATGTCGACTTATGTGTAAACGACCCCCGAAATAGAATTTTAATGATTCTAATAGCTCCGTATGGTGATTTCAGACTTAGGAGTATGTCCGGATATTTATTTTGAGGTCCGTAGCTAAATTAGATTTGAAATGGCAAAAATAGGAAATTTAAGTTTAGAAGTTTGACCATCGAGTTGACTTTTTGATATCGGGATCGAAATCCGATTCTAAAAATTAGAACAACTCTGTTATGTCATTTATGACTTATGTGCAAAATTTGAGGTCAATCGGAATTGATTTGATACGTTTCGGCAATTGCAGAATTTGGAAAATTCATAAACTCATAATTTGATTCGAGGTGCGATTCGCAGTTTTGATGTTGTTTGATGTGATTTGAGGCCTCGAGCAGGTCCGTGTTATCTTACGGGACTTACTGGTATATTTGGACAAGGTCCCGAATGGCTCGGATGAGTTTCAGATGGGGTTCGGATCTTTTGGCGCCTTGTTGAAGGTGCTGGAATTTCTGTTGGTAGAAGCTGTTTTTGGCAGCAACTGGTGCAATCGCGTTGGGACTCTGGAAGCTTATATCTCGAAATCAATAAGGAATCTGGAAATTTTCAAAATATGAGAGTTGTATCCCTTTGAGTCTAGTTTCCAGATATGTGAACCATTTAACATTTAGACATTTGTATAGAAAGTTATCATCGACTAACCAAAGCCTAGTACTGCAGTTATTTTGCCTGGCAGTGTGCATCGCAGAAATTTCTATTGCATAGGATTGACTTTGGAAGCTTATATCTCGTATTCTATAATACATTTAGCGATGTTCTAAAAATGAAAGTTGTATCCCTTTGTATCTAGTTTTCAGAAATTTAAACCATTTGGCAGTTGGAGTTGGGTACAAAGAGTTATGATTGATATACTATATGCTGTCTAGGAAGAGTTTTGGAAGAGTTTGGTATTTTGAGCATAAGCATGTAATGATCCAAAGGTCTATTTTTAGTTCTAGAGATCAAAATTCGATTTCGAGACTTCCGAAAGTTTGATAATCAATTATAGGAATGATCTGGAATGTTTGGTCTAATTTCATCAAGTCACGATTAGGTTTTTAGCGCGAAACATGAGTTAATTATTTAACGAGCAAAATTGGTATCACATTGAGCAAATGAGATCCGAATTGAATTTTGATTGATGGACTAGGTTCGTATTATTATTTGTGACTCATAGGAACAAGAATCGTCGAATTCCGAGTTCGTATGATGGAGTTAGAGCCCTTTTTAATGAAAATAAATAGTGCTGGTGCAACAGGTTCTGGTGCGCACCTTTAACAGCCAGATGTGGCACTATAAGCGACGGGAATTGGGCTTTTAGCGACTAGAATAGTATTTTTATAGTTATGTTTTTAGCTCATTTCAACATTTTTGGACGAAAGAACACGGTTGGGGCGATTTTGTGAGCAAGAAATTACGGAAAATCTTGAGGTAAGTCATTTGTAATTATTTCTATTCCATAATATTGAATTATCATCGAATAATTCGACTAAATTACATGATTTTGAGGTGTAAATCGTGGATTTGGACCTAGGGATTTGAAAAAAAGATTTGAGAATTTGGAGGTCAAGCTGATGTCGGAATTTGGTAAAATTGGTATGGTTAGACTCGTGGTTGAATGGGCTTTCGGATTTTATAACTTTTGTCGGTTTTTGAGACATGGGCCCCACAGGCGATTTTTGAGTTAAATTTTGAATTTTATTAGAAATATTAGTATTTTCTTATGGCATTAATTCTAATAATTTGCATTGACTGAATCGAATTAATTATGGTTGGATACGAGGCTTTCGGAGACTAATTCACGAGGCAAGGGCATTGCAGAGTAAGAAATTAAACGGTTTGAGGTAAGTAATATTTCTAAACTTGGTTCGGAAGGTATAAATCCTTAAATGTTGTGTTATATCAATTGTTGGAGGTGACACACATGCTATGTGTGAAATTGTGAATTAAATAAATTTTGTGGAGTTGAAAAATTAAAGAACCATGTTATTATCTGTGTATCTTCCATGTGTTAGAGAAATTGAGATGAGGCTCTTATTAAAGATCATGTTTAGGCTACGTGCCGATATTTTGGGACCCATGGGGTCGTGTTGCTATTGAACTAATTATTTTAAAAATGTACATTTCACACTCAGTCATATTCATCCATTGTGAGGATATTTATGGGATCGAGCTGCGCGCCGCAGCATGTCATATTGGCTTTATATATTTTATTATTATATGGATCGGGGATGCCCGCCTACAGCAGGCCTTATAGGCTTTATTATTATATGGATCGGGGCTACCCGCCTGCAGCAGGCCTTATAGACTTATTTATTATACAGACCGGGATTGCCCGTCTGCAGTAGGCCATATCGACTTTATATTACGTTTGGGCTAAAGTAGCCCCTCCAGAGTCTGTACACACCCCCAGTGAGCGTAGATGATTATATATTCAGGATGGATTTCCCAGGGTATGGACTTGCCTTACTTATTTATATTGTGATAAAGTTTTCCTGGACATGGATCTTGTCTGTATCATTTACATTTGGGGATAAATTACCCCATCGCTGGATTGACCTTATACGATACTAAGTGATTGATTGTTAGTCGATGTATATATATATATACGGGATAGAATATCCTTGGGCTGGATTGGCCATAAAAAGTACCGAGTGACCGAATGATTAGTGACCAGTAGTACATGAGGTCTTTCTACTGAGATGTCACATTCCTCATATCATGCAGAATTGATCTATTTTGCTAGTATTCAGTTTAACTGTTGATCTTGAAAGCATGTCTATATTTCTGTACCATTATTTATGTACTGGACTGTACCAGCGGAGCTTGTCACTACTTTCAACTCAGAGGTTAGTCTTGTTACTTATTGAGTTGGTTGTACTCATACTATACTCTGCACCTCGTGTGCAGATCCAGATGCTTTCGGACACGGCGACTGTTAGATCTTAGAGTACTATCCGTTGGAGATTATCAATGTAGCTGCCTGGTGTCCGCTGACCTTGACTCTCTCTTTCTTTCAGTTATTGTACTATTCTATATTGTTAAATGGTGTTTTTATCAGTCAAACTTTGTATTCATAATATATGCTCATGTATTCAGTGACACTGGGGATTTGGGAGTGTTTATATCTATATTTGTGAGATTTTTTCCGCTGAATTTAAATATTATGTTTTCAAATTTAGAAGATATGGTATTTTATTGAGATTGTCGGCTTGCCTAGTATTGAGATAGACGCCATCACGATAGGTGAGATTTTGGGTCGTGACACCAGGATGCAATGCCTACTCTAGAAATCTAAGTCGTACTCTGTGATTTTCCAACCACAAGAACTCAACCCAAAAGAACGAAGGATTTGAAAGAAAGTAATTAACGAAGATTTGATTTATATAAATAGATCTAATGATAGACAGAGAGATGTTGTATATAAGATTGCTTAGAAGTTGTTTAAGACTTCTGTAGAATACCCTTTATATAGACAAGATTTATGACCTTTGCCAATGGTTGCTTCATTTAAATCTAAACAAGCGGTTAACAAAGAGTTAGTTACTCATAGAAAAACATATCAGTTAGTTTCACGGAAGGCAACGGTTGAATTCAAATTTAAGATAGAATTCTTTTTCCTTTTTTTAAATAAAATAAATATTATTATTAAATAATACATATATATTATTTTATATATAACAATCCCCCACTTATTATTTAATAATAATATGCGGACACAAAACAAAGGAAGGATAATATTGGGTATTTGTATAACACATAACTAAAGGTAGCTAACTAGCTTTGAACCTTTAGAATGAATATAAATATAAATCCTTATTCGTATCATACATGAGTTCTTATTTTGCAATGGTGGCGCCTATTAATATGGGCCTTGCGCTCAATCCTGTTTTAGCAAGTACACTAAGATTCACCATTAAATCCATAAAAAGCAGCCTCTCACTTTCTTATACTTGCATAGGCAGCCTCATCAAGAGTGTCCACAATCGCTCTACCACTCCTCTTTAATCTATGAAACTGTTAAGAATAATGTTCACCCTTCTCATTGTGGAAATCAGTGCATATAGTCAAACATGGAACTTTAAAGGAATAGCAATTTATTTGTATTAATCACCCCCACTATTCCTTGAGTATATTTATGCATTGGAAATATAACCACGACATTAATATTTCTTGGATAATTCTTGACAATTAATCCTTGAACGCTTAGAATATGAATTTCCAGTTAAAACTGACATTCATATGAAAAGGGTAGACGTCATTCAAGATTATCTCTATTAAAATGGTGATAGCCCCATGTTTCCCATGACTTTCTCAATTTTCTCACCTGATAAAGGTTTTGTGATAGGATCTGCCAACATCTGATTAGTTGGAAGATATTCAACAGAAATTTTACCTTTCTTCACAAGACTTCTCACATGATTGTATCTCATGCCAATATGCTTGCTATTGCCAGACATCCTTTCGTTCTTTGTATTGTGAATTGCATCTTGATTATCACAATATAAAGTAATAGATCCTTTAGGAATATTAATAAATGGTATGCATTTCATGAATCTCCTAATCCATAGAATATCTCTGCTAGCAAAAGACATATATATAAATTCAGATTCCATAGACGATAGTGCAACGCAAGATTGTTTCTTAGAGGACCAAGCCACTATAGCTTCCCCTACAGTTTAAGGTATGCTTCAAATATCTCATTAATTTGTTAATAGCTTTCTAATGCTCATGACTAGGATTGCTAGTAAATCTACTCAGCATACCAACAACACATGCAATGTCTGGTTTAGTACTATTAACCACATACATTAAACTACCAATTATCTTAGCATAATCTCCATGATTAATAGGTTCATCAGTGCTAGGCGTTAAATTAATATGAGGATCAAGAGGAGTTTTACTAGGTTTACAATTTACAAAATTAAATTTCTTAAACAACTTCTCAATATAATGTGACTTTGTAAGAATAAATTCATCTTCTTTTCTAATTACTCTAATACCTAGTATCACATCTATAGGACCTAAATCTTTGGCATAAGAAATTTTTTGGTTTCATTAACACATGCTATGTTAAGATCAAATATAAGTAAATCGTCAACATATAAAGTAATAAGAACTTTATGATCGTCATTGCATTTATAAAAAACACAATTTTTTGCTTTACTATATTTAAAGCTAATAGATCTTATCTCCTTTTTTAACTTTTCATATCATTGTCTAGGTGCTTGTTTAAGACCATATAAAAATTTGGTAAGTTTACATACCTTGTGTTATTCTCCACTCACGACATAACCTTCAGGTTGTTGAATATAATTTTCTTCATCTAACTCACTATTGAGAAATGTTGTTTTGACATCCATCTGATGTACTTTCAAATTATACATGGAAGCAATAGCAAGCATGACTCTAATAGTAGTAGTGTTATTAACCGGAGAAAATGTTTCAAAGTAGTCAAAACCTTCTTTCTGGCTATAACATTTTGCTACTAATCTTGCTTTATAACTATCTATACTTCCATCGGCTTTAAGTTTCTGTTTCAGAACCCATTTAGAACCAATAATCTTAGTATTAGGAGGAAGTTCTGCCAAAGTCCATGTATTATTATTATGAATAGATTTAATTTCATCATCCATAGCCCTTTTTCAAAGTTTAGCATCAGGTAGTGACATAGCTTCTTGATAGGTTCTAGGATCCTCTTCTATTGAATATGTAAACATTCTAGGACCTTGATCTTTTTCTATCCTACGTCTCTTACTTCTCCTTACCTCAGTAAATTCAGGACTAATTGTATTTGCATGTGTGCTAGGAGAAGAGTACCTTACATGCACGAGTAAAGAAGTAGAAGCTACATCATCTCTTGTTTGAACATTTGTTTCTACTTCATTTTGACAAATCTTTCTCTGGTTCTAATGCATCAACATCTTTAATAGTTAAATGCTCAAAATAAATAGCATGAACAGATTCAAACACACTGTTAGTATGCAAATTAAGAAATCTAGATGCCTTACTATGCATGGAATAGCCTAAGAAAATAGATTTAATTGCCTTGCTACCTAACTTGGGTCTTTTTAGTGTTGCATCTAATGCATATGCAATGCATCCCCAAACTTTAAGATGCCCATCTGCTAAGCCATTTTTGTTGTGAGTCTGAAAGATGCCCATCTGCTTTTCCATCTTGTGGATATGAATAAGTCAAGACATAGTAGACTTTCGCGATAATCAATTGATACATCATTACTTCAACGCTTGTGGTTCATGCCGTTGAACTTTTCAAGCCTCTCCACATCTTGAAATTGTTTGCCCGACAAAGTAGAGTCCATTGAATCGGAATCTTAATTTCCTAAAATTGTTATAAAATATATTGAAAATAAACCAATGGAGTAAACTCAAGCAAAATAATATAATAAGAAATCGAAAACGAGTAGACAAGGCGTTTCCGGGAAACTATCTTTAGGATAGTAATTTCCCTCACAAGGTGTAAATGGTTAAAGGAAAATCTATCCCCAGGATACAATGCCTACTCTAGAAATCAAAGTCGAACTCTTTGATTTTCCAACAACAAGAACTCAACCCAAAAGAATGAAGGATCTGGAAGAAAGTAATTAACGAAGATTTGATGTATATAAATAGATCTAATAATAGACAGAGAGATATTGTATATAAGATTGCTTAGAAATTGTTTAAGACGTAGAATACCCTTTATATAGACAAGATTTGCGATCTTTGCTGATGAGTGCTTCATTTAAATTTAAACAAGCAGTTAACAAAGAGTTAGTTACTCATAGAAAAACATAACAATTAGTTTCAGAGAAGGCAATGGTTGAATTCAAATTTAAGATAGAATTCTTTTTCCTTTTTAAAAAAATAAATAAATATTATTATTAAATAATGCATATATATTATTTTATATATAACACCCCCAGCACACCCCGCTAAATCAAAGTTTATATGTGATTTCATATCATATTTAACGTGACTTACATCACCTGTTCATAATAAAATTAAAGTAAAAGACATATTTCAATAGGAAAAAATATAATGATAATGAAAAACATAAATTTTCATTACATATAGTTTTCTCTTGTGCCGTTTAATTGGAACAATATTTAACTTCATAAATTTGTATAGTTCACCAAATAGTTCATAGTTCATCAAACTTAGCGGCTCTTCATTAGCTTTTTGTTCTTTACTCTTTAAATATTCAAATATATATATATATATATATATATATATATATATATATATATGCTACAATGAGTTCATTCTAGATATAAAACTTACGTTTAAAAGAAATAAAAATCTAATCAAACAAGAAATAAGTATTAATATAAAGGAAAAGATGAGGATTTCGAAGAGTTAAGATGTCTTTCAAATTGAATTGTTCAAAACTAACAGAAGAGAGACTTATTTTTCTTCATTTTTTAGCTATAATGGAGGTCCTCGAATTATAGTAAGTATGAGAGTATGATCATCCCATTGATATTAAACAATATACACTATTGTTTCATCTTTAATTTACTTGTAAAGAAAAAAAGAATTAAAATTCTATATATTTGGGATAAAAGTAATTATTTCTTAAATCGAATATAAAAATAAGAGCAATATTTATGATGGTTGTTGCTCCCGAACGCACACACAAGTATACATGGTCGACAAGTAATATAGGATTGTAAGTCCAGATATCGTACCCACAGGGACTTGTGATTAACTATTTACTAAATTCAACTAAGACAATTAATCTATTCAAGCGATTTTCTAAAGTGTGATTAATTAACTACAACTAATCTAGAGTAGCAAACAAAGAGATTAAAGCAAACAAAGAGATTAAAGGAGACAAGTCTACAATCTTAGAGATGAATTCAATGGGAGGAACTATTCCAGAGCTATGGGTTAGCTAACAATCCCATTGAGTTTTTTACTTAAATTGTCTAATTAATTTATCTGGTTTATTTGTTGATAGGGTTAATATTGCTCGTAGCCTTCTCCTGGAGTACTACTCGCCTATTCAAGCTAACATAACACTTATATTCCTATGCAATTAGGATTAACAAGAACGCATTAATAATTCCCGTATAATAACCAAGCAAGGCGATTAGGTATATCCCTATCTTAACCGCAAATCTATTCCCCGTTAATCAGATTCAAGATCTCTCTCTACTCAATCTTATATGCAATCTAAAATTCTCTCTCCCGAGTTCAATCCTAGATTCGTAGATAGTATTCAATTGGTGATCAAGCAATCAAATAATTAAGCGCAAAATTGAATAAATAAACCAATATGATAAAATAATAAGAACAATTCAAGTTTCAAACTACAACGTTCATGTAGCATCCAAAACTCTAGAACTAATAAACTATGAAATTAAGGGAAAAGAAGAGAAGAAAAACTAGTTAGAAGCCTCCTCTAAGCGTGGTGTGTTCAAAGTATGTTAGATATCCTCCAAATTAGGTTTAGAACCCCTTTTATACGAGTTGAGACCGTATAGGACCGAAATAATATTGTCCCGGGCGAAATAAAAAAACTCCCGCCTCCGGCGTCCAAGGAAGCGCCTCGCGCTGGCGCTGGCGCACAATGCAGTACGTTTTTCACTTCAAATCCTTGCCTTGAATTGCTTCTTTCTTATCTTTGTCTTTCACTTGGGGGAAAACCCAAAAGGTATCCCCATTTTCTCCTCCTTTATTTATTTAGTTTTTCTTTTTTTTTTCTTCCGTATTTTATTCAAGTTTGTTTCAAAACTCTTCATTTTCACATCGTTTTATTCCTACACAGCTAAAATATAATATTAAGCACAAAGTAATATAATTAATATTCAAAAGACGATTAAAAGTACTATAATGTGAGACAATAGTGGTTAAATATATGCATTTTTGGCCGAACATCAACACCCCACACTTAGACTCTTGCTCGTCCTAGAGTAAGTATTAAAATCACTCTCAATAAATTAAGCCTAGAAACACCACCACTTCGGTTGATACTGACAATTAGGCCCTATAGCAACTCAAACCATCTGATATACACTTCCTGATCATCATGCAAGATATATAAGTCACAAACAAACAACAAACTTCTAACCTCCTAACCTCAGAGAGGGACTCTAACTCAATAAATTTAAGTTCGCTCACATACTCTATCAAATAAAGCTAATAACATCACCTATGTATCATGAAACACGTGCCCACACAAGAATAAATAGTCCATTCACTCAAATCAAAGAATGAATATAATTTAAGGACTTAGTATTAAAGAACAAATCTCCCACTCACAAACGAATTCACATGTATGCACAAAGAACCATAGGCTTGCCCATTATGTACCTCTCTACTAATTAAGTGTGCTCGAATAGAATCAAATAGGACTTTAACGGGTTGTAATATTGGCTAGGGGATGGTAGGAGAACTATATAATAGTGACTTATACTTCTCTAAGCACTTTGCACTTCTAGACTTCGTCACCATTATTTTCATCTCTTAATATTATTTTTCATCCCTCTCTTCATCTATTGTCTCACAAGTATTTCCCCCATATCAAGAACGTTTCACTTTTTTTCAAAGTAATTTTTTTTCATTCTCTTTTTTTATATATGTCACATTCTTTTCAAGAGGGCCTTTTCATCACTTTTCAGCTATCGCTGGTCACCATTTTTCACTTAATCATCCCTTTCTTCAAAATTATCAATTTATATCACAGTGTAAGCAACAATGCTCAAGGAAGCAGGGTGCAAAAACTAGGGATTTAACAAAATAATCAAGGCAAAAATATGGCTTCCAAACAAAAGGCTGCATGCTCAAAGGGCTAACTAGTGGTACAATATTTGAAAAGGATAAAATTCACAAGACATATCAAAGAAAGCCTATTATCATCTTCTAAATAGAGCAACACTTTTATTTCGCTTCAATAATATGCAGGGCAAGTTTAGACTAAGATGCAAAACATAGAATATATGTAAGAAATCATCACTCCACATGGCACAATTATCAATCAAGATGGATAAATTCTACTCTAAGAAAGACAGGATCATGGCGAACAACCAAATAAGAATAAGGTATATATAGAGTCACAACCCTGAGCTTAGGTGTCAGAAAGTCTGCTACTTTATTCATTACTCAAGTACTCAGAGGAAAGTACTACTCAAGCTAAGGCCTAAATGTACTAGTATCAAACAAGTCACAAAAGTTATTCTTCGCTCTCTTTTACTACTCCTAAAAAAAAATCTAATCCTAAAAATAAAAAAATTTACTCGGTTCAAGTTACATCCCCTGAAAAAGAACCGATGAACAAAGAAAAATCAAGGGGGATTATTATCTAACTAAAACTAACTAGAAACAAAAAAAAAAATTTAATTTTTTTTTCATCGAACCTTAATCCCTAAAGAAAGTTGTCCACAAAATCCATTGTCGGAAAAAGTTCGAATTTTTTGCTTTTCTTTTCATTTTTGTTTTTTTAATCTTTTATTTTTTTATTTTTGTTTTTAAACAAAAACCACTACACTAAGAAAGAATATTACAACTAAGCTAGGGTAGCACAAATAATTCCCCAAACAATCTCCTCAATGCATACAATAAATAACAAGAGGGTAAAAGAGACTCCCTGGTAGGCCAAAGGCTGAGAATTAGCTGCTCACGGGATACTCAGACTTCTCCCAGGTATAATCCTCCGTGCGGGCACCCCACACTTAGTTCCAACTATCTACTCGATTTTTTACACGCCTATCGGCTTTGATTCTATGCTCCTACTCCTACAAAAATACAAAAATAACACTACAAAGATAACAAAATAAAAAAAAATAAAAATAGAATTGGGTTGCCTCCCAACAAGCGCTTGATTTAACGTCGCAGCACGACGCCATCACTTTCACCATTTTTCTTCCACTTTGAGGATATGAATTGTACCCCCAATTTTGCATCAATGTTTGTGTCACGTTCCTGGGCGGTGGTACGACTACAAAAGAACCAAGTAACCAATATCGCATCTTGCATTTCTTAGCTTTTAAGTGAGGGATGTCGTTTTGTCTCCTTGGCATTATAAATTTCAGAATATATGCATTTTGTTTCCCATCTATTGACTCCTCCATAAGCTCGAATGGATCAATTCTCGTGTCACCAACCAAGCACAATGTTGAAAAGTATTTAGAATGAGGTCCAATACGCTCAAACTCTAAAAACGCTTTACTTTTAACATCCTCACTTTTGCATAATTCCTTAGCCTTGGCATCATTAATAATATTTTTGTCGAATAGTTGAAATTTCTCTTTCCGCTCCACAAGCTGGCCAGTATCCACAAATATTGGTTGTAGGGCATCAGACGCCTTAACCTTTTTATTCAATTGAGCTTCTCAGTCATGGATATCTGAGCCAAATTGGTCTATCTCTTGCATGAGCTCAATTATTTTGTCTATCAGCTGTTCTGCCATATTTGAAAGACCATCACTGAGAAACTCATGAAATTTTACCAGTTGAACTTGTTCCTCTAGCCCTGATTGGCTCACGATATCTGCTTCTTCAAAGTTGTCTTCTTGTGAGAACTCGCTCTCTTCGCCGAGTTGAGGTTCTTCTTAAAAATTGGCCATTAATTCGTCCATTCTAGCCTGCAGTCCTTTGATTTCTAAGGCAATCTTTTTGTGAATTTCATCTTGTTGCTCGGCTACCTGCCTCATCATGTCCATAATACGGCCAACATGTTCTTCATCCTCCACTTCATTGCTCCTATCAAACTCATAAACATTATTAGAAACATCATAATAAGAGCTCTGAGAAGGATAACAAGAATTAGGACAACCATCCCAATGGCCACCTTGACAACCACACACATTACAAAAATTTCACTCATACGATTGAGATTCATAATTTTGCCATAAGTGTGGTCCTTCACAATATGGACAGGGATCACCAAAATAAGAATAACTAATGTTCAGCCAATTCTCATTCCAAGATGCTATGTCAACAAAGATAATAAAATATTAAACTAAGATAAAATAAATAAATAAAACTTGAATAGACAAAAAGTAAAAAATCTAATCTAGTAAAATAGCTAATTTCTAAGTCCCCGGCAACGGCGCCAAAAACTTGCTGCTCCCAAATGCTCACGCAAATATACGTGGTTGACAAATAATATAGGATTATAAGTCCAGATATCATACCCACATGGACTTGTCATTAACTATTTACTAAATTAAACTAATACAATTAATCTATTCAAATAATTTTCTAAAGTATATTTAATTAACTACAACTAATCTAGAGTAGCAAACAAAGAGATTAAAGGAAACAAGTCTGCAATCTTAGAGATGAATTCAATTGGAGAAAATATTTCAGAGCTATGGGTTAGTTAACAATCCTGTTGAATTTTTCACTTAAATTATCTAATTAATTTATCTGGTTTATTGGTTGATAGGGTTAATATTGCTCGTAGCCTTCTCTCGAAGTACTACTCGCCTATTCAAGCTAACGTAACGCCTTATTCCTATGGAATCAGGAGTAACAAGAACACATTAATAATTCCCGTATAAAAACCAATCAAGGCGATTAGGTATATCCCTATCCTAATCGCAAATCCGTTCACTGTTAATTAGGTTTAAGATATTGCTCTACTCAATCTTATATGCAATCTAAACTTTCCTCTCCCGAGTTCAATCCAAGGTTCGTAGATAGTATTCAATTGGTGATCAAGAAATCAAATAATTAAGCACAAGATTGAATAAATAAACCAATATGATAAAATAATAAGAACAATTCAAGCTTCAAACTACAATATTCATGTAGCACCCAAAACTCTAGAACTAATAAACTTTGAAATTAAGGGAAGATAAGAGGAAAAAAAATTAGTTAGAAGCCTCCTACAAGCGTGGTGTGTGTTTCTCTACGTGAATTCTCCTTCAAAGTATGTTAGATATCCTCCAAATTAGGTTTAGAACCCCTTTTATAGGAGTTGAGACCATGTAGGACCAAAATAACATTGTCACGGGCGAAATAGGAAAAACCCTGATGTCCAGCGTCCATGGCAGTACCCCGCGCTGGCCCTAGCGGCGCAGAATACGGTTTTCACTTCAATTCCTTGCCTTGAATTGTTTCTATGACGACATTTTTGGTCGTCTCGAGGGTTGTAGCCCCGTTTCCCTAATTTCTGCTTTCTCAGTTTCTGTGCTTATGTGACTTGCCGGGGAGTCTTTTTTTTGGTTTCAGAGTGTTTTGGGACACGTAGTCCCTAAAATAGAAGCTTAAGTCTTAAGATTTTGACCGTAGTCAGAACTATGTAAAGACGACTCCGGAATGGAGTTCTGTCATTTTCGTTAGCTCCGTTGGGTGATTTTGGACAAGGGAGTGTGTCTGAACTGTGAATTTGAGGTTTGTAGCTGATTTAAGCTTGAAATGGCGAAAGTCAAATTTTTGAAGTTGACCGGAAGTGGACTTTTTGATATCGGAGTCGGATTCTGATTCCGGAAGTTGGAGTAGGTCCGTAATATTGAATATGACTTGTGTGCAAAATTTGAGGTCAATCGGACATAATTTGGTAGATTTCGGTGTCGTTTGTGGAATTTGGAAGTTTAGAAGTTCAATAGGCTTGAATCCCTGGTGTAATCCATGTTATGTTATTTGGGGTGATTTGAGGGTTTGACTAAGTTCGTATTGGGTTATAAGACTTTTTGGTACGCTTGGTTGAGGTCTCGGGGGCCTCGGGTTGATTTCGGGTGGTTAACGGATCAAAGTTTAATGTTGAAGGATAGCTGAAGTGTTGTTCCTGCTGATGTAATCGTACCTGCGAGTGGGGAACCGCAGGTGCGGACCCACAGAAGCGAAGAGGAGGCCGCAGATACGGGCAAGGCCAGGAAGGGCTGGGGACGCAGGTGCGATAAAGGATGCGCATCTGCGAGTCCGCAGATGCGAGGATAGGCCGCAGAAGCGAAAAGGTAAAGTTTGGGCATTTCCACATAAGCGGACGAAGGGCCGCAGGAGCGACTCCGCAGGTGCGAGACCTGGAGCAGAGGTGCGAGCCTAGTGTTTTTAGTAGGTTTCGTAGGTGCGGATAATTTTGTGCAGAAGCAGTTCCGCATGTACGGAAATACGGCCGCAAGTGTGAAAAGCCTGGGCAGAACATATAAAAAGCAAGGGTTCGTGAATTGGCTTCATTTTAACATTTTGGACTCGGACTTAGGCGATTTTGGAGAGGAATGTTGAGAGTATTATTGAGGTAAGCTTCTTGTACTCATTTTTTATCATAAATCTTGTTTCCTCATTGTTTTTCCCCCCAGATTGAGTGGTGTTGAGGTGAAATTTGGGGGTTTGAGGCTAAGGATTTGGAAAGTGAGTTTTAGGGATTTGAATGGCCATTTGATGTCGTATTTTGATAAATTTGGTAAGGTTAAACTAGTGAGTGAATGGGCTTTCGGGTTTTGTGACTTTTGTTAGATTTTGAGACGTGGGCCTAAGGGTCGGGTTTGAGCCGATTTTAGATTTTTGGATATGATTTAGTACTTTTCTTGTGGAATTGATCCCATTAGCCTATATTGATTGTATTGTACATCTTGTGGCTAGATTCGGGATGTTTGGAGACCGATTTGAGAGGCAAAGGCATTTCGAAGTAGATACTTTCTCGGTTTGAGGTAAGTAACGCTTTCAAACTTGGTTCTAAGAGTTCGAAACCCCGAATTATGTGTTATGTGATTACTATTGAGGTGACGCACTTGCCAAGTGACGGGCGTGCGAGCGTGCACCGTGAGAATTGTGGCCTGATTGATTCCATGGCACTGTATAATGACTCTATCTTGTTTATATCCATGTTTTCATCATATGATAAAGTAATTGAGCTGTTAATCATGCTAGATATCATGTTTAGGCTTTATGCCGGTATTGATGGGACCCCTAGTGGTCGTTTCTTGCTGTCATCTCACTGATTTCATTGATATTATGTACTCAGTCATGTCCATGAATTTCATATCATATTTCAGTCCCAATTGTTATTTATTGATACATCACATCATTGTTTCAGACTAGTTTTCATGATATTGTGAGTCCGTGAGTGAGACTGGAGAGATTGATGATTGAGTGAGGCTAGGAGCCTGATTATGAGTGACAGTTATGGGATCGGGCTGCACGCTGTAGCGGTTATACAAATTTTATGATAGCTCTTGAGCTGTAGGAGCCCCTCTGAAGTCTGTACACACCCCATTGAGTGCGGTTGATATTATTGAAGGATGGATCTTCCCTGGACATGGATCTAGTACAAATTACTTGATACCTGGAGATGAATCTTCTCCACAAGGCTGGATTGGACTTCCTCGGTACTGGGTGACTTATATTCAGTGATGTATATGTTCCGAGATGGATCTTCCCTGGGTCGTATGGGCCATATACAGTATCGAGTGGTTGAGCATTCGAGAGTGTGAGCACATGAGGACGACATCATGGTGCATCACATACAACATGTGCATTGGACGAGCCTGTGGGACCAGCTCAGGCACCACATGTGTCCATTGTGATTCTAGGCCTTCAGGAGGCCTTAGCTCAGATTCTGAGCATGTGCACCAGTCTTGCTCAAGCGGTATCAATTCCAGCCGCAGCAGCCACTTCTCAGGCCGGAGGAGGTGCTCAGACACCTACCTCCCGCACACCAGAGCAGGTGGTATAGGCTCCAGACACCGGGGGCACCACCAGCCTAGCTGGTTGCAGCTGCTCAGGACTATGTGGTTCATGTCATGCCAATGATGATCATCATCGATTGGAGAGGTTTGGGAGACTCCAACCTCCATCTTTCAATGGTACCGTGGGAGAATATGCACATGGCTTCTTGGACAGGTGTCAGAGGATACTCCGTACAACAGGTACTCTGGAGATCAGTGGGGTCTCGTTTACTACTTTTCAGTTTACTGGAGCTGCCTTTACCTGGTCGGAGGCTTATGAGAGGCGTAGGACGGTTGGTGCAGCGCCACTTACGTGGCAGGAGTTCTCCATTCTCTTCTTGGAGAAGTATGTATCGCAGCCTCACAGAGAGGAGTTGCGTAGATAGTTCGAAAGGTTGTGTCAGGATGATATGACTGTGATGCAGTACGAGATTAGGTTTTCTGAGTTAGCCCGTCATGTGGTTTGGCTAGTTCCCACTGATAGGGAGAGGATCAGGAGGTTCATTGATGGCCTCACATTTCAGTTGCGGGTGCTCATGACTAGATAGAGAGTGTCTAGTGCTACTTTTTATGAGGTTGTCAACATTGCTCGGGAGATAGAGTCGGTCTGCAGCCAGGAGCGGGTTGAGAGGCAGGCCAAGAGGTCTCATGGATTAGGTAGTTTTGGTGGCGTTTCTTTTGGAGGTCAGTTTTACCATGATAGAGGTCGTCCTTACAGGTATGATCAGACGGCTCTCCCAGTTCACCGTGGTGCATCATCTGGCCATGGTTCTTTCAGTTCTCATCAGGGTCACTCATCTCCCAGTGCCCTTCTAGCTTAGAGTTCGTCTCATGCACCATCAGCTCAAGGTTCATCTATGTCGGGGCCTTCTAGGAGTTATCCCGGTGCTCGGGGCTCCCTTTAGTCCCCATCTCCATTTACAGAGAGAGGTTGCTTTGAGTACGGAGATTTGGGTCATATCAAAAGGCATTGTCCCCGCCTTTCGGGAGGTTTAACTCAGCAGATGAGTCAACCTTCAACTTCGGCACCAGTTAGTTCACTACCTGCCCAGCCAGCTCGGAGTGGAGCTCAGCCAGCTAGGGGTCGCCCTAGAGGGGGAGGCCGATCAGGTGGCAGTCATGCCCGTTTCCGTGCACTCCCTGCCAAACCAGATGTTATTGCTTCAGAAACAGTGATCACATGTATTGTCTCAGTATGTCACCAAGATGCTTCTGTATTATTTGACCCTAGTTCCACTTATTCATATGTGTCCTTGTATTTTGCTCACTATCTGGATATGCACTGTGAGTCTCTAGTTTCATTTGTTCATGTGTCTACGCCGGTAGGCGATACTATTATTGTGGACCATATGTATCGGTCGTGTGTAGTGACTATTGAGGGATTAAAGACTAGAGTTGATCTCTTGCTGCTTAGTATGGTTTATTTAGATGTGATATTGGGTATGGATTGGTTGTCTCCAAATTTTGGACTGTCATGCTAAGACTGTGACGTTGGTGATGCCGGGGTTGCCACGGATCGAGTGGCGAGGTTCTTTAGACTATGTTCCCAGTAGAGTGATTTCATACTTGAAGGCCCAGCGGATGGTTGAGAAGGGTTGTCTATCTTATCTGGCCTTTGTGGGGGATGTTAGTGCAGAGACCCCTGCCATTGATTCTGTTCCGGTGGTGCGAGAATTTTCGGATGTGTTTCCTGCAGACCTGCCGGGCATGCCGCCTGACAGAGATATTGACTTCGGTATTGAATTGGTGCCGGGCACTCAACCCATTTCTATTCCACCGTATCGTATGACACCGACGGAGTTGAAGGAATTGAAGGAGCAGCTTCAGGAACTCCTTGATAAGGGGTTTATTCGGCCTAGTGTGTCACCTTGGGGTGCACCAGTTTTATTTAGGAAGAAGAAGGATGGTACTATGAGAATGTGCATTGATTACAAGCAGTTAAACGAGGTCACAATCAAGAACAAATATCCTTTGCCACGTATTGATGATCTGTTTGACCAGCTTCAGGGAGCGATGGTGTTCTCTAAGATTGATTAGAGGTCAGGGTATCACCAGCTGAAGATCCGGGACTCAGATATTCTTAAGACAGCTTTCAGGACCCGATTTGGCCATTATGAGTTCCTTGTGATATCTTTTGGGCTGACCAACGCCCCGGCAACGTTCATGCATCTGATGAACAGTGTATTTTAGCCTTATCTTGACTCGTTCTTTATTGTATTCATTGATGACATCCTGGTGTACTCTCGTAGCCGAGAGGAGCATGCCCAGCATCTGAGGATTGTGTTACAGCGGTTGAGAGAGGAGAAGCTTTATGCAAAGTTCTCCAAGTGTGAGTTTTGGCTCAGTTTAGTGGCGTTCTTGGGGCACGTGGTGTCCAGTGAGGGTATTCTGGTAGATCCGAAGATGATAGAGGCGCTTCAGAGTTGGCCCAGACCGTCCTCAGCCACGAAGATTCAGAGTTTTCTTGGTTTGGCTGGCTATTACCATCGTTTTGTGGAGGGTTTCTTATCTATTGTATTGCCCTTGACCAAATTAACCCAAAATGGTACTCCTTTCAGGTGGTCGGAGGAGTGTAAGGAGAGCTTTTAGAAGCTCAAGACTGCTTTAACCACGGCTCCAGTTCTAGTTCTACCATCGGCTTCTGGTTCTTACACAGTGTATTGTGATGCCTCGCGGATCGGTATTGGGTGTGTTCTGATGCAGAAGGGTAGAGTGATTGCATATGCTTTGCTCCAGTTGAAGCCCTATGAGAAGAACTATCATGTCCATGACCTTAAGTTAACAGCTATTATTCACGCTTTGAAGATTTGGTGGCACTATTTGTACGGGGTCCATTGTGAGATTTACACTAATCACCGAAGCTTGCAGCATCTGTTCAAATAGAAGGGTTTTAACTTGCGTCAGCGGAGGTGGTTGGAGCTTCTTAAGGACTATGATATCACCATTTTGTACTATCTCGGGAAGGCCAATGTGGTGGCCGATGCCTTGAGTCGCCGGGCAGAGAGTTTGGGGAGCTTAGTATATCTTCCAGTAGCAGAGAGGCCATTGGCATTGGATGTTCAGGCCTTAGCCAGCCAGTTTGTTAGATTGGATATTTTTGAGCCGAGTTGAGTATTTACTTGTGTGATCTCTCGGTCTTCTCTTTATGATCGTATCAGGGAGCGCCAGTATGATGACCCCCACCTGCTTGTCCTTAAGGACACGGTCCGACATGGTGTTGCTAAGAAGGTCAATATTAGGGATGATGGTGCATTGAGGATGCAGGGTAGGCTATGTGTGCCCAATGTAGATGGTTTGTGTGAGTTGATTCTCCAATAGGCTCACAGTTCGCGGTATTCTATTCATACGGGTGCCGCGAAGATGTATCAGGACTTGAGACAGCATTACTGGTGGAGGATAATGAAGAAGGACATAGTGGAGTATGTGGCTCAGTGTCTAAATTGCCAGCAGGTGAAGTATGAGCATCAACGACCAGGTGGGTTGCTTCAAAAATTGGAGATTCCGGAATGGAAATGGGAGTGGATCACTATGGATTTCGTTGTTGGGCTACCACAGAGTCAGCGGAAGTTTGATGCAGTTTGAGTGGTAATTGTGGACAAGTTGACCAAGTCAACTCATTTCATTCCTGTGATGACTACCTATTCTTCCGAGCAGCTGGCTCGAGTGAATATCTACGATATCGTAAGGCTTCATGGCGTACCGGTATTTATCATCTCAGACCGGGGCACGCAGTTTACATCACGATTCTGGAGGGTCGTGCAGTATGAGTTGGGTACTCGAGTGGAGTTCAGCATAATATTTCACCCTCAGACGGACAGACAGTCTGAGCACACTATTCAGATATTAGAGGATGTGCTCTGTGCGTGTGTGATGGAGTTTGGGGCTTCGTGGGATCTATTCTTGCCTCTAGCGGAGTTTGCTTACAACAAAAGTTATCAGTCGAGCATCGATATGGCACCGTATGAGGCTCTGTATGGTAGGCAATGTAGGTCTCTAGTGGGTTGGTTCGAGTCGGGCGAGGCTAGATTATTGGGTACAGACTTGGTTCGGGATGCTCTAGAGAATGTTAGGGTGATTCAGGATAGACTACGCACAGCCTATTCCATACAGAAGAGTTATGCGGATCGAAAGGTTTGCGATGTTGCATTCATGTTTGGAGAGCGGGTCTTTCTCCGAGTGTCACCCATGAAGGGTGTTATGAGGTTCGTAAAGAAGGGAAAGCTGAGCCCGAGGTTTATCGGCCCATTTTAGGTGTTGCGACGTGTTGGGGAGGTTGCTTATGATCTTGCCTTGCCTCCCAATCTAGCAGGAGTTCATCCAGTATTCCATGTTTCTATGCTCCAGAAGTATCACGGTGATCCGTCTCACGTGTTGGATTTTAGCTCAGTCCAGTTGGACAAGGATTTATCTTATGTTGAGGAGTCGGTGGCGATCTTGGATAGGCAGGTTCGAAAGCTGAGGTCGAAGAATATTGTTTCTGTGATAGTTCAGTGGAGGGGTCAGTCGGTCGAGGAGGTGACTTGGGAGACCGAGCATGATATGCGCAGCAGTTATCCTCATCTTTTCACCACTTCAGGTATGTCTCTATACTCGTTCGAGGACGAACGTTTATTTAAGAGGGGGAGGATATGATGACCCGGCCGATCGTCTCAAGACTTGTAGCCTCGTTCCCATATTTTCTGCTTTTCCCGTATCTGTTTCTTCTTATGTGACTTGCCGGGGGTCTTGTTTTTGGTTTCGGAGTGTTTTGGGACACGTAGTCCCTAAAACGGAAGCTTAAGTCTTAGGATTTGACCTTAGTCGGAACTGTGTGAAGACGACTCTGGAATGGAGTTTTGTCGGTTTCGTTAGCTCCGTTGGGTGATTTTGGACTAGGGAGTGTGTCTTGTGTGAAATTGAGGTCTGTAGCTGATTTAGGCTTGAAATGGCGAAAGTCGAATTTTTGGAGATTTTGACCGGAAGTGGACTTTTTGATATTGGGGTCGAATTCCGATTTCGAAAGTTGGAGTAGGTTTGTAATGTTGAATATGACTTGTGTGCAAAATTTGAGGTCAATCGGACGTGGTTTGCTAGGTTTCACTGTCGTTTGTGGAATTTGGAAGTTTATAAGTTCATTAGGCTTGAATCCGGGTGTAATCCGTATTTTTGATGTTGTTTGGGGTGATTTGAGAGTTCGTCTAAGTTCGTATTGGGTTATAAGACTTGTTGGTACTCTTGGTTGAGGTCCCGGGGGCCTCGAGTTGATTTCGGGTGGTTAACGGATCAAAGATTAATGTTGAAGGATAGCTGAGTGTTGTTCTTGCTGGTGTAATCGCACCTTCGAGTGGGGAACCACGGGTGTGGAGAGAAGCGAAGAGGAGGCTGCAGATGCGGGTAAAGACAGGAAGGGCGGGGGCGCAGGTGCGAGAAAGGATGCATATATGCGAGTCCGCAGATGCGAGGATAGGCCGCAGAAGCGAAAAGAGAAAGTTTGGGCATTTCCGCAGAAGCGGGCGAAGGGCCGCAGGTGCGAGACCTGGAGCGCATGTGCGAGCCCAGTGTTTTTAGTAGGTTTTGCATGTGCGGTTATTTTTACGCAGAAGCGGTTCCGCAGGTGCAGAAATAAGGCCGCAGGTGCGAAAAGCCTAGGCAGAACATATAAAAAGCAAGGGTTCGCGAATTGGCTTCATTTCAACATTGTGGACTCAACTTAGGCGATTTTGGAGAGGAGTTTCGAGAAGATTATTGAGGTAATCTTCTTGTACTCGTCGATTTTGGAGAGGAGTTTCGAGAAGATTATTGAGGTAATCTTCTTGTACTCGTTTTTTTTATCATAAATCTTGTTTCCCCATTATTTTTCCCCCTTAGATTTTGTGGTATTGAGGTGAAATTTGGCGGTTTGAGGCTAGAGATTTGGAAAGTGAGTTTTGGGGATTTGAATAACCATTTGATGTTGGATTTTGATAAATTTGGTAAGGTTAAACTAGTGAGTGAATGGACTTTCGGGTTTTGTGACTTTTGTCGGATTTTGAGACGTGGTCCCAGGGGTCAGGTTTGAGCCGATTTCGGATTTTTGGCAATGATTTAGTACTTTTCTTGTGAAATTGATCCGTTTAGCCTATATTGATTGTATTGTACTGCTTGTGGCTAAATTCGGGATATTTGGAGATCGACTTGAGAGGCAAAGGCATTTCGAAGTAGAGACTTGCTCGGTTTGAGGTAAGTAACGCTTTCAAACTTGGTTCAGAGGGTTCGAAACCCCGAATTATGTATTCTGTGATTGGTATTGAGGTGACGCACTTGCCAAGTGACGGGCGTGCACCGTGAGAATTATGGCCTGATTGATTCCATGGCACTGTATAGTGACTCTATCTTGTTGATATCCGTATTTTTATCATGTGATAAATTAATTGAGTTGTCAATCATGCTAGATATCATGTTTAGGCTTTATGCCGGTACTGATGGGACCCCTAGTGGCCGTTTCTTGTTGTCATCTCAGTGATTTCATTGATATTATGTACTCAGTTATGTTCATACATTTCATATCATATCTCAGTCTCAGTTGTTATTTATTGATACATCACATCATTGTTTCGGGCTAGTTTTCATGATATTGTGATCCCGTGAGTGAGATTGTAGAGATTGATGATTGAATGAGGCTGAGAGCCTGATTATGAGTGACAGTTATGGGATCGGGCTGCACGCTGTAGCGGTTATACGAATTTTATGATAGCGCTTGGGCTATAGGAGCCCCTCCGGAGTCTGTACACACCCCAGTGAGCGCGATTGATATTATTGAGGGATGGATCTTCCCTGGACATGGATCTTGTCCGAAGTACTTGATACCTGGAGATGGATCTTCTCCACAAGGTTGGATTGGCCTTCCTCGGTATTGGGTGACTTATAGTCAGTGATGTATATGTTCTGGGATGGATCTTCCCTGGGTTGTATGAGCTATATACAGTACCGAGTGGTTGAGCATTCTAGAGTGTGAGCACATAAGACTGACAACATGGTGCATCACATACAGCATGTGCATTGGCATGTACAGATAGCAGAGTTATGTTCATTACATTGTTCGGATCTGCTTCACTTTGCTGTTTTGAGTTGCCTATTTAATTTGAATGCATGCCTACGCTTCTGTATAGTTATTTCTATTTTATCTGTACCGGTTAAGTTTGTCACTACCTTTCAGTCCAAAGTTTAGACTTGTTACTTACTGAGTTGGATGTACTCACGTTACGCCTTGCACCTCGTGTGCAGATCCAGGCGTTTCTGGTCACGACGGCAGTTGCTGATTGAAGCTTCAGAGTTCAGAGACTACCAAGGTAGCTGCACGGCGTTCGCAGGTCTTGACTCTCCTTCTTTATCACTAGTTGTATTTTTAGTTTATTTCTCTAGACACTGTAGTGGAATGTATTCTGATTTAGACGCTCATGTACTCTGTGACACCCTGATTTTGGGATGGATTGTATCGTATTTTGGATATTTTTGCTTTCAAAAAGGCTTTCCTTAATTATTAATTTACTTCCGTATGTTCAAAGATTTTACTGTGTTGACATGTTGAGTTGTGGCTTGCCTAGTTCCACGATAGGTGCCATCACGACGATTAGATTGTGGGTCGTGACAGTTTCTTTCTCACCTTTGTCTTCCACTTGGGGGACAAAACCCAAAAGGTGTCCCCCTTTTTCTTCTCCTTTATTTATTCTTCTATTATTATTTTTCTTCCGCGTTTTATTCAATTTTGTTCAAAATCTCTTCATATTCACATTGCTTTATTTTTACACAGTTAAAATATAATATTAAGCACAAAGTAATATAATTAATATTCGAAAGACGATTAAAAGTATTATAATGTGAGGCAATAGTGGTTACTGAACATCAATGGTAAAGTCCAAGAAGTGGTTTTACAATGATATATATGTTATACACATATTATATATAGATTATTCATATAGTATTATATATTTGTCATCTATTTTTAGTTATTAAAGCAGTGAGAGGCTATTTGGAGTAGTTCTTTTTTGTTAAAAACCAAATTAGAGTTTAGAGTTGAAAAAATGACATTGTATAGTTGCTCTCAAAATAATAGCCGAAAATATTTATGTTTTTATATATTCTTTTGTATATATATACATTTTGTAAGTTATATACTAAAACATAAAAATTTTATACAGTTGTACAACTATCAGAGATAAATGGCAAAAAATGATATTTGCCCATTAGAGTTAGTCCAGACGAAGGAAAAAATGGGCCGAAAAGCTAAAGGTTCATTGAGCACCATTTCTGTTTAGAAGCACATTTGGATCTTAATGGCATTCATACTTCCACTATACATATTAAATTACACACAGATTATTATTGCTTTATTTTAAAAGATTCATATTAAACCAAGTATTCTCCACGGCATTGGCACATTTATGTGGTAAAAGTAACACTACATAAGTACATATAGATTACAATTCAACTGGGAATGTGGATTAAAAAATGAAGTCATAGAAAAAGTTACAAAAAGCCATGTCTATAGAAGACAAACTCAGTAGCAGAGAGGTAATGGATTTTCATGGTCCTCTATGGGATAATGAAATCAATTTTGTGGTAAGAGCAAGCACAATTTTGGGCACCAATATCTTGTGCAACACAAGGAGGTGTAACATTTCCATCTTTGTACCATTTTTTCCTTTGTTGCAGTAAATCATTGATGAAACTGTCCAAGATATCTCTAGTTATACCCGGCATAACAATAACATGTGCCATATCTCTCACACAAGAAAGCTGCCAACGACGAACAAATTCATGGTCACGAGGTCTCTCGAGGACAACTATGATACTAAGCTCATTGAGCATGACACTGATACCTGCTTGTTGAAGACGATCTTTTAAGTACTTAGCATTGTCAAGGCATCTCTTAACGTCCTTTTGAAGCCCAATTTGACCTTTAGCACTTAAACTATACCACAAGAAGATTGGAGCTAAGCCATTTCTGCTTCCAGAAATTGTGGCATCTACTGAAGCAATGTACTCAACTTTTCTTGAGAGGTTGTTAATGTAACTTTTCCTTGTTATTTGAATTCCACAAGGCATTGGACATCCCAAGAACTTGTGACCAGAAATTGTGACGCTTCCAATTGGTTTCTTGAATGAAATCATCTATTGTAAAATACAATCGCAAATGTTAGAGATAATTTTATCTTAAGCTATATATAATACTCGAATATATTAAGATGTAAGTAACAAAAACGAACTTACATTTTTAATAAAAGGGATAATAAGTCCATTGAGTGCTGCATCACAGTGAATGTAAAATTGATCATATGTATAACCACAATCTTTAAGTGTTTGAAGAATAATATCAAGATCATCAACAGCTCCTTTGAAGGTAGTACCTATAGTAAAAATTATAATCATTAACCAAAATATATATGATAAATTATCCTCAAACTCTCTAGCCAAAAATGAACAAGATTAAAGGGATGATAATAGAATATTTACCAATTGTAACATTAATTATTGCTGGTTTGCCCTTGTTTTGAAGTAATTTTGCTTTCAAATCTGAATAATCCATTTCTCCATGTACAGATGTGTTAATCATTTCAAAATCCATTCTGTACATCATTGCAGCTTTGGCGACCGAATAATGAGAGTCTTTTGATGCATATAATATCCCAGTTGGAAGTAATTCTCTCCTGCAAAAATAAAGTTAAAAATTAGATTTAGTAATAAAAATAAAACTTCTATTTTAATTGCTCTCGTAAAATTAGTGATATCAATTATTAATATTTTAAAATTTTACTCATATATTTCAACATTGACTTTCTGACCCCAAATTTCTTTAGCTTTGTTAGATGAGAAACAACTAGCTAAGAGTACTTTTTTTTTTACAAAAGTAAATAACTTCTTTCATTGAAATAG
This sequence comes from Nicotiana tomentosiformis, assembly GCF_000390325.3. Lineage (NCBI taxonomy): Eukaryota > Viridiplantae > Streptophyta > Magnoliopsida > Solanales > Solanaceae > Nicotiana > Nicotiana tomentosiformis. The sequence goes on along the minus strand of NC_090823.1, from coordinate 23,410,614 downwards.
AATTTATAACCTTGGGTGGCTGATTAGGTGCTTAATTATATTTTGCATAAAGCTAGAGTGGTTGAAGAAAGTGTTTTGGGCTCACGCAATCAAACATAAAAAAATTAGGATATATAAAACTTTCTCAAAATATTTGGCTAGTCTATTTCCAAAATTCTTTTTCTTTTCAAAATAGGAAAACTAATTGATAGAGGAAATTAAACTAGTAAAAATTGGTGCATACCCCACCAAAATGCCATGGAGATTTCCTTCGGTGCCGCCATTTGTAACATAACCCCAATATTGATCTTTTTCAATTTCCCACAAGTCTGCAAACCAATTCAAAACAGCCACTTCGAAATCTTTTGAATGGAAATCCACAGTGTTTTGAAGAAAGGGATCACCACAATTATTCAAGTGGAATTGCAAAAGTGGGGCTAAGCTAGCGTAGTGCTCATAGAATATATTCACTGGATAACCTGAAAAATATTATAATCGAATAAGATTTCAACAACTCAATATTTAAAAATTCTCAAAAATAAATAAAGAAGTTATCCTTTTTTAAATAAATAATTTGTCTAGTCCTTATATTCATCGGAGGACAACTGTACCCTTGCTTGTAAACATGCATTTTATAAAGGACAGTTAATCAAATTCATTTAAATAATGGTAATCTTGACTGAGTTAGCCTGTTTTGATAGCTCTAATTTGAAAATTTTGAAAAGTATATGCCTTAAATTCTATGTTCAAGTACTCCAATTCAATTATTTCCTAAAAGAAATTGCCAACCGTCATAGTGGAACGAGTAATAGACCGTCTTGCATGTCAATTTTGTCTAACACATAGTAATATTTTATATAGTATCAAGGAACTTTAGATGGGGAGGCTGGGCACAGGGGTAGAGTTAGATGAGCAGAATTAGGGTTCATTGCCAAAAAATAACATCGTATATGCAATGCCCTTTCTTCATTATAAATTGTCTTAGTAAAAATTCTACCTTTGCAATTGATTGGACAATAATAAAAAGAAATACAAATTACCAATATGATGGGGAGGTTGGGCATGACCATAGCTAAAGGGGCAGAAGGGGTTCATATCGAAAAATCAAACCATATATGTTATTTTTTTTTTTAATATGTATATATATTAGAAATTGACCCGCTTAGTGAAAATTTTGCATGTATATGCAAGAATATTATGTATTCTAAAGAATAAAAGACGACTTACCTATATGATAGTTGATACGTTGGGAAAGTGTGTCAATATAATTCATCAAAATACAGTCGAGACTTGGTCCATCATTTCTGGACCCTGGCTCTGTAACTGCAACATTCAAATTCTTCCTTGGTGTTGTTGGTGTTGCCACCTTTAGTCTTTTCATTTCTCCAAAATCTCCATTTGCTATTAAACCTCTGGGAGTTACAACCGATGGCTCAAAATCCTTTGAAGTATCACACAAGAGAAACCATATTAATTTTCAAAAACATGAACATAATTGTTTTTTTGATGATTTAGAAGGTATTAATAGACCTAAAAAAAACCATGCAAACAACTAAAAATGATAAGAAAAAGAATGTTCTGTGTTTGTGTGTGTGTTTCTGTTTTTTTGGTTTCCTTTGTCTTCAAGACAAGATATTAGAAACCATGCAGAAAGATGAAGCAAGAAAACAAGAATAGGATTAATTAAACTCAAGTCCTCAGCTAAACCAAAAAGAAAAAAATGAAGATAAAGTTTCTTTTGGGTATTAATGAAAAATGATAATAATTCAATTCCATAATCTGTACACTACCCATGAGTTATATTTTCGTTTCATAAATAACAAAAATAAAAAAAAATAAAAAAAAAATCCGAATAATTATTTTTTTGGCGAAGTAATGGAGGTTGTAATGATAAGAAGAAATTGAATGAAATATTAGAATACCTTCTCAAATGATAAGCTTCCCATTCTTGGAGAGCTAAAGGTATTTTGAGTTCTTTTTTGTTAGCTTGGAATGGAAACTAAGTGTGATAGAATTATGTATAATATCCTTGGGATTATATAGGTCTAAAACATCGTGGGTTTGGGCACCAACCACAATTTACTTTTTTATTTTTATTTTTTTTCCTTTACCTTTACTCTTTTCTTCTTTTATCATCACCTTTTCCCCTTGGTTTCCTTTCTTTCCCACGTTAACAAGTCTTTGAGTACTATTGGCAAAAAGTCCCCTTACTTATTTTGGTGTGTGGCCAGTTTTTTGACCTCGTGTGACAAAAGACTTGTTAGACTTTGCTAGCCATTCTCTACCAAATTAATTGGTAGGTGAGAAAGTAAATCCAAAATAAGTGTATTATTCATGCACAAGTGGTGGTGTCTAAACTCGAGTTTGTAAATGTTTCATTATTTTTTTTTAAGCATTATCACCAACCGCTAATGTCATTTTTGTACGTTCTTAGCATACGATTAGTTTTTGATTTGATGTACTACAACTACTTCTTAGCTAATTTTTACTCCACAATATAACTTCAAACCATTTTTTACCCCCAAACTGTGGGAAGGCTTATTTAACTTATAACATTGAGCGGATGTAGAGTCAGAATTTGAAATTTATGGGTTCAGGATTAAAGTTCTTGTAGTTAATTAGTTATAACTTAATAATTTGTACATATTCAATGAATTTCTTAAGACAAATATATAATTTGGACAAAAGCTACTGGATTCAACTGAACCCGTAGTTAAAAGGCTGGCTCCGCCCCGGAGTCATTGAGTATGTAAAATATACTTTTTACACTATTAGGGTGTTTAAACTTGTTATAGCCGGTATTTCTATCGTATTTCCATGTTACTAATCTCGTGGACAATTGTAATTGTCTTTAGGGATAAAGATTCTTTTTACACTATCAAAAGTTAAACACTTGTGAGAAAATAGTTTCTCTATAATTTAGGAAAGTGACCCACTTCTTGTCATGAGCTTTCCCCTATATAAAGAAGGTGAGTCGAACCTTACACCAAACACACACACACTATATATTCTAACTTGTTGGAAATGAGGGGCGTGAATAGTAAATAGAGGAAATCAAGAGGATCCACATGAAATATTTTGATTTGACGTAAAAATGTACGACGAGATTTCGTCACTCTTTGTAACTTTTCGCCGATATTTACTTTTTGATCTTGGTCAGGCAGTAAATAAAGTATACAGAATGACACTGTACGTTGAGCTAGGACAAGGATTGTGCATACAATGAAATCCAAAAAGAAAAAACAAAGAAATTTTGATGTAATTTTGAATAACTAGATGAATATAATAATAATAATAATAATAATAATAATAATAATTTACCTTTTCTCTTATAAAAAACGTGCGTTAGGCCACAAGGGCATAGCTAGAATTTAGGTTACGGGAATGAAATATATACAAATTAATAATTTTAAATTTAATAACTCAAAAAGATTAGAAATCAACCCCTTAAACTTTAAATTTTGGTTCCGATTTACGTAAGGGAACAAGTTATTCACTGCCAAATAGTTTGACAAAATAGTTCTCTTCTAAAACATACTATTTTTTTTTTCCACCATTATTGTTGCATAAACCTTTTGAGAGTAACATAATGCTTTTATTGATCATGGAAAAGATCAAGATGAATAAAAGGTACTCAAGACGAAGTAAAATTGTAAAGTGAGGAAATAGAATGAAATTAATTGCACTGTCTTAAATCAAGTCAAACCAATTAGGTACTTTCAAAAAAAAACAATTAAACAAGAAAGTAGTAAAAAAAAAATTCTGCCTCTTTTATACAGAAGAGCTTTTGACATGCATTTAGCCAGCTGTGTAATTAGTTGCCTGACATGAATAATTTCATTTATTTTATTTGTTTGATCAGTATCTTCAAGAATATTTGAATAATATTATAGAAGGAAGATTTCAATGGTTTTGTTATTTGTATGACGGAATTTGGGAGGTGGAGAAAATATATACCTTTAAAAGCTTAATTTAATATCTTTACAAATTTTTAGAGTGAAAGTTGAAAATCAGCCTTAGCTCACATTATTTTCCTTTTGAGAAGGTGTAGGTGGACTATCCAATTCTAGGTAAAAGTTGTTCACTCTTAACTATATTTTAACAGTATGGTTGTTAATTGTTATTAGTGACCAGTGAAGTACTACTGACAATGCAAAAGCAAGTGCGCTTACATATTACACCTAACACAAATATTACTACTACTTAACGGTTATGGTGGAGTGATAACTGATAAGTATTCTTTTATTCTTAACCTACGTTTTAGGGTTCGAGTCTTGAGTATGAAGTCGCCTTTAATTTATTAAAGAGCATTTTACCCCGATATAGAATTTCTTGGCGCGAGTTCGAATTTAATCAAACCACTGTGGCTAATTCAGATACCGAAAATCGAGTGAAAAAAATATTACCATGGTGTTATAATTGTTGCCTAATGTGGGACATATATATCTGCCAAAAATTCGAATTTGATTTGTTTTATCTTATTTACCATTAAGTCGTAAAACTAAGAAGTATGTACGTGCTTGCAAAAGTTGGTATGTCGATCAGAACTCAATAAGTTAATTATAACTTAATTAGCAGCAAGCCATTTTGACTTGGTTATATCTTAACTCATGTTCAACACGGTAAACTCAATATATATAAAAGAAACATTTCACAATTAATCTCATATATACCTAACAAAACCCATGTATAAAATAAATACTATATCTCAAATTGTCATTTGAACTACTCAATATATTACTCATATCACTAATATTGGTTAGGAGTGCATGTCTGCATGAAGTGAGACTACAACATTATTCATGGATTTTTTAACAAAATAATTTTTTTTTTAAAAAGAAAAAAAGGTGTTTGCAAACATAAGTGGGGTTCATCCACAATTCTAGCTATCTTTGATAGTAGACTTCAACTTGCAGGCTGATCCAAAACTATAAGGTTTAACAATAATACTTAAGGTGCAATGGTATACTTCTTCATCCTTAATCAAAGATCTCAAATTCAAGATTTGAGTATGAAATTGATAGAACATTTTACCCTCTAATGTAGAATTTTTGGGGGCCTAGTACGAACATCAGACATTAGATGAGAAACCAAAAAATATATATAAACTCTGAAATAATGAAACGAGATGGCAATAGGTAGTTAATCAACTCAATAACCAATAACGTTACCGGTGTTATCTTCGCCACAACTACTGATTCAACCCTCGCAACCTTGAAAAAAAAATGAAAAGAGAAAAAAAAAATTAAAACCTTACAACATTCTCACATGATCACTTTAAAGTGGCTTCAAACTACATTTAGGGCCGTTTGACCATAAAAAAAAATCATTTTTTTCGATTTTTTTTTTTTTTGGAATTAGTGTTTGGCCATGAGAATTTTAAATTTCAGTTGAAGTTGAATTCGAAATTTTTCGAAAATTTAAAAAACTCCAAAAAGTTATTTTTCAAAATTTTCACTTCAAATCACTCACTAAAATTTAGAAACAACTCCAAATTGTACTCATATCCAAACACAGCTCTAATTTTCAAATATCATTTTTACTTGATTTTCTTTTTATTTTTTTCGGAACTTCACAATTCTTATGTCCAAATGCTCACTTACGACATGCTCGAGGAGATCAGAGGCGGATCTAGGATTTCTGGAATATGGGTGCACCACGAAGGAAAAGGAGATAAAAGGAAGTATTCCGTGGGAAATGATCTCTGTTCCTCTAGGTAAATAACTCAACACTTAACCAAGTGCACCATTTGGCCTCTTTAGAGCATGGGTGTCAGCGGACAATATTAGATCAATTTTAGAAATTATGTACATAAAATATCTAGTTTAGCGGAGAGACAATGGGTTCACTTGCCCATAAAATGGGCTATAAATCCGGCACCCCTGGAGGAGATTAGGACGATGTTAATTTAATTTCAAAATTTCTCAATTATTTGAACAAAAAATTATTATTCCAACTTAACATTTTTAAGCAAGATTTAATATCCTAAAATGACAAGAAGAAGGTAATAAAAAGATATTCTACCCAAGTCACTCTTTTTCCCCTAAAATATTACACGTTTCAGAAATCCTTTTAACACATTTAACATGAAAAGTAATGGTTCGATTAAACAATCTGGAATCCACATGCCACTGTTCAAATTGTACTAATATTTTAGCCATTAAACCCTTCGCTTCTATTCCAAAAATGTAGGTGGTGACATAACATCTACCTACTAAAAACCCTTCAATTGTATTTCTAGAATTTTTATTTTACCAATAAGGGCTATATATATATATATATATATATATATATATATATATATATATATATATATGATAAAGTAATAAAGATTCTTTCATATTTAATCAAAGATTTTTGGTGTAAGCCTTCCTACGAAATTGACTTTAGAAGGGAGCGCTTTACTTTTCTTGTAATGTGAGATCTTTCGAACCAACTCAAATTTATAGCCTGTTTGGGCAAATTTTTTTTTTTTGGCCAAAAGTATTTTTTTCTAAAAAATTGAGGTGTTTGGCCATACGTTTAGAAGGAAAAAAGTTATTTTGAGGAGAAACAAAAACAGTTATTGAGAAGCAGAAAAAAGTAGCTTCTCCCTGAAAGCACATTTGAGAAAAATACACTTAGAAACAGTTTTTAAAAGCTTGACCAAACACTAATTACTGCTCAAAAGTACTTTTCAAATTAATTAGCCAAATACAAACTGCTTATCACCAAAAATACTTTTGTATACGGTCGAAATCGGGCATGTCAGATTTCGTAGGCACGAGGAGCTGCCTCGAGAGTAAGCTCATAATAGACCAGGCTCGAGCTCAATGGCAGAGTATGGAGCATGAAGATCGAAGTGCTCGCTGAAGAATCGAGACCGAGCATGACCGACTTCGAGTAAGGCATAATAACGGAATGGCGAAATATTAGCAACCGACCGAAGATCTCGGCGAAAATCCCGGAATAGATCGAATCAAGTGGTTATTGACGCTAATCATGGGATCCGTTTCCGTTATTAGAATTGTACCTTATTTAGGATTCCTCTACTATATAGAGAGGGACCCTATTCATTTGTAAGGGGCATTGATTCACTGGTAAAGATATTAAAAAGCGTTGCTCTCTATTTTATTTACTATCCATTACTGTTCATTATTGTTTATCTTTCGCTCTTTAATGTTCTTCTTACCCAACCTCGAGACCATCTCGAATCGAGGTCGAAAGCGCTGCTAGAGCACTGGTTTGATTTATTTTACTATTCAGATTATTTATTCGATTCCTCATTTGTCAATTGGTACCGGATAAAATCATGTATCCTTAAAACTACTAAATAAATTTAATTGTTACTCGAATTTTAGGGTAAACAGTTTAGCGCCCACCGTGGAGATAAGGATAATAGTGATTGTTCAGTACTGATTCTCGTAAAATACACTATTTTACGCTTGTTCTTGTTGAGTGCCTTTGCTTTCCGGTTAAAACATGTCAGACTCACAAAGCGCATCCATGCACGGTAACAACGACCTCGGATTCCATGATGAAAACGAAAATGTGATCGCTCCAGGAATCGAGGTGCCACAGGCTAATCTCGGGGCAGCACCGGTTGCCAGCCCAATCGATGTCAGTTCGCACGTTGCTCTAAATGCGGACCTAGGCGCAGATCTCGATGGGAGTGTACGCAGAGAAGGCCGATCTAGTGGCCAAGGAATACAGGGCAGAGGAGACGAAGGAGTCAGTCTCTAATTGATATTCGAGATGCTTCAGGCTCAGCAAGCCGTTATTGCTCAGTTACAAAATCAACATAGAGCTCTGAATAGGGTCGAGCCAGAAATTACTTGCCATACCGAGCCAGTACCGGAAAGGTCGAATGGTAGCGAATCGGAGACTAATCCTGCTGTAACAAAAATGCTTGAGGAGCTCACCAAAAGAATTGAATCAGGAGAGAATAGAATCGAAGCCAACGATAAAAAAATGGAGACATACAACTCTCGAGTTGATCAGATACCAGGGGCACCACCAATCTTGAGAAGAATGGATTGGAAGAAGTTTGTACAAAAGTCGTTTCCTCCAAGTGCGGCTCCGAAGCTTATTCCAAAGAAGTTTCGTATGCCAAACATACCCAAATACAATGGGACTACTGATCCCAACGAGCATGTTACTTCATATACATGTGCCATCAAGGGTAACGATTTAGAGGATGATGAAATCGAATCCGTGCTGTTGAAACAATTCGAAGAGACCCTTTCGAAAGGAGCAATGATTTGGTATCATAACCTGCCACCAAATTCCATCGATTCATTTGCCATGTTAGCAGAATCTTTCATAAAGGCACACGCCGGATCCATAAAGGTCACAACGAGGAAATCGGACCTTTTCAAGGTAAGACAAAGGGATAATGAAATGCTAAGTGAGTTCGTGTCCCGATTTCAAATGGAACGCATGGAGTTTCCACCGGCCACAGATGATTGGGCCGTTCAAGCTTTCACCCAGGGGTTGAACGAATGGAGTTCGATTGCATCACGGTAGTTGAAAGAAAATTTGATCGAGTATATAGTTATAACTTGGGCAGATGTAGACAATCGATATCAGTGGAAGATCAGAGTCGAGGACGACCAATTAGGAGCCCCTTCCGGTTCAGTATATCCAAACAGGTCGACGGTTAAAAACCATAGGGATGTCAACAGAGAGCCAAGGTCGAACAGGGACCGATATCAACCATATACCGTAGATCGAAGGAACAATGGTTTAGGACACAATTCCGCCTGGAACGATCGAAGAAGTGATCGAGGACAGAATTCTCGGGGACTTATGAGTAAAAGTGGTTTCGATAAGTATGCCGATCCCACAGAGGCACCTCGGTTATCGGAATATAACTTTAGCATCGATGCATCGGGCATTGTTTCGGCAATCGGAAGGATCAGAAATACTAGGTGGCCCAAACCCATACAAACTGATCCTTCCCAAAGAAAACCAATTTTGATGTGCAAGTAACATGGCATGCATGGTCACAAGACTGAGGATTGCAAGCAATTAAAGGAGGAGGTAGCCCGTCTATTTAATGAGGGTCACCTTTAGGAGTTCATCAGCGATCGAGCCAAGAACCATTTCAGAGAAAAGGATGCCAACAAGAAAAATGAACAAGAGGAACCCCAACATGTCATTCATATGATCGTCGATGGGGTCGACATCCCACAGGAACCCATATTCAAACGCACTAAGGTGTCAATCGCTTGGGAAAAACGAACCCGAGATTATGTGCCAGAAGGCACTTTATGATAACAACGAAGAAACAAAAGGCATTTCTCAGCCCCACGAAGATGCTTTGGTAATTTCTATCTTATTAAATAAAGTTCAAGTTAAGCGTGTTTTAGTGGATCCAGGTAGCTCGGCAAATATCATCCGATCGAGGGCCGTGGAGCAGCTCGGCCTACAAAGTCAAATCGTACCCGTAGCTTGAGTCTTAAATGGCTTCAATATGGCCAGTGAAACAACTAAAGGGAGATTATTCTACCAGTGAACGTAGCTAAAACCATTTAAGATACTAAGTTCCACGTAATCGATGGCGACATGAGGTACAATGCCCTACTCGGAAGGCCTTGCATCTACAATATAAGGGCAGTCCCTTCAGCTCTCCACCAAATGATGAAATTCCCGACGTCGGACGGTGTAAAAATAATATACGGGGAGCAGCATACTGCAAAGGAAATGTTTGCAGTCGATGAGGTGACCCCGATATCGACCCTATCAACCTCAGAAAGGTCGGGCATCAAAGATAAACAGGAAGTCAAATAGCCAGCTTCGACCGAATCAGGGAAGCGGGAGATAGAAGAAGAAGAGGAGGATTTTCTGACCCCTCGAACTTTTGTTGTTCCCAAAGATACTGACGCCACCAAATCAACGGTCGAAGAGCTGGAACAGGTTATATTGATCGAGTACCTGCCCGAGCGAAAGGTATACCTGGGAACGGGATTAACCCCCGAACTCAGGAAAAAACTTATCCAATTTCTTGTTGATAACATAGATTGTTTTGCTTGGTACCATTTAGATATGACAGGGATTCCACCGGAGGTAACGACTAAGCCTGGACCCTAGATTCAAACTGGTGAAGCAAAAGAAAAGACCCCAGTCCGAAGTAAAGCATGCATTCATAAAGGACGAGGTAATTAAATTTCTTAAAATATGATCCATTCAGGAGGTGAAATATCCCTAATGGTTAGCCAATGTAGTTATAGTTCCTAAACAAGGGGACAAACTTAGAATGTGTGTAGATTATAAGGATTTAAACAAGGCGTACCCCAAAGATTCTTTTCCACTACCTAACATCGATCGCATGATCGATGCCACGGCCGGCCACGAGATCCTTACTTTTCTCGATGCCTATTCCAGGTACAATCAAATCCAAATGAACCCGGAAGACCAAGAAAAGACTTCATTTATCATCAAGTATGAAACATATTGTTATAATGTAATGACCTTCGGGCTAAAAAATGCAGGAGCTACTTACTAACGCCTAGTAAATAAAATGATCGAAGAATAAATAGGTAAATCAATAGAGGTTTATATTGATGACATGCTAGTTAAGTCCCTACGCGCAGAGGACCATTTGGCTCATTTGCAGGAAACGTTCGAGATTTTAAGGAAATACAACATGAAGCTCAACCCCGAGAAATGTGCTTTCGGGGTTGGTTCGGGCAAGTTCCTTGGCTTCATGGTATCAAATCGAGGGATCGAGATCAACCCGGATAAAATCAAGGCCATCGAAGATATCACCGTCGTAGATAGTGTAAAGGCCGTACAGAGGCTAACTGGATGAATAGATGCCTTAGGCCGATTCATTTCGAGGTCATCTGATCGAAGCCACAGATTTTTCTCTTTACTAAAAAAGAAGAGCGATTTTGCTTGGACCCCGGAATGCCAACATGCATTGGAAGAGTTGAAGCGATACCTATCGAGCCTACCACAGCTTCACACTCCAAAGGCAGATGAGAAACTTTACTTGTACTTGGCAGTATCAGAAATCGCGGTACGTGATGTCTTAGTTCGGGAAGAGCAAGGTACGCATTTTCCCATTTATTATGTAAGTCGAACCTTAGGAGAAGTAGAAACTAGATATCCATACTTAGAAAAATTGGTACTTGCACTGATAAGCGCCTCTAGAAAGTTAAGACCATACTTCCACTGTCACCCTATATGCGTATTACCCACTTCGTAATATTTTGCACAAACCCGAACTGTCGGGCCGATTGGCCAAATGGGCCGTTGAACTCAGTGGGCATGACATCGAATATCAACCTCGGACGGCCATCAAGTCTCAAATTTTAGCAGTTGAAAAGGAACTCTTGTTAAAATCAAGTATGTCATTGGGAGTATGGACCTTTTTCATAAACGGTGCTTCAAATGTGAAGGGGTCCGAGCTAGGCATCGTTTTGAAGCCGCCCACGGGTAGCACTATTAGGCAATCTATCAAAACTTCTAGGTTGAGTAACAATGAGGCCGAATACGAGGCCATGGTTACAGGTCTCGAGCTAGCTAAAAGTCTAGGGGCAGAAGTCATTGAATCCAAGTGTGACTTTTTACTGGTGGTGAACCAAGTAAATAAAACCTTCGAAGTTCGAGAGGATAGAATGCAAAGGTATTTGGACAAGCTGCAGGTAACTTTGCACCATTTCAAGGAATGGACTTTACAACATGTACCTCAAGCACAAAACAGTGAGGCCGATGCACTTGCAAACTTGGGGTCGTCGATCGAGGAAAATGAGATCAGCTCGGGGACTGTCGTTCAACTCTCGAGATCCGTGATCGAAGAAGGCCATGTCGAGGTAAACTCTACAAGCTTAACCTGGGATTGGAGAAATAAATATATTGAATACTTGAAGAATGGAAAGCTCCCATCGGACCCTAAAGAGTTGAGGACCTTACGAACCAAATCTGCTCGATTCACATTGGCTGAAGATGGAACATTATACAGAAGAACATTCGATGGACCATTGGCAATGTGCTTAGGGCGAGGAGGCACCGATTATGTTTTACGATAGGTCCATGAAGGCACTTGTGGGAACCACTCCGGCGTCGAATCACTGATTCACAAAATCATTAGAGCAGGATACTACTGGGATAGCATGGAAAAAGATACTAAGGCGTTTGTTTGAAAATGTGATAAATGTCAAAGGTTTACTCCGATGATCTATCAGCCCGGAGAACAACTTCATTCCGTCCTATCTTCATGGCCATTCATGAAATAGGGGATGGATATCGTCGGCCCCCTTCCATCGGCGCCAGGTAAAGCTAAGTTCATTTTATTTATGACTGACTATTTCACTAAATGGGTTGAAGTACAGGCGTTCGAGAAAGTGAGAGAAAAAGAGGTTATAGACTTCATCTAGGATCACATCGTGTGACGATTTGGGATACCCACAGAAATAGTATACGACAATGGCAAGTAATTTATCGACAGTAAAGTGATGAAATTTCTCGAAGACCATAAAATAAAAAGGATAGTGTAAACACCGTATCATCCTAGTGGGAACGGACAGGCCTAATCGACGAACAAGACTATCATCCAAAACCTAAAGAAAAAGTTGAACGAAGCTAAAGGGAAATGGAGAGAAATTTTGCCCGAAGTCCTTTGGACATATCGAACAACATCGAAGTCCAGTACAGGGGAAACTCCATTTTCCTTAGTGTATGGCTCCGAAGCCTTAATTCTAGTCGAAGTCGGAGAACCTAGCGCAAGGTTTCGACATGTATCGGAGGAATCGAACCACGAGGCTAGGAATACTAGCCTCGAATTATAAGATGAAAAATGAGAAGCGGCACTTATTCGAATGTCTGCACAAAAGCAAGGAATCGAAAGGTACTACAATAGAAGAACCAACCTTCGCCTCTTCAGGTTCGGGAACTTAGTCCTAAGGAAGGTCACCATCAACACTCGAGATCCTAATAAAGGGAAGCTCGGCCCGAATTGGGAAGGACCCTATCAAGTCCTCGATATAGTCGGAAAAGGGTCTTATAAACTTGAAACGATGGACGGCGAACCATTACCAAAACACTGGAACATATCACTTCTCAAATGATATTATTGTTAAGGTATGTATTTCTCCCTTCTTTCATTTATATATATTCAGCGCTAACTCATTGCAGGAGTTCTACCAAAGACATCGAGATCTCAGGTTTTAAAGTACATGTTGCACTCTTTTTCCCTTAGAACGGTTTTTATCCCAACTGGGTTTTCCCGGCGAGGTTTTTAACGAGGCAACAATTATGTGATACCTGAGGACAATTCAATAGTATCCAAGGCTTCTTTGCAATCAACCTCCAATACTAGAGGGCATCACCCTCGGATGTTGTATTCTCGATAATAGTACTTCATGTCAAAGGGCCTCGATAGGGAAGCTTTGTAATGGACCAAACGGTCAAGTGAACCGTGTCCATATAAATTAGTCGAGACCTGATGGAAAAACATGTGCGCATGTATAAACTATTCAAAGAAGCATTCTCTCTTCATTTAAATATTTTGTGTCTCGAAGAAAATTATCTACTATACAAACCTTATGCTTATGATATTGCGAGAAGCGGCTCAAGAGCCAAAGTGCAAATATACACTCGAGGACTACCATCGATGATATATATATTCGAGTTATCTAAACACAACTGCATAAGACCTCAAAGAGGCACCCCTTGATCTATAGGCAAGGCCATCATTATCGGGGACTGACATTTCAAACAAGTTCAAATTGTTAGTGGGAAATAAGCCCAAGAGGCGTACCCAAAGGCTACGGCCTAAATAACGCGACTCGGAGATGTCTGAATTCCGTAATAACGATAGGCCTTCAAATTCTCTAAAAAAAATGGTTTAAAAAGGCTACCCTCGGCAAATAAAGGGCTTCGATAAAATCAGCACTCGAAAAACCTTAAGAGGTATCAAATTATCTTTAACACAAACGTGCTAAGGCGCAAAAAACAAAAGGATTTCAACCGACATCGGACCCTCAAAAACCCCAATGGGTAATAAGCCAAAAGGGGGAAATAATAGTCGTCTTTTAGAGGCCATATGGGCCCAACCTAAAAGAGCCCAAGGGCTAATACATTTAGAGTTGGAGACTTTGTTCTCTCTCAACTCGGACCTAAGGGTTCCACTATTCTGAGTTCAAATAAAGTTGATTTGAACTTAGCTCAAGGATCCGCCATAAAACCTTAAGGGGTAGGTTACTGTAATTTTGAAAATTACCCATTATTTGATAAAAAAACCTAAGGGTTTATTCTATTCTAAGTTCGAAACATACTCGAACTCAGTTATAAAAACAGTACAGTCATGGCTTCGATCAAGCAATCCGAAATCTCGAATATATTATTGAGCTCGGGGACTCGCCCTTGCGTGTCTAAAAAAACCTAAGGGTTTTGTTCTATGTTCGAACTAGTGTTCACTCGATTACGGAGGCTGAAACAACAAAACTTTCACAAGGCAAAAGCATAAAACACGTTTGAATATAAAATTGGAAAGACATTCAAAAGAAGTTTTTCTATTATATATTGATAGAAAAGGTTATGTACAAGAGACCGATCAAGGTCTTACAAAAAGAGAAACTAAAAACTAATTACGGCCGATTTCGACCTCTTCTTCGGGAGCAACTTCTCCTTCAGGCCCCTCATCGGATCTACCTCGACTGCCTTCTTCATCATCGTCTTCATCATCAAAGGAGGCAAGCTGCCTGGCTTCAGCCTCAAGCACCTTGGCTCGAGCTATCTCCTTGGAGAGGTCAAAACCTTGAGTATGGATTTCCTCGAGGGTCTCCCTCCGGGATTGACACTTTCCCGAGTCAATGATCCATTGCTCTCAGTAGGAATCCTCCCTTAGCTACATTTGAGTAGCCTCAACATCGTCCCAGTACATGGAAATGGACTTGTCCGCCATGACGTTTGTCTTCTCGATCTCTTTCTTGGCCTTAGCAAGCCCGGTTTCAAGCTCCTCGATCTTATTGGCTTGGGCCGAACTTTTCTCTTTGACGCCTCGAAGTTGAACTTTGGCCGATGACAGTTTGGCCGAGGTAGTTTCTTTTTCTGCAGCCAGGGGGTCCATATTCTCCTTCCACCGATCACAATCGATCTTTACCTGATCGACTTCTCCCCGAAGTAGCTCGATCCTTTCAACCTTTTGCTGCAGCTGAGATAATGAAGCATTAGCCTCCACAGTTGGGTTGAGCCCGTAATTTATCAAAAGGATTCTCACCTACTTATCTAACTCGGCTTCTTCCTCATGAGCCTTGGCTAAATCCGCTTGAAGGTCCTTTATAGTTTCATCGTTTTGGCCGCAAAGAAGCTTCAGAGAATTCCTCTCCTCCGAGACCTTTTGGATCTCGGTTTCACACTGGCTGAGGTCAGCTCAAAACTTGGCGAAGGCCTTTACAAAAAAGTAATATACAAGTCAGATTTATAGAAAACAGAGTAAAGAAAAAAAGTGCAGTAAACTAATTCTTACCCGAGATAAGAGACGTTGGGATTATCGGAGGCATCATCGAATCCAGCAAAGCAATCCCGAAAGGGATCCCCTATACTAGAGCCTCCGCATATATCAAGGGTCTTCAACTCTCGAGCTTCCCTTAGTGCCTCCTTAGAAAAGGTAGGAAGAGAAGAAAAATAACATGTTGTCATGGTCCCGAGCAAGTCACTCGGTATGCTCTGATCTATCTTCGGGGTCTCAGAACCGGCCGCGTCCGGTGTAATTGCAGATGGCCGAGAAACGGTCTCAACCTCTGGTAATTCGGGATCCTCATCTGATTTCCTTTTGGAAGCCTCATCGACACGAGGCTTGATTTTAGCAACCGCCGTCGGCTCAGAAGGTTTGGTGACCTCGACGGCTTTCCTAGGTTGGACCGTCAGTGCCAAGGCATTTTTCTCTTCTTCTTCTTCTTCGTCTCTCAATTTTTAGACCTAGTCCATCGTGAGAGAGATTACTTTACTCCTCACCCTTCGAGGTTTGGGCTTGGGGTCCTCAGACTGCGAGGCAGTTTTCCTCTTCTTGTCTTCCCCCCGCTTCGGAACCGGGGACTTGGTTTCTTCCTCGCCAATTGAAGGCCTCAAAATGGCATCCTTAGTCAGGTCTGCATGAAAGAAAATTAGTGACGAATGGAGTATAAAAAGTGTTTCAGAACATGTAAAAGGAGATCCTTACCATGGTTCTTGGCCTACCATCTGCCCTTTGCTAAATCACGTCATGCACGTTCGGCATATGTGAAAGTTGAGGCTAATTTTCGAACACAATCTTCGAGGTCAGGTACCGCTTGAGGCATCCAAGGAACAACTGCATGTCGAAAGGGGATGTCAGGCGAAGTCAAAGAAGATATGAAGGACAAAGTTTAAAAGATCACTTACGGTTGAAGTTCCACTCTTCAGGGAACGACATCTTCTCTTCCGGAATAATTTCGCAGGTCCTTACCCGTATAAAACGGCTCATCCAACCCTGATCCTTATCCTCATCGATGCTCGGGATCAAGGCCTTCGTTGCTTCCTCGGTAGATTCGAGTCCGGTACAACTACATGAGGTGATTTAGAGTGAACTCTAGCCCCTCGACCTTGCTAGAGAAGAAGCGCAACATGATTACTATACGCTATAGAGAGAGGTGGATTTGGCCGAGGGTAACCTGATATCTTTTACAAAGATCAATAATCACTGGGTCAAGGGGACCCAATGTGAAAGGGTAAGTGTAAACACTTAAGAACCCCTCCACATAAGCAGTGATGCACTCTTCGGGAGCAGGAATTTGCACCACGACTTCGGGACCCCAGTTGCAGTTCCTCTTCACGGCCTCGAGGTGGCTCTTCGATATTGAGCACATATACATCGACACATGCTCATATCGGCCCGGGATCGATGAAGGGTTTTTGACCTTGAAGACAGATTTTAGAGTACACGGGCCGGGAACATATTCATGGGGAAGCGGCTCCGTCGGCACCTTGCCGCCGGACGGCCGAGAAAAAGAGCAAGAAGCTTTCTCCTTCTGCGGTACAATCTTTGAGGTTTTCACCATTTGTATAAGTAAAGAAGAGCGAAGAGAGATGAAAAACTGGTGGTTTCGGTGCTAACGACAGTGGCTCTACATACGGCGAAAGGGAGGAGACGAAACGAGTGAGAATACTTAGAGGATTGATTAGAGAAAAGTAAAGTTTGATTCAATGAAGGAGTGGGTATTTATTGGTTCACGACGACGATTCGGTGGCGTTAGTGGCCGACCGCTAACTGACAAACATTAATGATTTGGGGAACTGAACTGACGGGACATTTCGATCACATCCGTCACTTACATCATAAGGACGACGTCATGATCGAGGTTTTGGTAAATCAAGGCTCAAACCGTTCCTTATAATTTTATTCCAAGAAACTCGGGGACTATCTGTATACGGTCGAAATCGGGCATGTCAGATTTCGTAAGCACGAGGAGCTGCCTCGAGAGTAAGCTCATGATAGACCAGTCTCGAGCTCAATTGTAGAGTATGGAGCATGAAGATCAAAGTGCTCGCTGAAGAATCGAGACCGAGCATGACCGACTTCGAGTAAGGCATAATAACGGAATGACGAAATATTAGCAACCGACCGAAGATCTCGGCGGAAATCCCGGAACAGATCGAATCAAGCAGTTATTGACGCCAATCATGGGATCTGTTTCCGTTATTAGAATTGTACCTTATTTAGGATTCCTCTACTATATAAAGAGTGACCGTATTCATTTGTAAGGGGCATTAATTCACTGGTAAAGATATACAAAAACGCTGCTCTCTATTTTATTTACTATCAATTACTGTTCATCATTGTTTATCTTCCGCTCTTTACTGTTCTTTTTACCTAACCTCGAGACCATCTCAAATCGAGGTGGAAAACGATGCTAGAACACTTGTTTGATTTATTTTACTATTCAGATTATTTATTCAATCCTTTGTTTGTCAATTGGTATTGGATAAAATTACGTATACTTAAAACCACTAAATAAATTTAATTGTTACTCAAATTTTAGGATAAACAACTTTTTTAAATAGTAATTATGAAAAAAACACTTATCAAAATAATGTGATTTTAGAAGTTTGGTAAAACACCTATTAATCAATAAGAATTGCAAATACTAACATTGCGTTGAAAAAAAAAAAGAATATTTATTGAAATCCGCGCAAACAACTTTTTGACTAATGTTTGGCTATCCGCGGCATCTCGCTTTCAGGGTCATGACTTCACACGAGAAAGGAACGCTCTTATTCGGAAGAAAATTCAGATTTTATATTCGGTATCCAAACAGTAGGAATCTTCCTTATTCTTCTAAAATTATCAACGCTGGTCACATGTCAACGTAGAAAAAGGGGAATAACGATGAATATATATTCGAGACAAAATAACAGCAATACTTTAATAATACCATACTATCAACCTTTGAATGGGTTCTTCTACTCGCTAATTCACATGAATTAGAAATAAACATAGTAGACCAATTTCTTTTTAAAATAATATTATGTTTGCAATGTAGCTATTTAATTATTTATGAGCTTAAATTCGATCTAGTGCACTGAAAAAAATATTGACGTAAATAATTATGCATTATATATATATATATATATATATATATATATATATATATATATATATATATATATATATATATATATATAATGATCTCCGAAGACAGTACAAACGAGCCTCGAGTCCGAAGGTTGCTCGAGGAGTCGGCTCGATAATCTTATCGAGCCCGTGACCAAATCGATCCGCAAGGCAATGCTTCGAGGTCGGAAATGCGCCACGCCCATCTCGAAGGTCGGACTCAAGCCAAGACCGAAGGGCTCGACCCAGTAACGAGTTCGAGCCAGTATCGAGCTCACAGACAAGAGTCGTTATAACCGCACCAGGAGAGAGAATCTTGGCGGAAATCGAGGTAGAGACAAATCATCATGGGTCCTCCACTATATGCTTTATTTTATTATTTTTTGTTATAAATAATGTAATGACCCTCTATTATAAAAGAGGGGATCCTTGTAAGCTATGCATATACTGAATATATTGGAACAAAAGATTTTTTCTCATATACAAAGATATCTCATTGTGCTTGTTCTACTTCATCTTACTCATTCTTTCTGTTCATTATCCCCATTCTCATAGTGAAGAACACTCGTATTGTTATCTTTGTATCAAAGGGTATCACGTATCCTTAGAACCATACATAATTTTAACGTTATCCGATTTTTCGGGTAAATAATATATATATATATATATATATATATATATATATACACTTAAAATTTCTTATTTAATGATTGATTTATTTATTTATTACGGTCAGACCGACATTCTCTATAACACTTATTATAACGGCCGATTTGTTTTTGTGAAACAAAATTTTCATGTTATGTTATAATATATATTCTATATAACATCACTTCATTATAATAACTAAAAAATATCGGAACAGAGCATGTTATAGAAATATTTGACCATAGTTTATTTATTATTAAAAGCTGAATGCAAGTTAGGTAGCTCTCATTTATTCTCGTGAGAGAATAAGAATATTGTTCTCATAGACATCTACAAGAATCACACTGCAAATATCTCGAAGTATGAAGTTTGTCACGAGTTTTACTCTTTTTTTCTTCTTTTTCATTATTTCGAAAAAGACGTACACCCAAGTTCTATAACGTTTGGTTCGCTATTTGTATCATGAAAAATGTCGATTACATGGGAATAGTTTTTATACAGGTTAATTTTAATTCTTAGTTTGCTTTCAATCACAAGGGATGAATTATGATAAGAACCAGTTCTTCCTTCTGAACGCATCCTTTCACATGAAAGGTAACTAAATCACCAGAAACGAGAGTTTTAGTGTATAGATGTTCGTTGAATATTTAGTGTACAACTGGAAGTTCTTTGTTGAATATTTGGCTGATAGTAAATATGCACGCAAAGCGAAAGAGCGTTTAACTCATGATTCTATCCATGATTATATTCAATTATTTGACTGTAAAATATACTTAATGTTTCAAAAATAATGATTGACATTTGAAATACAACGATCAAAATATTCTAATTTTAACATGAATTTGCATAGTCAAGTTTTTTTAGATGAAATCATTTATTTGAAATTACATCAAAAGTCATAATTTATCGTGTTTGTTGGGTATTAGCATGCCAGTCCATCACCCTACTGACATGCTTTAAAGCCGCGGATATAGGCTGAGATCTACGGCAAAAATGTCACGTTGTCGGCTGAACTGTTACACGTGATATTAGAGGCACACTAAATGCAGCTTTAAACGAACATACCTCGGTAAAAATATTGTGTTCCTAAAAGTAATAATATATCACTCTAAGCAAATCTCATACCGGCTAAACATAAGACGGGCAGGGGCGAATTTAGGGGACGGAAGGAGGTTCGCCGAAAAATTATATTGTATATATAAGGTAAAATTTATTTTTTATCTCTATATATTATGTTTTGAATTCTTTAACATAGCCTAAAAGCATAACTTAGTGGTCAAGGGGGTTCATAACCTTTGAAAGGTCATTCGATCAAATCCCAATAGCTGTAATCTTTTTAAACTTTTTTTTAACCCCTTAGCGGAAATTCTGCCTCTGCCACTGAAGACAGGGTGTTGGATATTTAAGGAAGAACGATAACTCATACCCGATTGTATAATGTAAGCCGTGCTAACTTAGGCTCAAAGATAATAGTATCACTAGTTAATTAGACCGTAACATCCATTATTTTATTTTATGTAATCACGAAATATTTAAAAAACTATACTTAATTAAAGATTCTTTTTGAATCCCAATATATAAAATGGAAAACAGAAAGTAATACATGCATTATTATATATCTCTAGAAACTTAAACCGAACATTGAACGAGGATTTTGGTGGTGACAAATTCAACTACTTAACCTACCAAGAAAACCATGTTTCTAGCAGAAAAAGCCACGCAATGTCTCATTAAATGAGAAGCAAATAATAACGACGAAAAATATGTAATCTGGAATTACATTGTATCTACTTGTATATATATAGTCAAACATTTCGTGCGATTTGCGACTAATAAAGAAGAGTGACACGACCAAAGAATTTACCTACCCTACCTACGTTGTACGGAAAGTCAACAAAATGTCACGTCATCTCCCACGTAAATAAGTTCAAAAACTCACACCTATATAAATAAAATTGGCAAGTTTGCCAATTGTCAGGTTTTTAATAGTTACAGCGAGAAATATTGCATGGCACTTACGCTCTTTATAAATAAGCGTACAAGAAACAGAAAACAGAACATAAAGCCGCCCGTTTGGGTTAGCAGATTGAAAGTACTTACTAAGTATTAAATGGTGAAACTAATTTTATTAAATAAATAGTGACATAGTTGGATGGAAGTGTTAAAATTGCCAGTATCTATGGGTGGATTCAGCATAGCAGTGTCGTGTTCATCTGAACTCAATACTTTCGACACGAAATATAAATTTATGTATTAAGTATAATGGGTTCAATATAATATAAATTTATGTATTAGCAATATAATAGGTTCAATATTAATTTTTTTAGAAGTTGAACCCATAAAATTCAAATTTTGAATCCGCCTTGTATTATGTATTTGATAAAAAAATGTTGATATTTAGTTTTATGTTAAAGTGACTAAGACCCTCTTAAAGTTATTTAAAATATAACTTAGAATGTGGGTTTTTAAGGAAAAGTAGGAATGACATATATGGAATGAAGAGGGAGTTAGAATTTTTCGTCTTGAGAAGGGGTATTTTGAGAATTAAAGAAGGTGTTAGGGATAAAATAGTATTTTTTTGGTTAAAGTAAAAGATTTTATAAGCTAAAACAAACTTAAGTATGGCTTGGCTTATCCTTTTGTTTACTAAAATGCTAAAACAAATTTAAGTATGGTACATATAAGCTAAAAATTATTTATAAATTAGTTTGACCAGCTTTTAATCTTATGTTAACACCTCATACTCGGGAAGAAGCGAGAATGTCTTTTGACGCAGAGAAATGTTTGACCAGTACTCACACACAAGTTTAATCAAAATAGTTGTAACTGTATTTATTTATTTTACAAAGAAATGTTGCTAATTGTAGTCCATATCGTTACAATGCAGATGTCACTAAAATAAATTCAACGTTCAAATTTGTTGTAATTCTTTTTCTTGTTTTGTGTAATTGTGTTTGCGTATGTAGGTATTTGGTATTTGCATGAAATTGCCTTAGTGGATAAGAAGGCCTCAGAAACAAAGTGATTACAGTTCCAGGTTTAAATAAAAAATGGGTTACGTTATTTTATTTGCATGGAGCTTTCTCAAAACCTTGCTATATGGTTCCTGGTCATGAGTTAACATATTAATAAGAATTTGGACGACTTTGCCACGTAAACCTGTTTTCTTTTGTCGACAGTTTACTTTCCGCATGTGTGCATGGCTTACTATCGTACGAAGGTTGCAGTAGGCTCTGGCAGCAAAAGTGTCACTATCCAAAAATGCTAACTCGTCGTGATAGTGTGTAACACACTTGCTAGGCTGTTGAGGTTTTATTTTTAAGATGTAATATTCTTAAAATGAGGGTGAATGGGAAATGGAGGGAAAATAAAATTTTGAGTAAAATTTTAAGTTTTTCCCTCTTAACAATGAGACATTGTCTCATATTGGAAGTGGAAGACATTTTTGGTGGGTATATATATAATTGCTCTTCTTGTAACTCTTAAAGAGTTAAGAAGAAAGCAAGCCTCGCGCCGTCGTCGTCGTCGCTCGCTCGGCTCGGCTTCGGCTTCGGCTTCGGCTACGGCTACGGCTACGGCTACGGCTACGGCTTCGGCTTCGGCTTCGGCTTCGGCTTCGGCTTCGGATTCGGATTCGGATTCGGATTCGGATTCGGATTCGGATTCGGATTCGGATTCGGATTTGGTCAAATGATCGATTGATTGATTAATTTTTTGGACCAAATTTATTTGTTAATAGTAAATATTAATCCGTATTTGTAACGGATATTTTCCAATCCGTGTATTGATAATTTGGCAGCCGGATAATGGTCTTCCTACCATGAAGTGCTTGCTCGCTCGCTCGGCTCGGCTTCGGCTACGGCTACGGCTACGGCTACGGCTACGGCTTCGGCTTCGGATTCGGATTCAGATTCGGATTTGGATTTGGATTTGGTCAAATGATCGATTGATTGATTAATTTTTTGGACCAAATTTATTTGTTAATAGTAAATATTAATCCGTATTTGTAACGGATATTTTCCAATCCGTGTATTGATAATTTGGCAGCCGGATAATGGTCTTCCCACCATGAAGTGCTTGCTCTTGCTCCACCATGAAGGGTGGACGTTTGGTCTTGCACTCCTTCTTGGCTGCTATATATATGAGCAGCAAATGTTGAAGAAAGATACTCAACTCAACATACAATTCGCTCAACAAATTGGCTATACATTGCATTCCTTCCTCTCAGAACTTCCATACGTTTTTCTGAGTATATACTCCTTCGTTCTGCATTGTTTTTAACTTCAAACAAAGCAACTGTAAGTGTGATTTGCTACCGAACTTTGTGTTCGCCGAAACACTGGGGTTTGAAGTACCGCTACACCAGTGTGTTATTCGTTCTATCATGGGAGAAAATAATCCATTACCTTGGGTACTAGGAGGGGATTAAATTCCTTAAGGAAACACTGTGAATTCAGTGGGCTCGAATTTATTATTATTGTTTCATTACGTTAACTTATATTTTGCAGAATTAATATTTACAAATACAGCAATATTGACCGGGAATAACAATCTTAAGGAATTTAATATTTATTTCTGTACTTGTGTTATTCTTATTATTCTGCAAACTAAAACCTTTGTGGTTTGTGTACTCCCGTTTTGGAGAGTTAAGCCTTCGTGGCGTTTTGTTGGATATTAAAATCTACGTGATTTTTACTCCAGTTTGAAAACGTGTATTAAACGTTTGTTTGTGTCATTCTTTTACAGAAAAGATGATGACTGAAAACGAAAACCAAGCTGTTCCGATGGCGACTGCCAACGCAACGACAAGCCGAACACCGGCGTTGGCACCGGCAGAAAAACCCGGAAAATTTTCCGGGATTGATTTCAAACGCTGGCAGCAGAAGATGTTCTTCTACTTAACTACGTTATGTCTACAGAAGTTCATCAAGGAAGATGTTCCTGATCTGCCGGATAAAACTCCAGATAATGAACGCTTTCTCGTGATTGAAGCGTGGAAGCATTCTGATTTTTTATGCAAGAATTATATTCTTAGCGGACTGGATGATAATCTGTATAATGTATACAGTAGCATGGAGACATCCAAAGAATTGTGGAATGCGCTTGAAAAGAAATATAAGACTGAAGATGCCGGGATGAAGAAATTCGTTGCCGCAAAATTTCTGGACTACAAAATGATAGATAGCAAGTCTGTTATTACTCAAGTCCAGGAATTGCAAGTGATTATTCATGATCTACTTGCTGAAGGTCTTGTAATCAACGAAGCATTCCAAGTAGCAGCAATAATTGAGAAGTTGCCTCCGTTGTGGAAGGACTTCAAAAATTATTTGAAACACAAATGAAAGGAAATGTCCCTTGAAGATCTCATTGTTCGGTTGAGAATCGAAGAGGACAATAAAGCTGCTGAAAGGAGAGGCCGTGGAAATTCAACAATAATGGGAGCAAATATTGTTGAAGCTAACAAAAAGAGGAAGAAGGCTTCTGGTCCGAAATACAACCCAAGCAAGAAGCGGTTCAGTGGAAACTGCTACAACTGTGGGAAAACCGGACACAAATCTACGGAGTGTCGTGCTCCGAAGAAAGACAAGAAAAGGGGTCAAGCAAACATGGTAGTAAACCATGATGATGTTGATAACTTGTGTGCCATGCTCTCTGAATGTAACTTGGTGGGAAATCCTAAACTGTGGTGGTTTGATTCAGGAGCCACTCGCCATGTTTGTGCAGTTAGAGAGGCTTTTGCTACCTATGCTCTTGCTGAACCCGGAGAGACAGTTTATATGGGAAATGCTTCAACAGCAAAAGTTGAAGGATATGGGAAGGTATTTCTAAAAATGACTTCTGGCAAGGTCATGACTTTGAACAATGTCCTTCATGTTCCCGAAATGAGAAAGAATTTAGTCTCTACTGGACTTCTTGTTAAGCACGGTTTTAAGTGCGTTTTTGTATCCAACAAGGTTGTAATTAGTAAGAATGGAATATTTGTGGGAAAAGGTTACCTCACCGAGGGCCTTTTCAATCTAAATGTAATGGTTGTTGAAAATAATAATAATATTTCAGCTTCTTCTTACTTACTTGAGTCAAATGATTTATGGCATGTACGTTTGGGTCATGTCAATTATAAAACCTTGCGGAAAATGATTAACTTGGAAGTACTGCCCAAGTTTGAATGCGAAAAATCAAAATGTCAAATATGTGTGGAATCTAAGTATGTTAAACATCCTTATAAGTCAGTTGAAAGGAATTCAAATCCTTTAGACTTAATTCACACAGATATTTGTGACATGAAGTCAATACCATCTCGTGGTGGAAAGAAGTATTTCATAACTTTTATTGACGATGGTACTCGATATTGCTATGTTTACTTACTGAATAGTAAAGATGAAGCAATAGACGCATTCAGGCAATACAAAAATGAAGTTGAAACGCAACTTAACAAGAAAGTAAAAATGATAAGAAGTGATAGGGGTGGTGAATATGAATCTCCTTTTGAAGAAATATGTTTAGAATATGGAATTATTCATCAAACAACAGCCCTTTACACGCCCCAATCTAATGGGATTGCGGAAAGAAAGAATCGCACATTAAAGGAGATGATGAATGCGTTGTTGATAAGTTCTGGTTTGCCACAGAACTTGTGGGGGAAGCCATTCTTACGGCTAATCGAATATTAAATCGAGTGCCCCATAGCAAAACACAATCCATTCCTTATGAACAATGGAAAGGAAGGAAGCCCAACTTGAATTATTTTAAAGTGTGGGGGTGTTTGGCAAAAGTGCAAGTTCCTAAACCCAAAAGGGTAAAGATAGGACCGAAAACCGTTGATTGTGTTTTCATAGGATATGCGACAAATAGTAAAGCATATCGATTTCTGGTTCATAAATCAGAAAATCCCGACATTCATAATAATACGGTTATAGAATCAGATAATGCTGAGTTTTTTGAAAATATATATCCGTATAAAAAGGAATGTGAGTCGTTTGGTGAAGGATCTAAACGACCTCGGGAAGAAACAAAAGAAAGTACATGTAATCAGGAGAATCCAAGACGTAGTAAACGTCAAAGAACGTCTACTTCATTTGGACCAGATTTTGTGACTTTCTTATTGGAGAATGAGCCTCAAACATTTAAAGAAGCTATGACTTCTTCGGAATCATTGTTTTGGAAAGAGGCAGTCAATAGTGAAATAGAATCCATATTGAACAACCATACATGGGAATTGGTTGATCTTCCTCCTGGAAATAAACCTTTGGGTTCTAAATGGATTTTTAAGAGAAAAATCAAAGATGATGGCACTATTGATAAATTCAAGGCAAGGCTCGTAGTCAAAGGGTATAGACAACGAGAAGGTCTAGACTACTTTGATACATACTCTCCAGTTACAAGAATTACGTCCATACGGATGTTAGTAGCATTAGCTGCAGTGTATGGTCTTGAAATTCATCAAATGGATGTTAAGAAGGCCTTCTTAAATGGAGAGTTGGAGGAAGAAATTTACATGGAACAACCTGAAGGGTTTGTGGTTCCAGGTAAAGAAAAGAAGGTATGTAGACTTGTTAAGTCTCTTTACGGACTAAAACAAGCACCCAAACAATGGCATGCGAAATTTGACCAAACAATGTTGTCAAATGGTTTTAAGATAAATGAATGTGATAAATGCGTGTACATTAAAAATGTTCCAAATCACATAGTCATTGTTTGCCTATATGTGGATGATATGTTGATAATGAGTAATGACATTGCCAACATAAATGCTACTAAGCGTATGCTCAATAGCAAGTTTGATATGAAAGACTTGGGAGTTGCTGATTTAATTCTGGGAATTAAGATCAATAAGACTCCTCAAGGTCTGGCATTGTCACAATCTCATTATATTAAGACAGTACTTGAAAAATTCAAGCACTTGGGCTTTAAAGTTGCAAAGACTCCAATTGACGTGAATCTTGCATTAGCAAAGAACAAAGGCCAAAGCATATCACAATTGGATTATGCTCGTGTATTGGGATGCTTAATGTATATCATGAATTGTACACGACCAGACATAGCTTGTGCTATAAGTAAACTGAGTCGATATACGAGCAATCCAGGCCAATCTCATTGGATGGCAATGAAACGAGTTTTGGGATATTTAGAACATACCCAGAACTTTGAATTGCACTACAGTAATTTCCCTGCGGTGATTGAGGGATACTGTGATGCAAATTGGATCACCGGTTCAACTGATTCTAAGTCCACGAGTGGATATGTATTCACTATTGGTGGAGGAGCGGTATCTTGGAAGTCGTCCAAACAAACATGTATTGCCCGCTCTACAATGGAGGCTGAATTCATAGCCTTAGATAAAGCCGGTGAAGAAGCTGAATGGCTCCGGAATTTCTTGGAAGACATTCCATTTTGGCCCAAACCGTTGGCACCAATATGCATACATTGTGATAGTCAAGCGGCAATTGGAAGGGCTGGGAGCGTCTGTATAACGGTAAATCTCGTCATATACGACGAAGACATAAAACCGATAGGCAATTACTCTCTAGAGGAATTATCACAATTGACTATGTAAAGTCAAGTGATAATATGTCGGATCCACTTACAAAAGGCCTAACTAGAGAGGTAGTTGAGAAATCATCAAGGGGAATGGGGCTATGGCCGAGAACAAGTCATTGTGGCGGTAACTCTACCTAGAAGACTGGAGATCCCAAGATCTAGGTTCAAAGAGATCAAACAAAGTCATTAATGACGGTTCAACATTGTCAAATAAAATTTTAGTCCATTCTCGTGATGAGACAATGTTCAGTACCAAGGATAAAGCATTAAGGCTTTTTAATGATTTCTAAATTTGATACGGGGTATATCAAATAGTGTATCTACAGGATGACACGTTTAGGAATCACCTATTTAAGTGTGAAGTGTGAGCCGCTTCAAGGAGAACTTTGTAAGGCCAGTTCTCTACGCACTTATGAAACCAGGCGGTGTTCATGGCTGAAACGAACACAACAATGAGAACCAAAGACGGTTAAGGGTTGATTGTGTGACTTATGGTTGTCTAGGTATACACCAAAGATCGACGGTTCAAAGATATCAAATCTACCGATTGACCGAGTATATCCGACATAAGTTTACTACGGAAAGTTCAAAGGGAAACCTACTTATCCAGATGCAATTAATCCTTGCTTGTAAATCACACAGTTTTTCATGCATACTTCCGTGATATAGCCATTCCCCATTCATGTGGGGGATTGTTGAGGTTTTATTTTTTTAAGATGTAATATTCTTAAAATGAAGGTGAATGGGAAATGGAGGGAAAATGAAATTTTGAGTAAAATTTTAAGTTTCCCCCTCTTAACAATGAGACATTGTCCCATATTGGAAGTGAAAGATATTTTTGGTGGGTATATATATAATTGCTCTTCTTATAGCTCTTAAAGAGTTAAGAAGAAAGCAAGCCTCGCGCCGTCGTCGTCGTCGCTCGCTCGGCTCGGCTTCGGCTACGGCTACGGCTTCGGCTTTCGGCTTCGGATTTGGATTTGGATTTGGTCAAATAATCGATTGATTGATTAATTTTTTGGACCAAATTTATTTGTTAATAGTAAATATTAACGTAAGATTATCCGTATTTGTAACGGATATTTTCCAATCCGTGTATTGATAATTTGGCAGCCGGATAATGGTCTTCCCACCATGAAGTGCTTGCTCCACAAACATGTAATGCTTGCTCCACCATGAAGGGTGGACGTTTGGTCTTGCACTCCTTCTTGGCTGCTATATATATGAGCAGCAAATGTTGAAGAAAGATACTCAACTCAACATACAATTCGCTCAACAAATTGGCTATACATTGCATTCCTTCCTCTCAGAACTTCCATACGTTTTTCTGAGTATATACTCCTTCGTTCTGCATTGTTTTTAACTTCAAACAAAGCAACTGTAAGTGTGATTTGCTACCGAACTTTGTGTTCGCCGAAACACTGGGGTTTGAAGTACCGCTACACCAGTGTGTTATTCGTTCTATCCTGGGAGGAAATAATCCATTACCTTGGGTACTAGGAGGATTAAATTCCTTAAGGAAACACTGTGAATTCAGTGGGCTCGAATTTATTATTATTGTTTCATTACGTTAACTTATATTTTACAGAATTAATATTTACAAATACAGCAATATTGACCGGGAATAACAATCTTAAGGAATTTAATATTTATTTCTGTACTTGTGTTATTCTTATTATTCTGCAAACTAAAACCTTTGTGGTTTGTGTACTCCCGTTTTGGAGAGTTAAGCCTTCGTGGCGTTTTGTTGGATATTAAAATCTACGTGATTTTTACTCCAGTTTGAAAACGTGTATTAAACGTTTGTTTGTGTCATTCTTTTACAGAAAAGATGATGACTGAAAACGAAAACCAAGCTGTTCCGATGGCGACTGCCAACGCAACGACAAGCCGAACACCGGCGTTGGCACCGGCAGAAAAACCCGGAAAATTTTCCGGGATTGATTTCAAACGCTGGCAGCAGAAGATGTTCTTCTACTTAACTACGTTATGTCTACAGAAGTTCATCAAGGAAGATGTTCCTGATCTGCCGGATAAAACTCCAGATAATGAACGCTTTCTCGTGATTGAAGCGTGGAAGCATTCTGATTTTTTATGCAAGAATTATATTCTTAGCGGACTGGATGATAATCTGTATAATGTATACAGTAGCATGGAGACATCCAAAGAATTGTGGAATGCGCTTGAAAAGAAATATAAGACTGAAGATGCCGGGATGAAGAAATTCGTTGCCGCAAAATTTCTGGACTACAAAATGATAGATAGCAAGTCTGTTATTACTCAAGTCCAGGAATTGCAAGTGATTATTCATGATCTACTTGCTGAAGGTCTTGTAATCAACGAAGCATTCCAAGTAGCAGCAATAATTGAGAAGTTGCCTCCGTTGTGGAAGGACTTCAAAAATTATTTGAAACACAAACGAAAGGAAATGTCCCTTGAAGATCTCATTGTTCGGTTGAGAATCGAAGAGGACAATAAAGCTGCTGAAAGGAGAGGCCGTGGAAATTCAACAATAATGGGAGCAAATATTGTTGAAGCTAACAAAAAGAGGAAGAAGGCTTCTGGTCCGAAATACAACCCAAGCAAGAAGCGGTTCAGTGGAAACTGCTACAACTGTGGGAAAACCGGACACAAATCTACGGAGTGTCGTGCTCCGAAGAAAGACAAGAAAAGGGGTCAAGCAAACATGGTAGTAAACCATGATGATGTTGATAACTTGTGTGCCATGCTCTCTGAATGTAACTTGGTGGGAAATCCTAAACTGTGGTGGTTTGATTCAGGAGCCACTCGCCATGTTTGTGCAGTTAGAGAGGCTTTTGCTACCTATGCTCTTGCTGAACCCGGAGAGACAGTTTATATGGGAAATGCTTCAACAGCAAAAGTTGAAGGATATGGGAAGGTATTTCTAAAAATGACTTCTGGCAAGGTCATGACTTTGAACAATGTCCTTCATGTTCCCGAAATGAGAAAGAATTTAGTCTCTACTGGACTTCTTGTTAAGCACGGTTTTAAGTGCGTTTTTGTATCCAACAAGGTTGTAATTAGTAAGAATGGAATATTTGTGGGAAAAGGTTACCTCACCGAGGGCCTTTTCAATCTAAATGTAATGGTTGTTGAAAATAATAATAATATTTCAGCTTCTTCTTACTTACTTGAGTCAAATGATTTATGGCATGTACGTTTGGGTCATGTCAATTATAAAACCTTGCGGAAAATGATTAACTTGGAAGTACTGCCCAAGTTTGAATGCGAAAAATCAAAATGTCAAATATGTGTGGAATCTAAGTATGTTAAACATCCTTATAAGTCAGTTGAAAGGAATTCAAATCCTTTAGACTTAATTCACACAGATATTTGTGACATGAAGTCAATACCATCTCGCGGTGGAAAGAAGTATTTCATAACTTTTATTGACGATGGTACTCGATATTGCTATGTTTACTTACTGAATAGTAAAGATGAAGCAATAGACGCATTCAGACAATACAAAAATGAAGTTGAAACGCAACTTAACAAGAAAGTAAAAATGATAAGAAGTGATAGGGGTGGTGAATATGAATCTCCTTTTGAAGAAATATGTTTAGAATATGGAATTATTCATCAAACAACGGCCCCTTACACGCCCCAATCTAATGGGATTGCGGAAAGAAAGAATCGCACATTAAAGGAGATGATGAATGCGTTGTTGATAAGTTCTGGTTTGCCACAGAACTTGTGGGGGGAAGCCATTCTTACGGCTAATCGAATATTAAATCGAGTGCCCCATAGCAAAACACAATCCATTCCTTATGAACAATGGAAAGGAAGGAAGCCCAACTTGAATTATTTTAAAGTGTGGGGGTGTTTGGCAAAAGTGCAAGTTCCTAAACCCAAAAGGGTAAAGATAGGACCGAAAACCGTTGATTGTGTTTTCATAGGATATGCGACAAATAGTAAAGCATATCGATTTCTGGTTCATAAATCAGAAAATCCCGACATTCATAATAATACGGTTATAGAATCAGATAATGCTGAGTTTTTTGAAAATATATATCCGTATAAAAAGGAATGTGAGTCGTTTGGTGAAGGATCAAAACGACCTCGGGAAGAAACAAAAGAAAGTACATGTAATCAGGAGAATCCAAGACGTAGTAAACGTCAAAGAACGTCTACTTCATTTGGACCAGATTTTGTGACTTTCTTATTGGAGAATGAGCCTCAAACATTTAAAGAAGCTATGACTTCTTCGGAATCATTGTTTTGGAAAGAGGCAGTCAATAGTGAAATAGAATCCATATTGAACAACCATACATGGGAATTGGTTGATCTTCCTCCTGGAAATAAACCTTTGGGTTCTAAATGGATTTTTAAGAGAAAAATCAAAGATGATGGCACTATTGATAAATTCAAGGCAAGGCTCGTAGTCAAAGGGTATAGACAACGAGAAGGTCTAGACTACTTTGATACATACTCTCCAGTTACAAGAATTACGTCCATACGGATGTTAGTAGCATTAGCTGCAGTGTATGGTCTTGAAATTCATCAAATGGATGTTAAGACGGCCTTCTTAAATGGAGAGTTGGAGGAAGAAATTTACATGGAACAACCTGAAGGGTTTGTGGTTCCAGGTAAAGAAAAGAAGGTATGTAGACTTGTTAAGTCTCTTTACGGACTAAAACAAGCACCCAAACAATGGCATGCGAAATTTGACCAAACAATGTTGTCAAATGGTTTTAAGATAAATGAATGTGATAAATGCGTGTACATTAAAAATGTTCCAAATCACATAGTCATTGTTTGCCTATATGTGGATGATATGTTGATAATGAGTAATGACATTGCCAACATAAATGCTACTAAGCGTATGCTCAATAGCAAGTTTGATATGAAAGACTTGGGAGTTGCTGATTTAATTCTGGGAATTAAGATCAATAAGACTCCTCAAGGTCTGGCATTGTCACAATCTCATTATATTAAGACAGTACTTGAAAAATTCAAGCACTTGGGCTTTAAAGTTGCAAAGACTCCAATTGACGTGAATCT
The DNA here is from genome assembly GCF_000390325.3 of Nicotiana tomentosiformis. NCBI lineage: Eukaryota > Viridiplantae > Streptophyta > Magnoliopsida > Solanales > Solanaceae > Nicotiana > Nicotiana tomentosiformis. The sequence continues at coordinate 23,377,871 of NC_090823.1, read as the reverse complement.
TGCATTAGCAAAGAACAAAGGCCAAAGCATATCACAATTGGATTATGCTCGTGTATTGGGATGCTTAATGTATATCATGAATTGTACACGACCAGACATAGCTTGTGCTATAAGTAAACTGAGTCGATATACGAGCAATCCAGGCCAATCTCATTGGATGGCAATGAAACGAGTTTTGGGATATTTAGAACATACCCAGAACTTTGAATTGCACTACAGTAATTTCCCTGCGGTGATTGAGGGATACTGTGATGCAAATTGGATCACCGGTTCAACTGATTCTAAGTCCACGAGTGGATATGTATTCACTATTGGTGGAGGAGCGGTATCTTGGAAGTCGTCCAAACAAACATGTATTGCCCGCTCTACAATGGAGGCTGAATTCATAGCCTTAGATAAAGCCGGTGAAGAAGCTGAATGGCTCCGGAATTTCTTGGAAGACATTCCATTTTGGCCCAAACCGTTGGCACCAATATGCATACATTGTGATAGTCAAGCGGCAATTGGAAGGGCTGGGAGCGTCATGTATAACGGTAAATCTCGTCATATACGACGAAGACATAAAACCGTTAGGCAATTACTCTCTAGAGGAATTATCACAATTGACTATGTAAAGTCAAGTGATAATGTGTCGGATCCACTTACAAAAGGCCTAACTAGAGAGGTAGTTGAGAAATCATCAAGGGGAATGGGGCTATGGCCGAGAACAAGTCATTGTGGCGGTAACTCTACCTAGAAGACTGGAGATCCCAAGATCTAGGTTCAAAGAGATCAAACAAAGTCATTAATGACGGTTCAACATTGTCAAATAAAATTTTAGTCCATTCTCGTGATGAGACAATGTTCAGTACCAAGGATAAAGCATTAAGGCTTTTTAATGATTTCTAAATTTGATACGGGGTATATCAAATAGTGTATCTACAGGATGACACGTTTAGGAATCACCTATTTAAGTGTGAAGTGTGAGCCGCTTCAAGGAGAACTTTGTAAGGCCAGTTCTCTACGCACTTATGAAACCAGGCGGTGTTCATGGCTGAAACGAACACAACAATGAGAACCAAAGACGGTTAAGGGTTGATTGTGTGACTTATGGTTGTCTAGGTATACACCAAAGATCGACGGTTCAAAGATATCAAATCTACCGATTGACCGAGTATATCCGACATAAGTTTACTACGGAAAGTTCAAAGGGAAACCTACTTATCCAGATGCAATTAATCCTTGCTTGTAAATCACACAGTTTTTCATGCATACTTCCGTGATATAGCCATTCCCCATTCATGTGGGGGATTGTTGAGGTTTTATTTTTAAGATGTAATATTCTTAAAATGAGGGTGAATGGGAAATGGAGGGAAAATGAAATTTTGAGTAAAATTTTAAGTTTTCCCCTCTTAACAATGAGACATTGTCCCATATTGGAAGTGGAAGACATTTTTGGTGGGTATATATATAATTGCTCTTCTTGTAGCTCTTAAAGAGTTAAGAAGAAAGCAAGCCTCGCGCCGTCGTCGTCGTCGCTCGCTCGGCTCGGCTTCGGCTACGGCTACGGCTACGGCTACGGCTTCGGCTTCGGCTTCGGCTTCGGATTTGGATTTGGATTTGGTCAAATGATCGATTGATTGATTAATTTTTTGGACCAAATTTATTTGTTAATAGTAAATATTAACGTAAGATTATCCGTATTTGTAACGGATATTTTCCAATCCGTGTATTGATAATTTGGCAGCCGGATAATGGTCTTCCCACCATGAAGTGCTTGCTCCACAAACATGTAATGCTTGCTCCACCATGAAGGGTGGACGTTTGGTCTTGCACTCCTTCTTGGCTGCTATATATATGAGCAGCAAATGTTGAAGAAAGATACTCAACTCAACATACAATTCGCTCAACAAATTGGCTATACATTGCATTCCTTCCTCTCAGAACTTCCATACGTTTTTCTGAGTATATACTCCTTCGTTCTGCATTGTTTTTAACTTCAAACAAAGCAACTGTAAGTGTGATTTGCTACCGAACTTTGTGTTCGCCGAAACACTGGGGTTTGAAGTACCGCTACACCAGTGTGTTATTCGTTCTATCCTGGGAGGAAATAATCCATTACCTTGGGTACTAGGAGGGGATTAAATTCCTTAAGGAAACACTGTGAATTCAGTGGGCTCGAATTTATTATTATTGTTTCATTACGTTAACTTATATTTTGCAGAATTAATATTTACAAATACAGCAATATTGACCGGGAATAACATAGGCAAACCGACAATCACATAACACAGCTAAGATTAAACATGGTTTAATACTCCCAATGACGGAAAACTCATAAATATCTAATACAAATAACTGAAATACTGCTACAACCACCCCAAAATTTGGTGTCAACGAGTACATGAGATGAGTATCAAAACATAACCAAATCCATAGTACAACTTTTTGAGAAATAGAACAGTACTAAAGAAAATAAAAGGGGAAAAAAGTCAAGGTCTGCGAACGTCATAACAGCTACCTTGAAGTCTCCAAGCACTGGTACTAGCCCTGATCTAGCAATCACCATGTCCGGATGTACCTGGATCTGCACACGAAGTGCAGAGTGTAGTATGAGTACAATCAACTCCATGTACTCAATAAGTAACAAGATTAACCTTGGTTGAAACCAGTGACGATGACAACACATGTATGATAATGACAGTAACAATAAATAACTAAGAAGAATTCTCTTAATCAATTCGTTCATGGTAAAGAAATTTAGACATGCTTTCAAGTTCAACAATTAAAGTCCAACACCAATTGGAGCAGGGCAAGTGCAACTAGCATGAGGAATGGTACATCTCTATGCCTACATGTCAAATGTATAATTTCATGAAGATATTCCCAAGTACTCACACATTCAGAATACTCAATCTGTCTAACTCAAATTCCCACTCATCACACACACACATAATCATTCAGCACTGTACGGGTGCCTTGCATCTATGCACCTCACCATGCTTGCGCTCACTGCTGGTATGTCAGAATCCGGAGGGATGAATCCTTCCCAAGCGCTAATCAAAGCCTATAAGGTCTTCTGCGGCATGCAACCCGATCCACATAGTAATAATAATAGTAAAGCCAATATGGCATGCTGCAGTGTGCAGCCCGATCTACAATAACACTCACAACACGGCTCTCAGGCCCACCTCAGTTATCAATCTCTCAAGTCCCAAGGGATCACAATCTCGTACCACTCAGCCCAAACAATGATAACATGTGATGTAACAATGAATGATAAACAAAGACTGAGATATGATATGCAAATGAAAAATCATGACTGAGTATATAATTACAGTTAAAGAAAATAACTCAAAACAACATAAATAACCTCATTAGGTCTCTACCGAATAAGCACATAGCCTAAACACGATTTCTAAAATGAATCACAACTCAATTACTCTAACGAGTAGGGATTACAGGGATAAAACAAGACTTAATAACAACACAGTACAAAAGAATCAACCCGGATCATGATTACCACGGTGCACGCTCACGCCTCTCACCTAGTATGTGCCTCACCCCAACACAACACTAATAACACGGTTTCCAAGGATAAATACCCTCAATTCCAAGTTTAGAAATGTTACTTACCTCAAAGAGCACAAATCAATACTCCAAGAAGTCTTTGCCATGTGAATCAGCCTCCGAGCGACTCGAATGTAGACAAAGCAACTTAATTCCATCAATAATAGCTATAGGAGATAATTCCAAAAGATAAAGCTAAGGTCTTTAATCAAAGTGAGAAAGTCAACTCACAAAGTCAACCCCGGGCTCGCAACTCGGGACCCGATAAAATTTATCAAATTCGAACACCCATTCAATTACCAGTCCAACCATACTAAATTCATTCAATTCCATCCACAAATCGTCCCCCAAATCATCAATTCTTACTCTCCAACAACAGCGTCTAAAGTCTCCAATTTCCACCTCAAACACACCTAAACTAGGTGTAAGAATCAATGGGTAATTAATTTTTATTAATAAAAAGGATGAATCTCCACTTACCTCTTCAATTGTATCCAAAACCCTCTCAAACATCGCTCCTAGCCGAGTTCCATAAGTCCAAAATGAGAGAAAAATACGAAACCCTTCGATTATAAGTTATGTCCAGCAAAACCGCACTTGTAGTCAATATGGTCGCATCTGCGACACCGTTTCTGCGGTAGAAGCGAAATTCACTTAACTCTCGACCAAGCACAATTGCAGCCCTCCATGCACACAAGAGGGACCGCATATGCGGTCCTGCCTTAGCTCCTGCGCGTCCACACCTGCGGAGAATCTACGCTTCTGTGACTCCAGCCCATCCTTCCCACATCCTCTCCTGCGGCAAAATTGCTCGCACCTGCGTGCTTGCAGACGTGGAAAAGACCTCGCACATGCGACCTCTTCCAAGCCCAGCTAACCTCCGCATATGTGATAAGCCTGTCACTTCTGCGACTTCTCACATGCGATCAAGACCTTGCAAATGTGATCAAATGAGAAGCCTTATGCTTCAGCAATCCCTTAAGTCCAAATATCCATCCGATTTCAATCTGAATCTCATCCATGGTCCCCAGGACCCCATCCAAACATACCAACACATCCTAAAATAAGATACGAACTTAGTCGAAGCCTCAAATCATATCAAACAACATTAAAATCAAGAATCGCACCCCAATTTAAGTGTAATGAAACTAATGACTTTTCAACTTCTAAAACCAATCCTGAACTATATCAAATCATCTCCGAATGACCACAAATTTTTCTTACTATGACACAACGGACCTATTCCAGCTCCCTGAACCAAAATTTGAACCCGGTATCATCAAAGTCAACTCTCGGTCAAACCTCTCATCCCTCCAAACCTTCAACTTTTTAACTTTCGCCAAAAGCCTCAAACCAACCTACGGACCTCCAAATAAATATCCGGACATACGCCTAAGTCCAAAATTATCCTACGAAGCTATTGGAGCCATCAAAACTCCATTCTAGATTCGTTTACATGAAAGTCAAAATCCGGTCAACTCTTTCAACTTAAGTTTTCGACCTTGGGACTAAGTGTCCCAATTTATTCTGAAATATCTTCGGAACTAAATCAACCGCCTGACAAGTCACATAGCCACAAATGAATATAGAAGATGCAATAAATAGGGAAACAGGATTATAATATACAAAATAACCGGCCGGATCGTTAAACAAAGTCAAACTAGTCAATTTGCCGATGGATTTCTCATAATACAGACATAGTTGGAAGTCTTGGGACGTTCTCATCTTGGTTTGCATTACATCGACACCTGGATGATATAAAATATAGGTAAGGGATTTCTTCACATTGTCATCTGAGTATGAGAAAGTATGCGCAAGAGTTCCTAATTTATGGACGGTTATGGGTAAAAATATTAGTTCCACCACATAAGTGCCTGGATGTGGTGCAATATCGAAAATAATGGTCTCCCATTATGGACGGATAAACGTATAGAAGCGACTCCAACAGAGAGGGATTATGATATGTATAATTAATAAATACAAGAAGTAGACAATGACCTTGAGATGATAGAAAAGGGGAAGAACCCCAAACATCTACAAAAATAAGTTGCAGGAATGAAGAATTTTTATTAATGCGAAGAGAATGAGACATTCTATGCGACTCACTAAGTTGGAAAATAATACATAAATTATTTAATCTAGGACTAGAACTAGAAAGCTTGTATGTATATAACAAGTGAAAGCGAGAAGATTAGTGCCATTAAAAATTTAACATCTCGTTCACCCATCATGATTTGAATTCTATAACTGCTTGTTGTTGGAATAGTTGCTGCCATAGGTAATGCGTGAGAACTGATTTCATCCATCATGCCCTCCTCATCCTCTGTAGGACATTCCATGACCCCTTGAGTTAGTATTGTTCCGATTGAAGGTTGTCTATCCTCATTAAAGCTGTGTTTATCATATTGGATGCTAGGATATGAGAGAGGTCAGGTGGATTGATAGAGATGGATGACAGTGACGAACGTGAATAAAGTCATGATTTTATAATAGGATGTGGAGCTCATAATATGTAATTTCTAAAGGTCTTGCGGACAAAGTAGTAATAATATCCTTAAAATCATGTCGCAATCCCCTGAACACATAAATGTTAAAGTCTAGAGGATTCAAAGGTCTACCTATGACTGCTAATTCATTGGAGAGAATCTGTGCCCTTTTGAAGGAATTGGGTATGACTTAAAATTAACCGATTTGAGCTTTTGCAATTACATATGAACGTTAAGAATTTTGGAGTTAGACGGAGAGAACAAAGTAACTAGCTTCTAAAGCATCCCAAATATCTTTGGAAGTATTCAATCTAATAGCAATGGGTATAGTTTCTTCTGAAAGATATGAATATGTGGAGACTCAAAATAAGTTGATCCTATTGGATCCAACTGGTGAATGCTAGGTTGGTTTGGATAGAACTTGATACCTCAACAACAATAACAGATTATGGACATGGTTGTGGTTCATCAATGAAATTATGAAGATTTTGTCCACGTAAAAAGGTAACAATTGAGTCTTCTAGAATATGTAATTTTTGGAGGTGAGTTTGACAAAAATAAATTGTTGAGCATGTCTAAGGGGATTTGATGAGGAAGATGACATGACCAGTGTTGGTTGGGAAGAGATGTTAGAAGGAAGGGTTGAGATAAACAATGAGTTGGAGCCGACTCTGATACCATCTTGAGATACCATTTTAGAACTAGAAGGTTTTAGGTCTTCATTTCTTTGTGTACACTGATTATTCAATATTGATAATAAAAGAGTGCATATTGTTCTAGAGGAATACAACAACTAGAGGATAGCTACGGAAGAATCTAATAACACATCTAGTTAGTTGTAGCTTCTAGATAAAGGAAACGTTGATGGAATTCGTGAATACCTTAAAAAGGATGAGGGTTGATATTGAATGCCTAAAGAAACTAAAGAGTCTTACAGAGATAAAGGTCCAAATATACCCCTATGTGGCTTTCGTCTTGTTATCAAAATCAGATCAATTTTCCATGGTGAAAAATCATTAGTGACAAGGGTATATTTGAGATGTAAGGTAATGATGATAGGTCCTATAAGACGATTGTTAAACAAAGGGCATATATAAGATAAATTGCAAATGTTTTGGGTATATTTGAACCTTGCTCTATATATTCTCAGCACAAGATATGGCTTTTTGATTTATGATTTCCAACTATATGTTGAACAGTAATACATAAGCATTAATTTCGAGTCATTGGGTAGACGAGATTTATATGTTTTGAGTTATTATAGTGAAAAAGGGTCAAATATAACCTTCTACTATTCAACATTGAGCGACATTGCTATCCATTAGACTTTTGGTCTAACTGTACAGGGTAAAATATGTTCATACTAAATGCTCACATAATAGAGCGAGACGTGGAGTCAGAGACAGATGAAGAGCGAGGCAAGTGGAAACCAAGTTAGGGGCAGCAATCTCGGTTGTCCCCGAAGGGAATATTGCTCATAAAAATAAATAAATACCGGCCACCTGGTAGCATTCAATGGAGAATATTCTGAAGTATTAAATACATAGTCCGTTATAGAGAACATGACATTCATAGCCCGACATTACACATTCTTCAATGGCCCCCATAATTATCATTTAAGAGGGGCTTGATCCTAGGACTTTGTTCCCTCGGTGCAATTATAAATAGTGAGTTCAACAACCATTGTAAAGACACAAATTTTTTGACAAACTTATGCTATATACTATTCAAAATCTCAATAACATTTTGTTTCTTGCTTGTTAACATTGTAACTATTTCCTTTGGAAGCTTTGCTCCCAGAACCAAGCTATCCGTTGTCTTATCTCGATTTCAACGCTAAGTGTTGCATTCTTATTTAATTTATTTATTATTTTGGGATAAAATCGATTCGTTTATCTATAAATCATGTATAAATTGAATTGTACCATTTTATGGGTAAACAATTTGGTGCCCACTGTGGGGCTTAGCCAATTACGTAATTGAGTTTATCCTTGTATCTATTACTAACTTGTTTGATTCTTTGTTTCTTAGCCAAAAATCTTTAAAAAGGCAGATAACGATGTCAACCTCGCACATAAAGTTAAGGCCTAGGGAAATCAGCTTCAACACGAAGGCCGGTCACTGCTACCCATAACGAGGGGGATGACCACACCGATCCATGCTGGGAAATATACACGACATGTTCGAGAGGCAACTCCCGATAATGCTAAAGACGAGCACGTCGCAGAAACAATAAGAATCCCGAGGGAGCAACAAAATTCTATTATGGGCCATATCTCACGACATGATCAGGTCATGATGAAGTTGAGGCAGGCATTGTCGGGTGCTTCCAACAACGCAAATGGACGAGGTCCAGTTCCTCTCGGTGTTCATGCAAACCAAACAACACAGAGGGTTGATAATAATACCCCGAGAGGCGAGGTCGGCTTGGACAAGGGCATGGGGTAACAGTAGCGGATCCGGTAACAACAATGAGAATTATCCCTTTAAAATCGAACTTATGCCATTTATGAGAGAAATAAATGCCCGACTGGGCCAGATTCTGGGCGCACTGCTAGTATTGAAAGGACCAGATTCAAAGAAGTACACCCAGTTTCCGTTCAAACCAAGCGCGACACCGGAGTTGATCTCGAAGCGATTCAAAATGCCAGATGTGCCAAAATACGATGGAACTTCGGATCCTCAGGAGCACATCACTACCTATACAACAACGGTGAAAGGAAACGACTTAGTATCGCACGAGATTGAGTCAGTCTTGTTGAAGAAGTTTGGGGAGACCCTCAAGAAAGGGGAACTGATATGGTACTCACTTTTACCTGAGCACTTAATAGATTCCTTCGAGATGCACGCAAATTCTTTTATCAAGGCCCATACCTGGGCCAGGCAGGTACAAGCCTAAAAGGCTGACATATTCAGAATTGCACAAGGAGAGTCTGAATTGCTGCGGGGGTTCGTGACCAGATTCCGGGAGGAAATGATGCTGCTACCGATCGTGCTAGATGAATGGGCAGATGAGGCATTTACTAAAGGGCTGAATCTGAGAAGTTCTGATGCTTCCCGTATATTGAAAGAAAGTCTGCTCGAGTTCCAGGCAATAACATGGGTGAATGTTCATAACCAGTATGATTTGAAGATAAGAATTGAGGATGACCAGCTCGGTTTCCCATCATAATCCCAGGGTCGGGTCTGGGAGAAGAATAAGGAAAAGTTGATGGATGACTTCGACGCGGACTAACGGTCTTTTAGAGGTAAACGTCTGCCTTATGAAAGGGCCGAAAGACACGATAGGGGTTTTCGATCGGCGGACAAATTCGTTACCGATGTGAGAGTTGATCGCGACAGAAATAACAGATCAATGCAGGACAAAGAGGTATCGGGCTCTCGAGACTCCGCCTACCCCAGATTATCCGAAGACTACTTCAACTTCAACATGGTGGAACTAGTGTCGGCTATGAGGAACATTAAGGAAGCACGGTTGATCTCGTCCAATTTCACTCCTCTCTTTGAGGTTATGAAAATGGTCGATGCAATAGTAATACCCAACAAGAGTTGGGGTCGAATTCCGCACGGAGCTATATGTATGGATGTTAGTAGTATATATCTTACCGCGTGATTTCGTATATCTAAATTTGCACTAACGTAATATTTGTTTTTTTTGTTTAAAAATCTATACTAAACTATGATTGTGATTCAAAGAATGAAACTAGGAAATTGTTTTTGTTGTTTTCCAAATGATATAAAAGTCCTAGGTCTATGACCTTAATATGGGTGTTTTCCTAATGAATTGTAAAATTTAAAGCTTGTTTTATTGGTCGGGATGTATTATAGCTATCAACACTCAAATACCCACTCAATACCTCTCGGTCAGAGAGTGATTTTTTCCAATTTGTCTTTCTCAAGTCCAAATGAGTATTGAACAAAATAGTTGATAAGAAGCTCAAGTCGGGTTTTACTATCTCTAGGGTAAACCCTTTAATTAGGTTTATCAATCTCTCGATTAAATCAATTTCTTGTTAGCCAAGGTTTTCTAGGCTATGTCTCTCTTTCTCAAGTAGAGACTAAGCCAAATAGGCATGAATTAATGTTTGCAACCATTAATTCTTCAAATAAAAACAAGAACAAGGCTAGATAATAAATACCCAACCATAAACAAGCAATATATCAAATACCCATTAAGTTTACACACTAGGGATAAGTCACAATCCTAGTAAAAATTTAGCTACTCATGCTTAAACTAGAAGAAACAGAAGAAGAAATGATAATTAGACCCATATTGATAATTAAAATGATGAAATCAATATTCAAAAAGCTCAACATAGCAAAAACTACTAAAAAGAGTAAAATAAACCATCTAATATAGCAGCTGATGTCAAAAGTTAACCTAAAAAAAGTAAAACTCTTCTATTTATACAAAGCTAGAATTTTTGGACAAAAATACCCTTACGGAGGTTCTGCAGCCGCACAATTCCATGTGCGGTATGCACTTCGCTTCAGCATGAAAAGGTTGGAAATCTGCGGCTGCATAATAATGAAGTGCATCCGCACTGCCCTCTTTCTTCGGTCCGCACAATAATGTCTGCGGCCGTACTTTGTTCTTCTACGGTTCGCACAAGGAATTGTGCGGCCGCGTAGCTCTTCTTCTGCGGCTGCACTTGTGTTGGACTGGAGTTGCAGGTTCTATGAAATTTTTCTATGACCCAGCTTTTGCGGCCACACAATTCGTGTGCGGTCCGCATCTTGCAACATTCTCTGATGGAATTGCTTCATGACCTGTGGCCGCAGATGATATTCTGCGATCCACACTTTGAGCTTTTGTGCCTATTTTTGTCCTTGAGTTCAGATTACTCCTTCTTGAGTTGGATTTCATCTCAGGAGCTCATCTTCCAATATTCCTGTAATTAAGTATATTTCATCAATTTTCGGGAACACAATTAAGCACTTTTGGACAAAAACGAAAGCTAAAAGGTGCTAATAAGTAGTCAAAATCCTCACTTATCAAACTCACCCAAACTTAAGCTTTTGCTTGTCCTCAAGCATATAAAGTAGTTCCCTCCTCCACAAGTTAAGAGCCATTCCAGCTAATCAAAGGTGAATCAATCACACATCAATTGGGACCAACAATTACCTATGACACTTATGAATTATCAAGAAGGCAACAAGTTAAACTTTTAAGAACGGATGGTTCTAATGTGACACTTGAGCATCAAGAGTTAACTTTATTCATCAAGGAATCTCGCTCTTTCATGTAGGTCATTCTGGATCCCAAACTCCTCCTCCTCTACTCTCCGTTTTCCTATCTCAGTTAAGAATATAGAACTCAATTCAAATATTTGTGAAAGGTTCATTCATCTCTCTCAAAAGAATGTCGCAAGTACGGCTTAAAGTACCATAGGATTGCCCCACATGTAAATCACCATTAATGTAAGCTTACTCGGCTTGAAATCACGTTGGACTTTTCGGGATGAAATGAAGGCTTTTGGACTAAGGTTGGATAAGCTATGATAGAACGAGTTCACCTTTCCTTAAGCACTCCATTTTCTTTTATTAGCTCATGCTTTTGCCAACTTTTTGAGGCATTTTCTTTTCCTTAGGGGAACTAGAGAAACTTAACATCACTCTTTCTTGGTCATGATATTCATTTTCTCCTTCTTTGCTTTTTCCATGCTTCGCATCATTACTTTTCTTTGAATTCCTTCAACTTTTCAACTTATTCACTTTCTTTTTGTATTTTTCTTTTTGTTATTTCTTTTTCTTGACTTTCGTTTTCCTCATTTCTTTTCTCTTTTGTCTTGATACCTTTTTCAAACTCCTCGTCTCTCCCCCATACTTACGTTTTTAGCCAATTGTTTCACAAGAGTGTTGAGGAAAGCTCGGGTGCCAAGAGAGGGTCACAATAAGACGGGTAAAGGCTTGTAACGTGGTTATCAAATGAGAAAGGCTTTAGGCTCAATTGAGTTGACTAGTTATAACAACATTGGTGGGCCATGGAAAATTTCAAGCGGGTCAAGGAGAGCCTACAATCACTTCTCAAACCAAGCAAAACTTAAAATTTTGCATAGAAACACATTCGGGGCAAGTTCTAGACCATTTACACGGGTACTTGGACTTGCAACAATAACATCTCACCTCTCACGCAACTGGATTTTTAAAGAGGATAGAGTCGAGAGCCCACAACAACCATATTCAAGATTGAAAATCACTACGGTTCGACTAAACCACTTGATGATTGTCTAAGTTAACACAAGAGTCAAATGGTCACTAGCTAGAGCTATTTCTTTCTAACAACCTTATTTTTAACCATAAGCACATAGTTAAGTGTGTTGGTACCAAGTAAAGCATGTTTGACATTTCGAGCATGACTCAATTAGATCTTTTTATTCATTATTACTACTATTATTACCTAACTACCAACAACAGACTCAATCCCTTAAGAAGGTTGTAACGCCATCCTTCGTTGGGAAGAGTCACCCGGTTCACACAAAAACCAACTTTTGGAAAGAACCATGGCATTAAAAAAACCAAAGGCTTATTATCCACTAAAACATAAAAATAAACTATTAAAGCAAAAAGAAGCTACCACTTCAAAAAGCAAATAAAAAAAAAGCTACCGAGTCAAAAAGAAGACAAACATAAAGATAAAGAAGTTAATAAAGCAAAAACAAACTATTGAAAGCTAAACGAATATACATAACGAGAAGTAAGGAAAAAATAGTACTAAGTTAATTACATGCCAATTTGTCTCATAGTTATCAAAATACCTCATTAGAATCATCAAAATGTCAAAGAAACTCCACCCACTGAATAATAATAAGCATTGTCCCCAATGCTTAATAAAATAAGAGTATAAGAAGGGCGAGAGTGAAGAAAACTCCCTATGTCTCTGTAGCCTTCTCTGTGTCCCCAGCAGTGACACTGACCTCAGTCTCTAATTGGATCTCATCATCCTAAAGTCTGGGAGTAGCTGGGTTGATGAACATCAAACGGACTGCCTCAGCAGTGTCAACAGCAAGTTCTGGCTCCTCAGACTGGACAACTGCTGCGGTGGTCTTCGTGGGAACTGTGCCTGGGTGGTGCGATTCTATCAACATGTTGAATGGAATGTCTCCGACTGCTGCAAGCTTGGTGATCTGTCATCGGAGCTTATCCACCGGTTTCTTCGAAGCCTGTGACTTCCGCATCTTCTTTACTTCTTTGCCCAATTCTTCAATCATGGACCCATGTTGTACCAGAGTAGCCATGATAGTGTTCTGGTTGTCCAGGATCTTCTTCAATGTTTCTTCGATTGTGGGAGGAATCTGGGGTGCCGGAGAGGATGACTGTGCTACAACCTGACTGGATGTGTCAGTCAGCTTTGTAGTAGCTATCTGCATCCAGTTGTTGAGGCTCGCCAGTGTCTGGGAGACTCGCAGCACAGAGAGTGGAGCAGATGGCATCGGTACCGGCTTCAAAGCCGAGGTGGGAGGTACTGAGGCTGAAGGTGGAGGCATTGCAGCTGCACTGGTAGAAGGCTCTGCTAAAGTGGATGGCATATTAGCTGTCTCTATACCCACCACTGCTGCCTCATCAGACTGGCCTACGGTGGTAGTCGGCTGATCCTTTATCTTGGGGTTGTGTGCATCCATCAGAGAATACCAAGTTCTTTGCCCGAACCTTCGTGTCATAGTCTATGGGCTCTACATGTGCATCCGTAAGGTACTCAATGATGGTGTTGGGATACAGGTAGGAAGTAACAGCCTGCCTGACAACCACTAACATTACGGCACCCACATTGATCGGGTACCTATCCATAATAGAGGCGACTAGGACTGTTTGTGGAATCGGTAAGTTTGTCTCATTTTGGCACGGGTCTAGTCTGCTGCATACGAAGGTCTGCCATCCCTTCACATCGAAATTTAGGGTGTTCCGCTGAATATGAACTTTTGTAGTGATCCATGGTGGTGGTGGCCCCGGGATTACAAGAAGCTCGGCTAGCCAAGGGCGAGCTGAATCACCCATTGCCAGCTTCTCGAAGTACTACACTGGCTCCACATCCTCAAACCCCAAGTAGTAGTTCAGTGTGATCTGGTCGAACCGCACCTTCAGATTCCTCACTTTTGTAACTTTGGTCTCTTTTTTGATATGTGCCACATTGGCATAGAACTCCCGGACCAAGTATTCTTTTGAATCCATAATTGACTGGGTGAACCACATCCACCCCTTTCTCTCTCGGAACTACCTCAATACTTCTGGATTGTACTTGTCAAGATCTCTAAGTCAGTATTGCCGCTCAAGAGTAAGCGATCTCACTAGCCACCACTTACGAAAACTAGTGAAGGCAGCTAGACTCACAATCCGGTCCTCCCAGAACTCTTTCTTCTTCGACCTCTCAAGGCCGGTAACTGTGGTCCCCTACCATCGTCCGAAATATCATCCACAGCAGCTGCTTGTGCTTCAGGGACAGGTAGAAGAGGACTCTGAAGCCTGATTTGCATTCTCCGAACCCTTAGAAGTGCTATGTGAGGAGGAAGGTTTGTCTCTAAGTTGGTACCTTCCCTGCGGCTGTTGTGGGTGTGATTAAACCACAGGCTGCTCTTGCATTGAGTTGCCCTCCGATGCTTCCCGAGATGGGGCATATGAACTAGATTCGGAGGGCTCGGGCTGCCTTCCTCGGCCTACTGTGGCTTTCTTGATGATTACCCTTTGGAGGGCGTGGGGTAAATTTCTTTTGCCTCTACCTCTGCCTCTGGGAGGCTCACCCCTCCCCTTTGACGTGTCACCATGACCTGGAGATCTGACCATTTTCTGTAACAAGCTACATCAGAAGTCAGTTGTAATTCAATTAAACACAGACAGTGATAATAATGTTAAACCAGAGTGTAGGGTGGGGAAGTGCGGTCCGCATAATTGCAAGTGCGGCCGCATACTGGGTTGTACAGACCGCACAATTTGGAAATGCGGCCGTAGTGATGAAACTGCGGTCCGCATAAGTTTGAGTGCAACCGCACATCTGAAGTGTGGTCCGCACAATTTTTATTCCGGCTGCACATTGGATACTTCAAAATAACAACTCTCTGAAGATAGAGATTGGTCTGATCTGCCGCCGCACACATATTTTTGCGGTAGCGGTGGAATTTTTGCAGTCCGCACAATTTCAAGTACGGTCCGCAGAATCATGCTTCACCAACTGCCCTAATCTCCACTTCTGCAGACCGCACAATTTCTTGTGCGGCCGCAGATTTCAAAATTAAATCGGCCAGACTTTCTAAGGGTTTCAATTTTATTCAAAAATTCGACATGGTAATAGAAATAAAACATGATAATTAAGATACCCATTCCCCAAATGGCTATTAGGAGTTGACCCAACACAATTTAAACCCCCACACAGACATAAAATTGACCTCTAGTGTCAAATGGACTAAAATAAATAACAAATTATAAATTAAACTAAGAAAATTGAAGAATCCTAGAAGTGATTTGAGCATACCAAATTTGAAGTAATGCAGATGAGTGATCACATATGTTATGCTTGAGAACAATTACTTTAGTAAGAAATATCAATTTTTTACGAATTTGAGCTCAGAGAGGGAAAAAGTCAAACAGTAGCCCCACAAGTACTATTTATACTGAAGGGCCAAACTTAAGGGACAAGAGATCGAGTGCGGACGCAGAATTACTTCTGCGGTCCGCACTCTGCTACTTGGTAGTTCAAATGCCTTTGATCATCTGTGGTCCGCAGATTTAGCTGCGCGGCCGCATATTTTGGTGCGGACCACAGATTTCATGGTGCTGCCGCACTTTGGCTGTTTCACTGACAAACAAACTTCAGAGAGTTTGCATTTTTCATCTCAATTTGTGCGGCCGTAATTGCCTTTTGCTGTAGCATTCAAAATTATGCGGTCCGCACTTTTTCCATACTTAGCCAATTTGTTTTCTGAGCACAGTTCCTTTAAAGCACACTCAATCCTGCAACACACTTCAAATCTAGTTAGCACAAAATAATACCTATCTATAAAAGAAAAAGAGAAAAAGAAAATAAACATGGGTTGCCTCCCAAGAAGCGCCCGATTTAACGTCGCGACATGACGCAGATTACCATCACTTCAAATGATTAAGTTCCACCACGTGGCCATCATCAGTTTGTCCAAATAATACTTCACCCGGTGACCATTGACTCAGAATACCTCATCATTTTTGTTCTTCAAGTCCAATGCACCAAAAGGTGTCACACCCACAATTTCAAAGGGACCACTCAATTCGGATTTCAGCTTTCCGAGAAACATCTTCAATCGTGAGTTGAATAAAAAAACAAGATCGCCTACCTTGAAGTCCTTGTCTTGGATGTATTTGTCATGAAGGTACTTCATTTTCTCTTTGTACAAGGACGAACTTTCATATGCATGGTACCTGAACTCATCTAATTCATTCAATTATGCAACCCGCAAGATAACGGTTGCATCCCAATCAAGATTTAACTTCTTTAAAGCCCACAAGGCTTTGTGCTCGAGTTCTACCAGAAGATGACAAGCTTTGCCAAACACCAACCGGTATAGAGACATCCTGATAGGAGTTTTGAAAACAGTCCGATAAGCCCATAGTGCATCATCAAGCTTCTTTGACTAATCCATCCGGTCAACATTCATTGTTTTAGACAAGATACTATTTACCTCCCAGTTGGAGACTTCCACTTGACTGCTAGCTTGAGGATGATAGGGAGTCGTAACTTTATGAGTGACACCATACTTGCTAAGCAAGGTGTCAAAAGCCTTGTTGCAAAAATGCGACCCCCATCGCTTATGATAGCTCGCAGAGTACCAAATCTTGTGAAAATATTCTGCTTCAAAAATGCCACCACACTACTCGCTTTATTGTTGGGTAGAGTAACGGCCTCAACCAATTTAGACACATAATCAACCGCGACCAAGATGTAGGTGTTTTCCAAATAACTCACAAAGGGACCCATGAAGTCAATACCCCACACATCAAAGATATCAATCTCTAAAATGGTAGTGAGAGGCATTTCATTCTTCTTCGAAATTCCACTGGCCCGTTGGCATTCATCACATCTTTTCACCATATCACTTGCATCTTTGTAGAGAGTGGGCCAATAGAAACCGCAACTTAGCACTTTAGCCACCGTTCTTGCTCCGCCATGGTGACCACCATAAGGAGAAGAGTGACAATCTTCAAGAATAACATTTTGCTCTTCATCCGGTACACATCTTCTAATTACCCCATTCGTGCAAATCCAGAAGAGGTAAGGCTCGTCCTAATAATAATCTTGACAAATCCCGTTTGAGCTTCTTCCTTTGATTTGAAGAGAACTCATCCGGTATGATTCCACACACAAGGTAGTTTGCTAGATTAGCAAACCATGGCACCGCCTTCATTGAAATAGCCAAGAGTTGCTCATCGGGGAAGGAGTCATTGATTTCAAGGCCATCATGCGACCTCCCCTCCTCCTCCAAATGAGAAAAGTGGTCTGCCAATTGATTTTCACTCCCTTTTCGATCTTGGATGTCAATATCAAACTCTTGCAACAATAGCACCCATCTCATCAACTGAGCTTTTGAATCTTTCTTGCTCAACAATAACCTTTGCACCCATCAAGTATGGGCGAAACTTCTCAATAGCAAACGCAATGGCAAAGAGCTCTTTTTCAGTAATGGTGTAATTGACTTGGGCATCATTCATGGTCTTACTAGCATAGTAGACCGAATGAAAAATCTTGTTGATACGTTGCCCCAAAACTGCTCTAACCACTACATCACTCGCATCGCACATGAGCTAAAAAAGAATACTCCAATTAGGAACGGTGATGATAGGAGTTGTTGTCAACTTGAACGAGCAATTCAAAGGCTCTCATGCAAGCATCATTGAAGTGAAATTTAACTTCTTTCTCCAAAATCTTGCACAAGGGGTTCACCACTTTGGAAAAATCCTTTATGAAGTGCCGGTAGAACCCCGCGTGACCCAAGAAACATCTCACTCCTTTCATGAATGTTGGAGATGGAAGTTTAGAAATCACCTCTATTTTTTCCTTGTCGACCTCAATGCCCTTCTTTGAAATTTTGTGGCCAAGGACAATGCCCTCCTCGACCATGAAATGACATTTCCCCCAATTCAATACTAAGTTCGTTTCTTCACACCTTGCCAATACTTTATCCAAAATTTCCAAGCAATCATCAAAGGAATCCCCGACTATCGAAAAGTCATCCATGAAGACTTCAAGGTAGTCCTCTACCATATCTATAAAGATCGCCATCATACACCGTTGAAAAGTGGATGGTGCATTGCATAAGCCAAATGGCATCCGCTTGAAAGTGAAAGTGCCATAGGGACAAGTGAAAGTTGTTTTCTCTTGATATTCCGGGGCAATAAGGATTTGATTGTAGCCTGAATATCCATCTAGAAAGCAGTAGAACACCCGACCGGCCAACCTATCAAGCATTTTGTCAAGAAAGGGTAGTGGGAAATGGTATTTTCTTTATGACTTTGTTTAGCTTACGATAGTCCATACACACTCTCCGCTCGGTCACTGTTCTTGTGGCAATCAACTCGTTCTTATCATTGGTGACCACAGTTATACCTCCCTTCTTCGGGACACATTGCATCGGAGAAGTCCACAAACTGTCGAAAATAGGGCAGACCACCCTGACATCCAACCATTTGATAATCTCCTTTTTGACCATGTCTTGCATGGCTTCAATGAGTCTCCTTTGATGTTCAATGGATGGCTTGGCATTGTCCTCCAAGTTAATCTTGTGCATGCAAAATACGGGGCTTATTCCCTGAATATCCGCCAAAGTCCACCCAATAGCTTTCTTCCTCTTGTGGAGCACCTCCAATGTAGAGTCAACCTGCACGTTAGTCAAACAAGAGGAAAGAAAAGATGGTAAAGTAGAACAAGGGCCAAGGAATTCATACCTGAGATGTGGAGGCAATGACTTCGACTCCAAGATAGGAGGCTCTTCAATTGAAGGCTTTGTAGGGGAGTTTTCCTATTCTCAAGATCCAAGGAAAGCTTCCGGGGTGCATAGTTGTATGACCCTATTCCTTGTAAAGAATTAACATATTCCATGAAGCCATCCATCTCGTCATCATCAAAATTTAGCAAGACGGTCTCCAACATGTCAGCCACATTAATCGTGGAACTTGTATCATCAATAATCACATCGGTCACCAAGTCCACGAACGAACACACTTCTTTGCTATTCGGTTGCCTCATAGATTTGCACACGTGGAACACTACCTTTTCATCACCCACCCGGAAAGTGAGGTCACTGGCTTCCACATCAACTAGAGCCTTCCCCTTAGCAAGGAAAGGTCTACCAATAATAATCGGGACCTCATAGTCCACTTCACAATCAAGAATAACAAAATCCGCCGGGAGAATGAACTTGTCAACTCGAACCAATACATCCTCAATCGCCCCCAATGGTCTCTTCATTGTACGATCAGACATTTGTAATTTCATAGATGTGGGTCTTGGTTGCCCAATTTCTAATGTCTTAAAAACTGAATAGGGCATCAAATTGATACTCGCCCTAAGATCACAAAGAGCTTTTGCAAACTCGGCACTTCCAATGGTACAAGGGATTATGAAAGAACCGGGATCTTCCAACGTAGGAGCCATCGAATACACAATCGCACTCACTTAGTGCGTGACTTTGGTAGTTTCAAAATTCATCAACCGCTTCTTTGTCACCAAGTCCTTCATAAATTTTGCATAACCGGGCATTTTCTCCAAGGCTTCAACAAATGAAACATTTATCGAGAGACTCTTCATCATATCAATGAACTTTTTGAATTGATTCTTGCCATTTTTCTTGGCAAGTCTTTGAGGATAGGGAGGAGGTGGATTAGGAAATGGTGCCTTAGCTTTTTGCACTACCGGTTCCGGTATGTCAATCACATGATCCCTAGATAGGTTCACATCCTCTTGAGTCTCTTCCACCGTGTCATCAATATCAATCCGCACTTCCTCATTTGCGTGCACAATATTGTTTGGTATCTCCTCTTCCTCTACCAGTTGCTCATCATCCACAAGTTGCCTTTTACTTGAGGTAGGTGCATTCCCACCTCTTCCACTTCTTGTAGTAACGGCCATGGCATGCACCATATTGTTTCCACCCTTCGGGTTCACCACCGTATCACTTGGTAGTGCCCTATTAGGACGAGAATTTAAAGCTTGAGAGATTTGACTCATTTGCACTTCTAAGTTTCAGATTGACGTGTTATGTGAACTAAGTTGGGCATCAGAATCGGTATTCTTCTCCATCATTTTCTTGAACATGTTCTCAATATGACTCATTTTATTGTTAGAGGAACTAGGACCATGAGAAGGATAAGGAGGTGGGTTGCTCGGTTGTTGATTCATCGGGGGCCTTTGAAAACCCGACCCCCGATTTCCTTGGTTGTTGTTCCACCCGCCTTGGTTGTTGCCTCCCCAATTGCCTTGATTGTTATTGTTTTGCCAATTCCCTTGGTTCTTGCTTCCACTCCAATTGCCTTGATTGTTTTCACTATTCCAATTACCTTGGTTATTAGAATTCCAATTGCCTTAATTATTTCAAGGTCTCCATTGTTGTTGACTAGGGCCTTGGAAGTTGTTTCTTTGCCCTTGAAGGTTGTTCACATATTGGACCTCTTCCTCTTGATCATTGTAAGAATCACCTTGATCAAAGCCACTATCATCTTGCACAAGATTGTCCACTCTTTGTTGCACTTGTGGAATTATTGTTCTTCTCTTGTTTACCATCATATTGACTCCCTCCATAGCATTGACTTGCCTCGAGTTTTATACTTGTTGAAGTTGAGCCTTTGCTAATTGTGGTTGTCAACTCAGCTATGACTTGCCCATGATCATGTAACTCTTTACGAAGAAGAATCACATTTGGATTACCTTATGGAACATTGGCTCTAGATTTCCATGCCGATGAAGTGTCCGTTATCTCATCCAAAATATCACGCGCCTCTGCATAGGGCATAGTCATTAAGCTCCCACCGGCAAGTTGGTTCACTACACATTGGTTGGTAGTATTAATCCCCCGATAGAAAGTTTGTTGAATCATGTTCTCCGTCATATCATTATTGGGGCACTCTTTCACCATTGTTCTATACCTTTCCCATATCTCGTGCAGTGGTTCATTGGGCTCTTTCTTGAAAGCTAGAATTTCATCCCGAAGAATAGCCATGTGCCTTGGAGAGAAGTACTTTGAAATAAATTTCTCCACTAGTTCATCCCAATTATGAATGGAATGATTTAGCAAACATTCCAATCAATCTAAAGCTTTTCCCCATAGAGAGAAGGGAAAAATCCTTACCCTCAAAGCATCTTTAGAGACATTTTTTTGTTTCATCCCCCAACACGTATTTACGAACCCCTTCAAATATTTATATGCATTTTGACTCGGTGCACCGGTGAAGAACCCTTGTTGCTCGAGCAAAGTGAGCATCACATTAGTTATTTGGAAGTTGTCCGCCCTAATACGGGGATGGACTATAGCACTTTCATACCCTTCATTTGGCAACACCCGGTGTGGAGCCGCTCGTGGTGGAGGTGGGGGTGGAGTGGGTACAATTTCTTGAGGTGGTCGTCCTCGTTTATTGGCCTGAGGTTCAAGAGAGACCTCATCCATTTGATCATCCTCAACATCCACATCCCCCACGGCTATGTTTCCGAGATCATTGTTTGCCATGATTGCACCTATAATACTCACACGTTAGTAACATGGAAGGAAAAGAAGATATCCCCAACACACACCTAACTATATAGCTAACACCGGTTTTTTAGCTCCCCAGCAACGGTGCCAAAAAATGATCTCGTCCTATTTCACTCCTCTCTTTGAGATTATGAAAACGGTCAATGCAATAGTAATACCCAACAAGAGTCAGGGTAGAATTCCAGAGGGAGCTATATGAATGGGTGTTAGTAGTATATATCTTAGCGCGTGAGTTCGTATATCGAAATTTGCACTTCTGCAATATTTTGTTTTTTTGTTTAAAAATCTAAACTAAACTATAATTGCGATTCAAAGAATGAAACTAGGAAATTATTTTTGTTGTTTTTCAAATGATATAAAAGGCCTAGGGCTATGGCCTTCACCTAGGTGTTTGCCTAATAGGTTGTAAACTTTAAAGTTTGTTTTATTGGTCGGGATATATTATAGCTATCAACACTCAAGTACCCACTCAATACCTCTCGTTCAGAGAGTGATTTTTATCAATTTGGCTTTCTCAAGTTCAAATGGGTATTGAACTAAATAGTTGATAAGAAGCTCAAGTCGAGTTTTACTATCTCTAGGTTCAACCCTTTAATTGGGATTATCAATCTCTCGATTGACCCAATTTCTTGCTAGCCAAGTTTTCCTAGGCTATGTCTCTCTTTCTCAAGTAGTGACTAAGTCAAATAGGCATGAATTAATATTTGTAACCATTAATTCTTCAAATAAAAACAAGAACAAGTCTAGATTATAAATACCCAACCATAAATAAGTAATAAATCAAATACCCATTAAGTTTACACACTAGGGTTGAGTCCCAACCCTAGTGAAAATTTAGCTACTCATGCTTAAACTAGAAGAAACAGGAGAAGAAATAAAAATTAGACCCATATTGTTAATTAAAATGATGAAATCAATATTCAAAAAGCTCAAAATAGCAAAAACTACTAAAAAGAGTAAAAGAAACCGTCTATTGTAGCAGCTGATGTCAAAAGTTAACCTAAAAAAAGTGAAACTCTTCTATTTGTACAAAGTTAGAATTTTCAAATAAAAATGCCCTTTCGGAGTTTCTGCGGCGGCACAATTTCATGTGCGGTCCGCACTTTGCTTCAGCTTGAAAATGTTGGAAATTTGCGACCGCATAATAATGTAGTGTGGTCGCACTACCCTCTTTCTGCAGTTCACACAATAATTTCTGCGGCCACAGTTTGTTCTTCTACGGTCTGCACGTGGAATTGTGCGGCGGTATAATAATTGTGCGGTACACACTTGTGTTGGATAGGAGGTGAAGGTTCTCTGAACTTTTGCTTTGACCCAGCTTTTGCTGATGCACAATTCGTGTGCGGTCTGCATCTTGCAACATTCTTTTATGGAATTGCTTCACGACCTCCGACCGCAAACGATATTCTGCGGTCCTCACTTTGAGATTTTGTGCCTATTTTTGTTCTTGAGTTCAAATTACTCCTTCTTGAGTTGGATTTCATTTTGGGAACTCATCTTCCAAAATTCCTGCAATTAAGTACATTTCATCAGTTTTCGGGAACATAATTTAGTGTTTTTGGACTAAAACGAAAGCTAAAAGGCGCTAATAAGTAGTCAAAATCCTCACTTATCAATGATTCCCGAGGCTGATGAGATCCGATCCCAGTCAGAGAGATTTTAATTTATGGTGCGAGTACCATGGGACCAACGACCACTGGACTGGGGACTGACAACATCTGTGCTAGGAGGTGGCAACATTGTTGAAAAATGGACATCTGAGAGAGTTCTTAAGTGACTAGGCAAAAAAATAATTATGGTCGCAATTGGGATAACGCGGAACCCTCAAAAGTAGGAGAAGATCCCCCTCGTCTGACAATCAACATGTTTTTTTTGGGGGGGGGGGGGGGGGGATGTGATTAATTGTGTAACTTTCTTGGCAGCAACAAAGATGAAGGTATCAGTGACCCATAGCAGGGGACTTTGGGAAGACGACATCACCATCATAGAAGAGGATAGAGATGGACTCCTATTACCACACAATGATGCCTTGGTAATCTCTCTTAATATTTTAGATTTTAAGATTAAATGTGTTTTGGTGGACCCGGGGAGTTCAGCCAACATTATCCAATGGAGAGTAGTGGAACAAGCCATGCTAACCAGAAGCATTATTCCGAGGGGAAATCCTGCTACCCACGAATGCCAAAGGGGTAATAAAAACGACCCTTTTTGAAGTAGTAGATGATAATATGGGTTACAATATCATTCTTGGAAGACCATGGTTGCACGAGATGAAGGTTGTGCCATTAACATACCATCAAATTCTGAAATTCCCAACGCTGGAGGGAATTAAACAGATAAGAGGAGATCAACCAATATCAAGGGATATGAACGCGATCTTAGTTTCCAGTAGCAAAGGAAGGAGCATGCAACATAGCAATTACAGGAACCGATGCTTGCTCCCGATCCGAAAGAATACAACAGAGGGAGGAGTTGTCGTAATCCTATCAGGTACCAAGATATTTCTAGGTACCATAAAAAACGGATGCAACTAAATCCACAGCAGAAGAACTTGAGCAACAAATAGGGATATGATTGTTTAACGTTGATTATTTTGCGTGGTCAGGATCTATAAAATTCCTTAAATTTAACGTTGACTGTTTTGCGTGGTCGCATGTGGATATGACAGGTATTCCGCCAATAGTGGTCGTGCACAAGCTAAGCCTAGATTGTAACATCCCTTTGGTAAGGTAGAAAAACTACACTATAGCCGAGGTTAGAAACAAATTCATCAAAGAAGAGGTAACTCGTTTACTTGATATTTGTTCAATCTAGGAGATAAAGTATCCTGGCTGGCTAGCTAATGTAGTAGTGGTTCCAAAGAAGAATAATAACTATGTGCGTAGACTATAAGGATCTAAATAAGGCATGCCCAAAAAACTCGTTCCCGTTGCCAAACATCGATCAAATGATTGATGCGACGGCCGAGCACGCGTTGATGAGTTTCCTCGATGCTTACTCCGGGTACAACCAAATCAAGATGAACCCGGAGGATCAGGAAATTCGTTCATAATGAAATTCGGCACATATTGCTATAATGTGATGCCTTTCAGGCTTAAGAATGTCAGAGCCACTTATCAGAGACTTGTAAATAAAATGTTTGAGAAACAAATAGGGAAAATAATGGAAGTTAACATAGATTATATGCTGGTTAAGTCTTTGAACGTAGATGATCATGTTAAATACCTACAAGAAACCTTTGACATCCTACGAAAGCACAACATGAAGCTTACCCTCGAAAAGTGTGCATTCAGAGTCAGCTCCGGTAAGTTCTTGGGGTTCCTGGTGTCACAAAGGGTGATCAAAGTCAATCCCGATAAAATTAAAGCCATCGAGCACATCCCAGAGAAGATATCAAACGTGAAAGAGGTTCAAAGGTTGACAGGAAGACTGGCCGCTTTAAGCAGATTCATTTTTCGGTCTTCAGAAAAATGTCATCACTTGTTTTCACTTCTCAAAAAGAAGAATAGCTTCGAATGGACTTCGGAATGTAGAGCATGCTCTGAAGGATTTGAAAAAGTATTTATCGAGCCCTTAATTATTGTCAAAACCGGAGGAAGACGAGTAGTTACCGATTTACTTAGTGTTCTCTAAGGTAGAGGTAAATGTCGTTTTAGTCCATGAGGATGAAGGTACACAATCTACTATCTATTATGTTAGTAAAGTTTAACGGGTGCGGAAACCCACTACCCACTTCTCGAAAAATTGGCCTTAGCTCTAGTAGTCGTCGTTTGAAAGCTTAGACCGTATTTTCAATGTCATCCGATAGTCCTCGTGACAATCTTTCCCCTGCCAAATATAGTTCACAAATCTGAACTTTCAGGTTGACTGGCCAAGTGGGCAGTCGAAATGAGTGAATTTGACATATAGTATAAACCTAGAACTGCAATAAAGTCATAAGTTTTGGCCAACTTTATGGCCGATTTCAGTCCAAGACTACTGCCTTTGGCTACCAAAGAAGCGGTGATGGTGTCAGAATCGACATCGAGAGTTTGGACCTTGTTTACAGATGGAGCTTCCAATATGAAACGGTCCAGGCTCGGTGTAGTCCTAATCACGCCTTCGGGAGAAACCCTCAGGCAAGCCATAAGAACTGTTCCTCTAACTAAAAATGAAGCCGAGTATAAGGCTTTGATTGCAGGTCTCGAGCTGGCCCAAAGGCTAGACTCCGAGGTTATAAAAAAACAAATGTGATTTTCAACCGGTAGTAAATCAGGTCTACTGAATCTTTGAAGCCAAAGAGGAACGCATGCAATAATATGTAGTGAAAGTCCAAGCTCTGCTCGTACGGTTCAGGGAATGGTTAATTACCCACATCCTGAGGGAAGAAAATGTTGAAGCGGACGCACTAGCCAATCTTGGATCACCCACGAAAATGAAGGGATCGGACTTCGGTACGGTCGTGTAGCTTGTGCATTCGGTATTGGACGTGGATGGCTATTATGAAGTAAACACGACCAATTTGGCCTGGGACTTGAGGGACAAAATCATTGACTATATCGAGCACAGAAAGCTACAGAGGATCTAAAGGCATCCTGAGCATTGCGCACTAAAGCAGCCCGATACTGCTTCAGGGGAGGTCATTTTTTATAGAAAATCTTTTCAAGGCCCATCGGCCCGATGTTTAGGAGCCTCCGAAGCTAATTACGTCATGAGTGAGGTTCACGAAGAATTCTGCAGAAACCGCTCGGGGGCGGGGTCTTTGGTATTAAAACTGATTAAGGAGGGATACTACTGGCCCCCGATGGAATAAGACGCTAAGGCATATGTTCAAAAATGCGATAAGTGTCAAAGCCACGCACCGTTGGTACATCAATCTGCAGAATTATTGCACTCGGTTTTGTCTCCCTGGACATTCATAAAATTTGGGATGGACATAGTCGGTCCACTGTCGCCGACTCCCGGTAAGGTAAGATTTCTTTTTATTTTAACTGGCTACTTTTCTAAGTGGGTTGAAGCAGGTCCTTATCAAAAAATCAGCGGGCGCGAAATGGTAGATTTCTTGTGGGAGAATATAATTTGTAGGATTAAGATGCCAAAGGAAATAGCCTGCGACAACGAGCCACAATTTATAGGTGCAAAGGTCATAAAATTCTTCGAAGACTTGAAAATCAAAAGAATCACATCATCACCTTATCACCCGAGCTCAAACGGTCATGTTGAATCAAAAAACAAGGTGATTATCCAAAATCTTAAAAAGGGATTGGAAGCAGCCAAAGGCATATGGCCCGAAGAGCTATCGGGAGTAATATGGTTATATCGAACAACGGCCAAATCAAGCACGAGGGAAATACCCTTATCTCTTGTATATGGAGCAAAAGTCCTGATCCCGGTGGAAGTAGGAGAACCTACCATGAGATACCTCCGGGTGGACGAGAAAACAACGAAGCATTATTGATCATATTGGAGCTGCTCGACGAACGCAGGGACTTGACGCATATAAGAATGGCGGCCCAAAAATAGAGAATGGAAAGATATTACAATAGAATAGCTAATCTTCGTTATTTCAAAGTGCGAGACTATATTTTAAAAAAAGTAACTCAAAACAACCGGGAGCTCAATGCAGGAAAGCTAGGTCCAACGCGGGAAGGACCCTACCGGGTTTCAGTTATCACCAGAAAAAGGATCATAAGAATTGGAAAATCAAGATAGAGTAAAATTGTCGAGCAACTGGAATGTCTCACACCTCAAAAGATACTATTGCTGATGAACACCACCTGTACTGAAAGTATGTGCTGCACATTTTTTCCCTTCGTCCAGTTTTTATCCCAATTGGGTTTTTCTAGCAAAGTTTTTAATGTGGCAACAACGAAAAGCATACTACGAAGGTAGCATAGTTAGCAGAAACAAGACCTTTAAATGATAAGGCATGCAAGCAATGAGCCACTACGGGACGGTAAGATAGTCTTTTGCTCGATAGCACAGTTCCTACCGAGAAACAAAGCTTCCTATCGGGCAAAAGGTTAGCCGACCGTTCACGAGTGAAAGTCACTAGGGGTTGGTTAGGTAATCTTTGTCTCTGTAGCAAAGTTCCTAATGGGAAGTGAAGCTTTCTATCGGGCCAAAGATTATCCAACCATTCACTAGTGGAATCTTCAAAGGAACAAGACTTATAGTGTTCAAATTCGCATTCTACATATTCGAACTCTGGGGGGTGGGGGGAGGGGAGGGGGGGATGATATGAGAATACGACAACATGACTACCACGTGAACAGGGACTATGAAATTCGGAAATAAAGTTGTATCATTGGGACCGAAGACTGCGCGGCCAGCCCCGTAGATACAAGTTGTACAAATTAGCCACAAGTAATGGCAATTTCATTTTAGCACAATGGATGCTTATGTACTTTTGAAAATGGAGGAAATAAAGTAAAGTTCTTTTATTTTTATCTTGTTTCTTGTCTGAATGATGAATTAATTTTATCATTTCAAAGTTAAGAAACTACTTCAAATTTTAGTACGGGAATGAACGTGAGACGTCCTCTTCAAGAGTACCGTAAACATAAGAGGGCCCTCTCTTATGAAACCCTCACAGTAAAAGGGTTGATTCCAGAAGAACTTATGCCCGCAATCCAAATGCTATCGGCAAAAATGCACCCGAAGCTTTGCATAACTCGACGCAAAGAGAAACACTTGTGCATCCCCGGAGTCCGAGGGAAGAGAAGCATTTGTGCCCCCGGAAGAAGTTGGTGGATCTGCCATCGGTTCGAGGTCTTGACCTTCATCGCCATCCCTTTCAGGTTCCTCTTCGGTTCCTGAGAACTCAGAACCGGAACCAGAAGAGTCAGTCGCATCAGGTTGGACCGGGAGACCCCTTCGGGCAGTTGACTCCAGCTCACGCGCGTTGGCAATTTCGGCATCAAAATCAATGACACCCGCCTTGGCCTCTTCCAAAGTTTTCTCCTCATTATTTACATAGAATATGTTTTTTCAACAATGAGGGAAGTCGCTCGGAGCTGAAGCTCTTCCTTAAGTTGGTCAAACTCGGTTGAAAGGTTATTCTGCTTAGATCTAGTGGCTTGAAGACTAACATCAAGGTCACGATAGTGGAGTTATAAACTTTATTATGCTCCATGACTTTCTTATACCTCTCTTCCATTTGTACATGCTTCTCCTCCGCGGTAGAAGCTTCTTCAGCTTTGGCGTTCAAGGCCGCCTCCAAATTATTTATTCTTTTAGTGGAAGCAGCCTCGCGATCGTATCAACAAGAATGTCATTATGGATCTCAGACCACTTTTCCTTGGCTTATTCAAATTATACCCTTAGCAGGCGGGCCTCTTGGCTGAGGGTCACCACCTCTTGATCGTTTTGCTGCAACCTAGCCTCCAACTCGACGACCTCAGCAGCTTATGCCTGCAGTGCAGGGAGGCAAGCAACAATTTGATCCCGCTCGGCCAACAGTTGATACCGCTCAGATGTGAGTACTTTATCAAAGATCAGCCTTTGAAGGCCCTCGAAAGCTACGATGTTTGCCTGCAAAACAAAAGTATAAATTAAAAATCTTGTCATAGCAAAGATAGAAGTAACAGTAGAGGGAACAAAGATTGTACAACTGCTGTGTTATGCATGGCATTGTTCACCATACATTCTCTCGAGAGAGATTGTATTTTATTCCTATCCTTCCCTGAAGCTAGAGGCTTCAGATAATTGGCAAGTTCCACCGGTCGGGACATCAAATGACATTTGGTAGAAACCGAGAGGGAGACGTTTCTCCTCTTTTGAAGATCTACGAATGGGGCCGAATAGTTATGTCCTATATTCCCATGAACTAGGGACTGGGGAGGAGGGACATCCTCCACTCGGACGTCTACGGCCGGCGGAGATGATGTAGCAGTTGTTGGCAGCGAAGGCAAGGATTGCGAAGAAGGAGATAAAGCTGATGACGTTGTAGGTTGAGAAGCAGTTGTGGTAAAAGTAGTGCTACTTGTTGGTTGCTCATCATCCGAAGATGGAAGAGACCTGGTACCATGACTCACAATATCGGGAGCAACGATTGGGACTCAGATGCGAGAGCTGGCTTCTTCCACTATATCACACCCAGAGCGTCTGGATGTCATTCTCGCTTGGTGTAACTAACTCAATAATTTGAGCATTTTGTTGAGCTGATGAAGGTATCATCTTCTATGTAGAGATGCACCCTAATCACTAGCTCATCCATCATCATCGATTACTATAGTGTCTTCGACTGGCTCGAGCGCGACGCTCTTCGCCTTGTTATTTTTACCCTTGGACGTAGAGGAACGTCACCTTTTTTGTTTCTTGTTCTCCGACCGGGAACTCCGAGAGGAGGCACTTGCACCCGAAGCAGGTCCGAAGACACCCGTTCAGGTGAAAGACTCCTGCAGCAACCTCGTCGTATCAGCGGGATCAATTAAAATGTCCTCCTCAGGGATGATAATAGAGCCCTGCGGAAGACTTGAATTAAACAAGAAGAAAATTTATACAGTTTTCCTATATGTGAGGTAAAAACAAGATAAGTTCAACATACCATGATTTTTGGCCTTTCACTTGTATTTAAGGGCCAGTTCTTTCCACCGGTGGGTCTCAGGCATAGTAACATCCAAAATCTTTTGGATCTACTGGTCCAAGCCTTGAACCCTTTGTGGTGTTTGATAAGTGTAGATTTTGACCACTTATTAGTACCTTTCTGCTTTTGTTTTAGTTCGAAATTATTAATTTAGGTTCCCAATACTAATGAAAGTGTGAAAATTGTAGGAATGTTGGAAATTTGGGCTCCCATGAAGAACTCTGACTAAAAAAGGGGGTGTACGAATCACAAGGGAAGAAAGGGTGCATAACATAAGATATGCGGTCTGCAAAGGTATTTCTGCGGCCGCAGAAGAAAGTGTGGACCGCTGAATGCCCTCTGGGACCGCGGAACAAGTTAAGAAGACCATCAGATGTTTAGCAGATGTGCGGACCACACATGAATTGTGCGGCCACAGAACATGGTTTGCACTGACAGAAATTCAAATATTCAGAGTGTGCAGATGACCAAGACTTGAAGCCTTGCCTGAAGTGCGGACCGCAAGAGAATTATGCGGCCCCAGAAGATGCACTGCAGCCGCAGACCAAATTGTGCAGCTTTAGAATCCAAGACCTTGCAAGCTGAAGCAATCTGCGGACCGCATATGGAATCGTGCGATCGCAGAACCTCCCATGTGACATTTTTGTCCGCAAATTTTAGGCCACTATAAATAGGCGAGAATCACATTTTTAGATCAAGTTTTGAAGTTTGAGTTGCTGTAGCCATTTTATTTTGCTATTTTAGGAAGTTTGTGACTATTTTGGGTTTTAAACATCATATTTTATCATTTTAATCTTCGATTATGAATTTAATTAGTATTTCTTCTTTATTTTCTTCACCTTCTATTATGAGTAGCTAGACTTTTTCTAGGGTTGTGACCCAACCCTAGTGTGTAAACATTATGGGTATTTAATTTAATACTTGTTTATGATTGAATGTTAATTATTTAGCCTTGTTTATGCTTTAATTTTAGAATTAATGGTTGCAAACATTGATTCATGCCTATTTGACTTGGTTCTTACTTGAGAAAGAGGTACCTAGTCTAGGAAAACTTGGCTAACAAAAAATTGGGCTAATTAAAGATTTGATTAGTCTAATTAAAAGATTTGAACTAGAGATAGTGAGAGTCCGACTTGAGCTCATATCAACTACTTTACATGATACCCATTTGGAGTTGAGAAAGCCAAATTGAGCAAAATTACTCTATGACCGAGAGGTCTTGAGTGGGTAACTTAGAGTTGAGAGCTATAATTCACCCCGGTCAATAAAATAAGTGTTAACGTATTTAACGCATTAGGAGAACACCTAGGTTAAGGTCACATCCCTAGGCTTTTTAACTAATTGGAAATATAACAAAAATAATCATTCACTTTCTATTTTGTTCTCTTTCGCTTATAATTGTTAGCAGACATTTAGAAGTAGAAATCAAAACCCTTTGTTTAGAAGTGAAATCTAGTTGTTCCACTCGCTCTGGTCAAGTGTATACCCCTAACACCTATAATAAACTCCCTGTGGAAATCGACCCCGATTCTTGCTGGGTACTATTCTTCCAACGACCGTTTTTACCCACTATTGAGTGCGGATTGGAAGTGGATTAATTATTTCCATCGTTGCCAGGGAGTTAAAATGGTGTTAGCTATATATTTAAGTTTGTTTTGGAATATCTTCTTTCTCTTCCGTTTTACTAACTTGTGTGAAAAATTTTAGGTACAACCATGGCGAACAATGAGCTCAAAAATTTTCCTTTGGGGGAATTGAACGACGAGGAGGAGCAAGTAGAAGAGGTACTTCATGAGCCACAAGCCAATCGGAGAGGCCGGGAACCTCATGACAATGTGCACGTTCCATCCCCGCCTCCACCACGAGCGGCTCCAGACCGGATATTTCCCAACGAAGGTTATGCTAGTGCAATAGTCCCTCCCCGTATTAGGGCGAGAAACTTCCAAATCACTAATGTGATACTCATTTTGCTTGAACAACAGGGTTTCTTTACCGGTGCTCCAACTCAAAATGCTTACAAACATTTGAAGGGCTTTGTGGATATATGTTGGGGGAGCAAGCAAACTAATATTTTCGAGGATGAATTGAGGGTAAGGCTTTTTTCCTTCTCTCTATGGAGGAAAGCTTTAGATCGGTTTGAACTATTGCCGAACCATTTAATTCACACTTAGGATGAGTTGGCAGAAAAGTTCATTGCTAAGTTTGTTTTTCCTGGGCACATAGCTACACTTCGACATGAGATCTTGGCATTCAAGCAAGAGCTGAATAAACCACTACACGAGATATGGGAGCGCTATAGAACAATGGTTAAGGAATGTCCCAACAATGATATGATGGAAAACATGATTCAACAAACCTTCTATTGTAGTATAAACACAACCAACTAATGTGTAGTGAATCAACTAGCCGGTGGGAACATTATGACTACGCCTTATGCGGAGGCGTGTGAGATTTTTGAATTGATGGAGGAAACGTCGTCGGCTCAGAAATCCCGGGCCAATGTTCCACAAGGTGATCCGAATATGATTCACCTTCACAAAGAATTATAATACCATGAGCAAGCCATTACCATGACTCAACTAGAAAAAGCTCAACTAAACCAAGTGCAAACTCCTAAGCAAGTTAATACTATGGAAGGAGTGAATATGTTGGTAAACAAGAGGAGGACCAAGGGTTCACAAGTGCAAACT
The DNA here is from genome assembly GCF_000390325.3 of Nicotiana tomentosiformis. Taxonomy (NCBI): domain Eukaryota; kingdom Viridiplantae; phylum Streptophyta; class Magnoliopsida; order Solanales; family Solanaceae; genus Nicotiana; species Nicotiana tomentosiformis. The sequence goes on along the minus strand of NC_090823.1, from coordinate 23,344,879 downwards.
CGAGTGGAGAACTATGTGTAAGAAGATGGTGGTTTTGAGCAAGATGATTCTTACAATGAACAAGAGGAGGAAGTACAATATGTGAACAATTTTCAAGGGAAAAGAAACAACTTCCAAGGCCCAAGCCAACAGCAATGGCGACTACAAAACAATCATAGCAATTGGAATTCTAACAATCAAGGAAATTGAAGTGGAAATAACAATCAAGGGAATAGGCATAACAACAACAATTAAGGAAATTGTAGTTAAAACAACCAAAGAAATTGGGGAGGCAACGATTAAGGTGGATGGAGTAACAGTCAAAGCAATCGGGTTTGGTTTTCAAAGGCCCCCAATGTATCAACAACCGAGCAACCCACCTCCTTATCCTTCCCATGGGTCAAGTTCTTCAAACAATGAAATGGGACGTATTGAAAGTATGTTCAAGCAAATGATGTAAAATAATGCCGATTCAGATGCCCAACTTGCCTCACACAACACATCAATCTGTAACCTAACAGTTCAAATGAGGCAAATCTCTCAAGCTCTAAATTCTCGGCCTAAGGGGGCACTACCAAGTGACACGGTGGTAAACCCAAAGGGTGGTAAAAATACGGGGCAGGCCATGGTGGTTATCATAAGGAGTGGAAGAGGAGGGAATGCACCCAATTCAAGTGGAAGGCAACTTGTTGATGATGATCAAGTGATGCAAGAAGAAGAGGTCCTGAACAATGTTGTGCAACCTAATGAGGAAGTTCAGATTGATATTGATGATAGTGTGGAAGATACTCAAGAGAAGGTTAACCCGTCTAGGGAAAACATCATTGACATACTAGAGCCGGTAGTGCAAAAGGCTAAGGCACCATTACCTAAGTCTCTACCTTCATACCCTCAAAGACTAGCCAAGCAAAAATGTGAGAATAAATTCAAGAAGTTCATTCAAATGTTGAAGAGTCTTTTAATAAATGTGCCATTGGTCGAAGCTTTGGAACAAATTCCTGGTTATGTAAATTTTTTGAAGGATCTTGTGACAAAGAAGCGGTCGATGAATTTTGAAACTATTAAGGTCACTCATCAAGTGAGTGCAATTGTTTATTCAATGGCTCCTAAGTTGGAGGATCCCAGTGCTTTCCCGATTCCTTGTACAATTGGAAGTGCCGAGTTTGCTAAAGCTCTTTATGATCTTGGGGCAAGTGTCAATTTGATGCCCTATTCGGTTTTCAATACTTTGAGAATTGGGAAACCAAGACCCACCTCTATGAGATTGCAAATGGCCGATCGTACCATGAAAAAGTCGTTGGGTATGATTGAAGATGTTTTGGTCTGGGTTGATAAATTCATTCTCCCGACGGATTTTGTCATTTTAGTTTGTGAGGTTGATTATGAGATGCCAGCTATTCTTGGGAGACCTTTCCTTGCTATAGGGAAGGCTCTTTGTGATGTTGAATCTGGAGAACTCACTTTTCAGGTTGGTGATGAAAATATGGTATTCCATGTGTGTAAGTCCATGCGGCAACCAAATAACAATGAGGTGTGTTCTTTTGTGGACTTGATAACCGAGTCATTGTTGATGACACAAGTGCTACAATCAATGTTGGTGATATGTTGGAGGCCATCTTGCTCAAATTTGATGATGACGAGATGGATGGCTTCATGGAATGTGTGAACACTTTGCAAGGAATAGGGTCGTATAACTATGCACCTCGAAAATTGTCCTTGGATCTTGAAAATAGGACTCCTCCTCCTCCTACAAAGCCTTCTATTAAAGAGCCACCTACCTTGGAGTTGAAGCCATTGCCTCCACATCTTTGGTATGAATATCTTGGTCCTTGTTCTACTTTACCGGTTATTCTTTCTTCTTATTTGACTAACGTGCAGGTAGATTCCATATTGGCGATGCTACAAAAGAGGAAGAAGGTTATTGGGTGGACATTGGTGGATATTGTGGTTATAAGACCCGCCTTTTTCATGTATAGGATCAACTTGGAGGATAGAGCTAAACTATCTATTAAACATCAAAGGAGATTCAATGAGGCTATGCCAGAAGTTGTCAAGAAGGAGATTATCAACTGGTTGGATGCCGAGGTTATCTACCACATCTCTGATAGTTCATGGACTTCTCCGGTTCAATGTGTCCCAAAGAAGGGGGCATGACGGTGGTCGCCAATGACAAGAATGAGTTGATTTCTACAAGAACAGCGACCGGTGGGAGGGTGTGTATGGAATATCGCAAGCTCAACAAAGTCATAAGGAAGGATCACTTTCCACTTCCCTTCCTAGATCAAAATCTCGATAGATTGGCCGACCGTGCTTTCTATTCCTTTCTTGATGGGTAATCGGGCTACAACCAAATTCTCATTGCTCTGAAAGATTAAGAGAAAACAACCTTTACATGTCCCTATGTTACTTTTGCTTTCAAGCTGATGCCATTTGGTTTGTGCAATGCGCCGGCGAATTTTTAACGGTGTATGATGGCTATTTTTACGGACATGGTGGAGGACTACCATGAAGTTTTCATGGATTACTTCTCGGTGGTTGGAGATTCTTTTGATGATTGTCTTGCAAGTTTGGACAAAGTGTTGGCTAAATGTGAAGAAACCAATTTGGTGCTCAATTAGGAGAAATGTCATTTCATGGCCGAGGAAGGTATTGTACTTGGCCATAAAATCTCAAGGAATGGAATTATGCCTTTTAAACTCATGTGTGATGCAAGTGACGTAGCGGTTGGGGCTGTTTTGGGGCAACGCCTCAACAAGATTTTCCATCCGGTCTACTATGATAGTAAGACCATGAATAGTGCCTAAGTCATTTATACTGTTACGGAGAAATAGCTCATTGCTATTGTGTTTTCAATTGAGAAGTTCCGCCCGTACTTGATGGGTGAAAAGGTTATTGTCCACACAGATCATGCGGCGCTTCGTTATCTTATGAGAAAAAGAAATCCAAAGCTCGGTTGATGAAATGGGTGCTCTTGTTATAAGAATTTGATATTTAAATCCAAGATAGAAAAGGTAGTAAACACCAAGTGGAGGACCACTTGTCTCATTTGGAGGAGGAGGGGAGACCGCATGATGGCCTTGAAATCAATGACTCTTTCCCCGATGAGGAACTTTTGGCTATTTCAATGAAAGAGGAGCCATGGTTGGTGGACTTAGCAAATTTTCTTGTGTGTGGAATCATTCTGGATGAGTTCTCTTCAAGCCAAAGGAATGAGCTCAAACGTGATTCTCAAGACTATTATTAGGATGAACCATACCTTTTCCGGATTTGTACGGATGGGGTGATTAGGAGGTGTATACCGGAAGAAGAGCAAGGTGATATTCTTGGGGCTTCTCATTCTTCTCTATATGGTGGAGCAAGAATGGCGACCAAAGGGCTTAGTTGTGTTTTCTATTGGCCCACTCTTTACAAGGATGCAATTAAGTTAGTAAAAATATGTGATGAATGTCAACGGGCCGGTGGAATCGCAAAGAAAAATGAAATTCTTCTCACAACTATTTTAGAGATTGATATTTTCGATGTGTGAAGCATTGACTTCATGAGCCCTTTTTGTGAGTTCTTTTGGAAACACCTACATCTTGGTCACGGTGGATTATGTGTCTAAATATGTTGAGGCCGTTGCTTTATCCAACAATGAGGCGAGAAGTGTAGTGGCTTTCTTACAGAAGAATATTTTCAGAAGGTTTGGTACTCCACGTGCAATTATAAGTGATGGGGGGTTACATTATTGCAACAAGGCTTTTGACACTTTACTTGGAAAGTTTGGTGTTACTCACAAAGTCGCGACTCCTTATCACCCCCAAGCTAGTGGGCAAGTGGAAGTTTTCCAATCGGGAGATAATGAGTATCTTGTCTAAAACAGTGAATGCTAATTGGAAGGATTGGTCCAAGAAGCTTGATGATGTATTATGGACTTATCGGACGGCTTACAAAACACCTATCGGAATGTCTCCATACCGGTTGGTATTCGGAAAAGCTAGTCATCTTCTGGTGGAACTAGAGCATAAGGCAATGTGGGATCTAAAGAAGTTGAATCTTGATTGGGATATAGCCACTAACTCGAGGGTTGCATATTTGAATAAATTGGATGAGTAACGGTACCATGCTTATGCGGGTTCGTCCTTGTACAAAACAAAAGATTAAATTTCTTCATGACAAATACATTTGGAACAAAGAGTTCAAGGTGGGCGATCTTGTATTGTTGTTTAACTCAAGGTTGGGGATGTTTCCCGGGAAGCTAAAATCCAAGTGGAGTGGTCCTTTTGAAATTGTAGGTGTGACACCTTTTGGTGCGTTAGACTTGACGAACAAACACAATGAAGTATTATGAGTCAATGGTCACTGGGTGAAGCACTACTTGGGCAAGTTTGGAGATAGTCACGTGGTGGCGGTCATTCACTTCATTGGGAGGCAACACATGTTCTTTTTCTTTTGTAGTTAGGTGTTATTTGTGTTCTAACTTGATTTGAAGTGTGCTACAGAGATGAGTGTTACTTACAAGAAAGTTGGACAAAAATATGGCTAAGTGTTAAAAATTGTGCGGACCGCACTTTATTTGTGGGGACCGCACATTTCTCTTGCAGCCCACACATTTGAAATATCAAAATACCAACTCTCTGATGTATAAGCTTGTCGGTGCGGAGGTCGATCTGTGACCGCACGTGAAATCTGTGGCTGCACATGCGATTCTAAGACTGACCACCCAGGTAACACAATGCGGACCGCATATGAAAATGTACAGCCGCACTCGCCCTTCTTCCCTTTCTCAAAACGTTGGTAAAAATAGAACAATAGGCTTCATTTTACACTTTTTCCTCTTTGAACAAAACAATGTTGCTCTGTTAATATTTCTTGGAGATTTCAACTGTCCACACACACAGCCACCTCAATTAGTCACTCATTGCACTCACTCTATCTGGTATGCTTCAACTTCATGTTAAATTTTTGTGTTAGTTTAATTTTTAGTTTTTATTTATTTTTATTCCATCTGTTATTAGAGTTCAATCATGTATCCATGTGGGGTAGATCTGAATTGGGTAAACTTGATACATGCTCTAATGGGGGATTGGGTTAGTGTAATTTTAGGTTTTTACCATGTTTCCATGCCTATTTGTGCAAGAATTTGAAAAACCTAAGTAGAAAAAAATAGTCTGCTCGTAACTTTTTGAAATTTGCGGCCGCACTTGAATTTGTGCGGTCCATAGATGTTGAATTTGGGAAACTCAGTGAAGAAGAAATCTGTGGCCGCAAGTTAAATTGTGCGGACCGCAGATTTCCCTTTGCGACCGTAGATAGGCCATTTCTCTGTCATCAGAGACTTACCATTTGCAAGAGTTCAAATTGCAGTCACAAGTAACAATGTGTGGACCACACTTCCATTTTGCGGCTGCACATCATATTTTTGTGGACCGCAACACCCTTCTGTGGCCTCACATAAAAGATGTGCGGACTGCAGACCCCTTATCCTGCAGACATGTATTAACTTCATAACCCCACTGTTTCCAAGTGTTTCTCCCTTACCTACAATAGTCCTGAATGTGTTGAAAAATGAATTGCAACTAACAATCTTCTTTTCTTTGATATAAATAATAGTTTAATCAAGAGGCCGAGGTGATACTTCAAAAGGAAGGGGTGAATCTTCTTGAGGTCGAGGTAGAGGTACCTTGCCCCTTGGCTAGCCTAAGACAATCAGAAAGAAAACCGCAGCCGACAGAGGGAGAGGTGTAGACCTTTCTGAGTCGATCTCCTATGTCCCATCTAGGGAGGTGTTAGAGGGAAATTCAACCTCTGTTCAGTAGGAGCAGACAATCACATTGTCGAGGCCATATGGGAGATACCAGCTCAGGGATGAGCCTTCTTCATCTCACAGCACCTCCAAGGGATCGGAGAGTGCAAGCCAGGCTTCTGAGCCATCAGCTACACCAGTCCCTGAGGCTCAAGTTATACATGAGATACCTAATGATGGTAGAGGGGGTGATGCTATAGCTAAAGATCTGGAGATATCAAAGAAGAAGGAGGTCTGGGAGGATCGATTTGTCAGCTTGGTCTCCTTCACTAGTTGTCGCATATGGTGGCCAGTGAGGTCGTTGACTCTTGAGCGACAGTTTATTTTGAAAGATTTGGATACATACAACCCGGAAATATCGAGGCAGTTCAGAGCACGAAACGGTTGGATGTGGTTCACCGAGAGAGTGGAGGATGCCAAAGAATACCTCATTCGAGAATTCTATGCCAATGTTGCCCATATAAAGAAAGGATGAAGGTGACTAAAGTACGCAACCTCAAGGTGAAGTTTGATCAGCATACGCTAAACGCGTACTTAAGATTAGAGGATGTTGAGCCAAAGGAGTATCTGGAGAAGTGCACAATGAAGGAGGAAATCCGACCTTGGCTGGCTGAGATCTTAGCACTATCGAGGCCACCACCACTATGGATTACCGCTGGGGTTCCCATTAAGCAAAACACTTTGAGTTTTGAGGCTAAGGGGTGCCAGACCTTTGTTTGTAGCAGATTGGATCTATGCCAGAACAAGACTCACCTTTCTATTCCTCGGGCAGTTCTTGTGGATTCCATCATGGCAGGGTACCCAATCAATGTGGGTGTTGTGATGTCAGCCAACATTTCAGTGATTGGTCGGCAGGATAGCTTGGCCTACCCTTATCCCAACACTATCACAGATTACCTCACCGATGCAAAGGTAGAGCCTAGAGATTTCGACACTAAGGTGAAGGTGAAGAATCCCTTTGACTGGTATTCACTAATGGATGTGAGCAACCCAAAGAAGAAAGTCCAGCCTTCTACTACTACTGGCCAGTCTGATGAGCCCGCAGTGGTAGTTTATAAGAAAGCTGATCTTCCATCCACCTCTTCTGAGCCTTCTTCTAGTGAAGCTGCTATGCCTCTGTCATCATCCTCATCTCCCACTTTAGTCCCTACCACAACCCCTAGGGCAACTCTAACGCCAATTCCCATGCCCACAACTCCACTATCTGCGCTGCGAGTCTCCCAAACATTGGCAAGTCTCAATAACTAGATGCAGACAACTACTTCTAAGTTGTCTGACTTGTCTAGCACTGTTGCAGCGCAGTCCGCTACTCAGGCTACCCTGTTCTGCAGCCACACAATTCATGTGCGGTCCGCACATCTACTAAAAGTCTGATGGGCTTCTTAACATGTTCTACGGCCGCATAGAGAATTCTGCGGTCATCACTTTCTTCTACAACAGTAGAAATACCTCTTCGGACCGCACATATTATGTTCTGCTCCCCTTCTTGCCTTGTGAGTCGGAACACTCATTTTTAGTCGGATTTCTTCATGGTACCCAAAATTTCCAACATTCCTATAATTTGCACACTTTCATTAGTATTGGGAATATAAATCAATACTTTCGGACTAAAATAAAAGAAAAAAGGTTCTAATAAGTGGTCAAAATCTACACTTATCAACTCTCCCAAACTTACGTCTTTGCTTGTCCTCAAGCAAATAAATTAGTTCCCACCTCCTTAAAGTTAAAGGTCATTTTAGCGAGTCAATGGTGAGCCATTCATACATTAGTTGGGACCAACAATTACTCACACTACTCATGCATTATCAACTAGGTGACAATTCAAATATTCATGAACATATAGTTCTATTGTGGCATTTGAGCTTCAAAAATTGACTTTACTCGTCAAGGACTCTTGTTCTATCATGTAAGTCATGGTGGACTCCAAACTCTTTCGCCTCTACTTTTCATTTGCCAAGATCACTTAAAAAATTAGCACTTAATATTAAGATTCATGAAAGGTTCACTCTTTTCTCATAAGAGAATGTCACAAGTACGACTTCAAGTATCATAGACTTGCCCCTCATGTAGATCAACACTAATGTAAGCTCACTCGGTTTGAAATTAATTAGGACTTCTTTTGGGTTGTAATAAAGGATTTTGTATTAGGGTAGGATACCATATGGGTACAAAAATACAAATATTCAGAGACTAAGCAGATGACCAAGACTTGAAGCCTTGCCTGAAGTGCGGGCCGCAAAAGAATTATGCTGCCGCAAAAGATGCACTGCAGCCGCAGACCAAATTGGGCGGCTACAGAATCCAAGTCCTTGCAAGCTGAAGCAATCTGTGGATTGTACATGAAATTGTGCAGCCGCAGAACCTCCCGAGGGGCATTTTTGTCTGCAAACTTTAGGCCACTATAACTAGACGAGAATCACATTTTTAGATCAAGTTTTGAAGTTTGAGCTGTTGTAGCCATTGTATTTTGCTATTTTAGAAAGTTTGTGACTATTTTGGGTTTTAAACATCATATTTTATCATTTTAATCTTAGATTATGAGTTTAATTAGTATTTATTATTTATTTTCTTCATCTTCTATTATTAGTAGCTAGACCTTTACTAGGGATGTGACCCAACTCTCGTGCATAAACCTTTTGGGTATTTAATTTAATATTTGTTTATATTTGGGTGTTGATTATTTATCCTTATTTATGCTTTAATTTTAGAATTAATGGTTGCAAATATTGATTCATGCCTATTTGACGTTCTTACTTGAGAAAGAGGTACCTAGTCTAAGAAAACTTGGCTAACAAGAAATTGGGCTAATTAAGGATTTGATTAGCCTAATTAAAGGGTTTGAACTAGAGATAGTGAGAACCCGACTTGAGCTCATTTCAACTACTTAACTTGATACCCATTTGGTCTTGAGAAAGCCAAATTGGGCAAAATCACTGTATGACCGAGAGGTATTGGGTAGGTAACTTAGAGTTGAGAGCTATAATACACCACGATCAAAAAAATAAGTGTTAACGTATTTAACCCATTAGGCAAACACCTAGGTTAAGGTCACATCCCTAGGCTTTTTAACCAATTGGAAAAACAACAAAAACAATCATTCACTTTCTAATTTATTCTCTTTAGCTTATAATTGTTAGCATAAATTTAGAAGCATAAATCAAAACCCTTTGTTTAGAAGTGCAATCTAGTTGTTCTACTTGCTCTGGTCAAGTGTATACCCCAAATATCCATATTAAACTCCCTGTAAAAATCGACCCCCGACTCTTGTTGGGTACTATTCTTCCAACGACAGTTTTCACTCTCTATTGAGTGTGGATTGGTCGTAGATCAGTGTCCACTGAGTTGCTGAAACAAGGGAAAAAGAAGGATCAGTGATAGCACAGACAGACGTTGAACTTACGAGTACGCATGAGACAACCTTTAACCAGAAGAAAGGATAAACGTTGAACTTACGAGTACGATTCCATGATTCAGGAAAGGATGGAGTTGTGGCTAGGAAGATGTCTTTGGTGGAAGCTACAACGAACCTCTCCATCCATCCACAGTCGTTGTCATCATCAATGCTGGTAAGCAAAGCATGATGGCCGTGTTTGCTGAAGTTTATCATTCCCCCACGAAAAATCTTGGGGGAATAAAGGTTCATTGGTCGAGCCAGGTAGAGCTCTTCCCTCGCCTCCTAGCATAAACGCCAAAGACAAGCTATCGATCGCCACACATAAGGGCTCACCTATGCCAAGCAGACCTGGTAACAGAAGCAAAACTCCAAGATTACGAAGTCAAGTCTCCCGCTCAATGAAAACGGGCCTAAAGTGAAGCGGTACATGTAAACGTAAAACCCTTCTTGGGAAAGGTTACCCGTTCCGCTAGATCGGAAGCGATGATACTCAAATCATGGCAACCACAGTCTTTCTTCACATAAGGGATACTACAAGGACAGATTGAAGAAGGATGTATAACATCAGCCCATGAGCGAGAGTTAGCATAAGGGAACTTCTCTTCGAAGTTCTTAGCCGTAGTGAGCTTTCTAGGGATAATGGTTGTCACCGTAGGGGGAGAAGCATCATTAGTTTTTTCTTTGTTCTTTAAAGAACTAGAGTTTTTGGAAGAGGAGGACATAGTTAACAGAAGAAAGTATGGGTTTCTTCGAAGAAGAAAGTTAAAAGAAGTTGAAAGCAAGAGTGAGCTGAGTAAAGAGAGTTTGAGAGAGTTCGAAAAATTATGAAGTGTAAAAGAAGAAGATTGAGGTGTATAAGCAAAGGAATAGGCGGCTAAAATCGTGGCCATGATTACCCCGAGAACCGGCGAAAGTATAGCTGAATCGTGGGATGACGCGTGTTCTAGGCATTAAATATGGAGAGACGTGCGTCTAATCAAGCGTTAGAAACTTTTCAGAGGGGGTCAGTAATGTTTTTGCTAAGATAGGGATCTTCACTAACTTCCCGGTGATACAAGGATGTGCCACCGGAAAGTAGGGAGACTATCTGTATAGGTTAAAATATGTTCATATTAAATTCTTACATAATAAAGCGACACGTGGAGTCGGAAACAAATGAAGAGCGAGGCAATTGGAAACCAAGTCCGGGGGTAGCAATCTCGATTGCCCTGGAAGGGAATGTTGCTCATAAAGACAAATAAATGCTTGTCACCCGGTAGCATTCAATGGAGAAGATTCTGCAGTATTAAATACGTAGTCCGTTGTAGAGAACATGGCATTCATAGCCTACCATTACACATTCTTTAATGCCCCCAATAATTGTCATGTAAGAGGAACTTGATCCTAGGACCTTGTTCCCTAGGTGCAACTATAAATAGTGAGTTCAATAACCATTGCAATGATACGATTTTTCTGACAAACGTATGCTATATACTGTTCAAAAGCTCAATAACATTTTGTTTCTTGCTTATTAATTTTGTAACTATTTCCTTCGGAAGCTTTGGTCCAGGAACCAAGCTATCTGCTGTCTTATCTCGATTTTAACGCTAAGTTTTGTATTCTTTTTTAATTTATTTATTATTTTGGGATCAAATCGATTCGCTTGTCTATAAATCACGTATAAATTCAACTATACCATTTTACGGTTAAATACTAACATTACTCTTGTCTTTAGGAAAGTCATGTTTTTGCCCTTGTCCCTAATGAAGCTCCAACTTAAGAATAATTTTAAACATAGTCAAGAGTTATGGGGTAAATTTGGACATTTTTACTCGAAAATGTTGACATGTCGAGCCATCCATTTCAAGCTAGAGCTCTGTTAAAATAAGGGTATGAATGGACCAAATTAAATGTATATGGAGCGTAAAATTTAGAAATTCCGTATAGTACATAGACAAATTTGAAAATTTTCCTAACTATTATGCTATGTTGAGTTTTTTTAAATGTATCTCCATTGATTTTATCATTCACTAAGACTGTTGACTACACCACTCTCCTACATGTACTGAGATATCGAGCCAGAACTTTGAGAAGAGTAGTTGAGTATTGAGCTTTTGGTGTGCCCAAAATTGTCTTGTGGAAACTCATGAGTGATATATATATATATATATATATATATATATATAGTTTTACATTGGTATAATCTTAAGTTTGGCTCTGTATATTCCTCGTATAGGATCTTGGTTCTGTTTGATCAATCTTGAGTTTTATTAGATGTTGTTTATGAATACAGCATCATATGAGGTGAGGCATTGCGCATGACGACCAAGATCTTTAATTTATGCTAATGCATGCTTATGAGTTGAGTTGTGTTATATATTGAGTTATTGAGTTGATATTATGGATTACTAGATATGAAGTAATAGAGTTTATGACGGTTACCGGCTGGAGTTATGCCCATTTTAGAAAAATCTCATATCCGCTAAGTATGTGAGATGTTGAGTATTTAATGAGATCCAAATGACATACCTTAAAACAATATAAATTTAGACGCAAAACAAACAATATGACCGGCAATTGCAAACCTAGCTTTCAACGTATGTTCAAATTCTTTAGAAAGAAAGTACTCCTTAATCGTTAACTAAAGGTCTCGGATTTTAACCCTGAGTACGGAGTCGCTCTTGTTAGGAAGCGCTTTACTCTTCAATTGAAATTTTTCGATGCAAAACCAAATTTAATCAGACCCCAATGCTAGTAAACACTGCGCGAGAAACCAAAAAAAAAGCTACTACAAGATGTAAAGAAGTCTACCACTGCGGATTATACTAATGAATGCACGAACGACGAACATATATACCAAAAATTCTATTACTGACTAATTTGACAAGCAAAATTAAATGCAGCTATATTATGAAGTATTTATTAAATTTAAAGGTAGGCAGGTAAAATTCTCCACAATAATACTGTTAAAAAACAGACTAGTCAAATGTATGACTTCTTCTGACGCGCTAACACTGTCGTAATGAATTTATATAAAGATGATTTATTTAAGTGAAAATCTCCCTACATTAGCCCTACCTGTAGTAATATATTGCAGTCCAATATAATAAAAATATTCATAATTAAGATAGCAGCAAGTTGAATGTTTTTTCTTCAGAAATATGGCTTTAATTAGTTCCCAATTCTCTGGTTGTAGCTGTTTTTGCATTGCTGACCAATAATTACTACGCAAAAGAAAGCAAATAAGATGGGCCTTAAAAGGAAACAAGTGACAAAGCAAGCGAAAGGAATGCTGTTTTGTCGCACTTTTTCTTCATCGTTTTCCCTTTGTTTCTTTGTTCTTCCGTACAGTCCAAACTAATAATCCAATTAGTTCTAATTGCTGATGCTGATTTCCCTTTGTGTTTATACTTAACACAAAATTCATCACATCAAAATTCAAATAATGTTCTCTAGTTACCGACCAAATGCAGGGGGAGTTAGAAAGTTACTGAGTTCGGTCTAACGCAGTAACTATAGTGAAAACTCTGTATTTATGCTTTAAAATTCAGTTTAATAACCAATTATTAATACCTATATTGCTATTCTAAAATTTAGGACAATAATGTTCAAGATCGCACTTGAGTGCAAAAGAAGAAAGGTGAGAATAATTATCAAATAAAGGAAACCCTAAAATACCTTCAAAGCTATTGCCCTTTCGTCTGCAACAACAGCCACCATTTTAAAAAGTCCTATTGGTACTAAATCCCAATATATTGCAATCCTTGACAAAGTTAATGGCCATTGTAACTACCAACTCCACAGACTAATTCATCTATTATCACAAACTCTAAAGAAAAAAAAATTCATAATGTCGTCATGCTTTCACATTAATGAAGTCATAAAATAGCTAACGTAATAAATTTTAAATGGCTAAGAAGAATGTTCAAACTTCCCCTCTAGAATAATTTATTATTTCATGTTATTGCTCAATTGATAGATTATGATAATGCATATCAAAGAAAATAAGAATATAACAAATTGTAATTATGATAATGGCTACCTTCCAATCCCCTTGAAATGATGTAGTTATCTTTTAGAGACTCAATTGGATGTAATATCTATGTTCAGAATTTCCATTGAGGTTCAATGATTTGTTTGCACGAATGGCGTTTGTGAAATAGAAAAGTATATATTTCAAGATCAGATACTAGCTAGAGGAATGGTTGTGGATCTTGGAGACTAGAAAGGAACTACATAATTTTGCATAATCATTGACCTCAATTCTTATAATAATAATAATAATAATAATAATAATAATAATAATAATAATAATAATAATAATAACGACAACAACAACAACAACAACAATAACAATAATGTTTATGAACTGTCTCCGAAACATCAAATTTTTGTATATCATTAACAAAATATAAGAATGTCCAAAAATGGTTAAAAGTTCCTCTATGTATTTGAACTTAGAATCATTATGTTAGATTCATGTGTTTACCATCATGTCAAAAGCTATAGCTAATAGTAAGGGGATAATTTTATTTTTTTACCAAGCCTATCTAGAAGCGCCATGTTCCACTATTACTCTGATCAAAGCCACCCCGATCCCACTTGGGCCTTGGCATGGGCAGGATGTTGGCGTTACCAACAATTCCCCCCTCTTCTCTTTCCCAAGCATTTTGTTTTTGGGAATTTAACCAACGACCTTGGCATTAACATCAATTGTTAGGATCTAGCGCTTACCATCATACAAAAATTATAACTAATAGCAATAACGTAACCATCAAGCAAGTGTCATGTTCGTCCATGACTTTAGTGCTAGTTTTAATAAAATTGATGCCAAATAATTAAATCCAATGTATCTATGAGGAAAAAGGTGATGAGGAAGATTGCCTAGTTGTACATGCTCTACTTTAATGATATTTAACTTGGTTGTTTATAACACGTGAACTAGTGTTATATTAACTTCGTCTTGTCTGAATAGTAAAGATTGATATTCATTAATCAAGAGGTTATGCGTTAACTATTTCTAGTGGAATAATTTTGTATTTTTAAAATTTTCATTCATGGTTATTAGATCCTTTAGATATATTTCATTTCCTTCCTTGCATATGCATTTGCTAACTTTAAAAATCATGTAAGATAGCTAAAAGTTCAATCATGGAATTGTATTGGCAAAATCTCAGTATGCCTATCCTACCCAATTGGTCTCGGTATCTCGAGTCTCTATCATAATCTCAAAGATTACATACAATTGGTAGAGATTTAAAACAATAAGAATGTAATATGGTTTGGAAGTCCTTTTTGAAGCACTAACGAACCTTTCACATAGGCAAAATGAAATCACTAGTATAATAGATTTCTTGTAGCCAAAATAATGATTACAATGTCCAAATGGGATTAATCTCTTAAACTAAAGCCGCCTACATGAGTTAAATGTTAATTAACATAATTAATTAAAGAAACAATAGATTTAATATATACTAACAAAGTGGTTTGACTTAAACGTGGGACGTTGGTAGCTACCATACGGGAATTTGTAAAAGAGTACAGATTAAAGTTTTTTTCGTTAGTTTAATTTCGGTAAATATATACTTACTTCGCCCGCACTAGCTATTTATATTAAGGCAAGCAATTTCAACCTTTGTACTAAAAATATGACGTGAAAATACATATATATTCTTTAACCATGGTTTATATATATATATATATATATACACACACACACACACACACTTAAACTATATTAAAAGCACGAATGCCCTTAGCGAAATGTCGTTTGCCTTTTTCATCCTTTGAAAATAGAGTTTACACTAAACAAAATAGTAATTTAATTATTTTCCTAATATCTTAGACATTGAAATCAACTATAACTCTGATTATTATATTTTTTCATATTTGAATTATATAGAGAATCCTAAATATTAGGATTCTAAAAGCAATTAAAAATTTATTTTATATAAACTTATTTAAAGCTCATTAATATTAAAGTTCATTTTCCTAATCTGTAACAGTGTTTTAAAACCGTTTTCGGGGCGAGGCGCACCAGAAACGCCCCGAGGCAATGGTGCGGAGCGAAAGTCTCAAGAGGCGTACGCCCAGCAATTCGGGGTGTACGTCCGAGCGTTTGAGGCGCATTTTTATAGTGAGGCGTAAGCCCCACAGACTTTTTCAAATTAAAATAAAATTTATTGAATAAGTCCTTCGTATAATACCCAAATTCTCAAAAGTCAGCTTGTAATTACTCAAAATTTTTAAAAAGGAACTGAAATGTATCAAATTTAAAAGTCAAGACCTTTTTATTGATTAAAGCCCTAATTTATGGTCTTTCCCAATTCTTTATCTTGTTTTCTAGTCTGCTAATATCTCCCAAAACAACGAATATTCAATTTTGTTTCAAATACAAAGAGAACTCCATTCTCCTTCTGTATAGAGTAAAATATGATATGACACGTGGCTGACTAAAAGGAGGACGCGTGGAATACAAGATGGAATGGCTGGGTGATCTCGTCCAATTTCACTCCTCTATTCGAGGTTATGAAAACGGTCGATGCAATAGTAATACCCGACAAGATTCGGGGTCGAATTTCGCAGGGAGCTATATGAATGAAAGTTAGTAGTATATATCTTAGCGTGTGAGTTTGTATATCTAAATTTGCACTTCCGCAAAGTTTGGTTGTTTAAAAATCTAAATTACACTACGATTGCAATTTAAAGACTAAAACTAGGAAATTATTTTTGTTGTTTTTCAAATGATATAAAAGGCCTAGGGCTATGACCTTCACCTAAGTGTTTGCCTAATAGGTTGTAAAACTTAAAGCTTATTTTATTGGCCGAGGTATATTATAGCTATCAACACTCGGTTACCCACTTAATACCTCTCGGTCAGATAGTAATTTTTGTCCAATTTGGCTTTCTCAAGTCCAAATGGGTACTGAACAAAACGGTTAAATAAAAGCTCAAGTCGGGTTTTACTATCTATAGGTCCAACCCTTTAATTGGGCTTATCAATCTCTCGATTGACCCAATTTCTTGTTAGCCAAATTTTTCTAGACTAAGTCTATCTTTCTCAAGTAGAGACCAAGTCAAATAGGCATGAACTAATGTTTGCAACCATTGATTCTTCAAATAAAAGTAAGAACAAGGGTAAATATTAAACACTCAACCATAAACATGCAATAAATCAAACACCCATTAAGTTTACACATTAGGGTTGGGTCACAACCCTACTAAAAATCTAGCTACTCATGCTTAAATTAGAAGAAAAAGAAGAAGAAATAATAATTAAACCCATATTACTAATTAAAATGATAAACTCTATGTTCAAAAAGCTCAAAATAGCAAAAGCTACTAAAAAGAGTAAAAGGAACCGTCTATTGTAGCAGCTGATGTCAAAAGTTAACCTAAAATAATGAAACTCTTCTATTTATATAGGGCTAGAATTTTCGGAGAAAAATGCCCTTTCGGAGGTTCTGCGACCGCACAATTCCATGTGCGGTCCGCACTTTTCTTCACCTTGCCAGGATTTGAAATCTGCGGCCGCATAATTCTGATCTGCGACCGCACTGCACTCTTTCTACAGTCCGCACAATTGTAAGTGCAGCCGCACCTTGTTCTTCTGCGGTCCGCACAAATGTGATTGCGGCCGCGTAGCTCTTCTTCGGCGGCCGCACAATAATTGTCCGCTTCGCACTTTTGGTGGACTTGAGATGTAGGTTCTCTGAACTTTTGCTCTGACCCAGCTTTTGCGGCCGCACACTTCATGTGCGGACCACACTTTGCAACATTCTCTGATGGAAGATTCTTCACAACATGCGGTCGCAGATGATATTCTGCGGTCCGCACTTTTGAGCTTTTGTGCCTGTTTTTGTCCTTGAGTTCAGATTACTCCTTCTTGAGTTGGATTTCATCTCGGAAGCTCATCTTCTAATATTCCTGCAATTAAGTACATTTCATCAATTTTTGGGAACACAATTAAGCGCTTTTGGACTAAAACGAAAGCAAAAGAACGCTAATAAGTAGTTAAAATCCCCACTTATCAACTTCCCCAAACTTAAGCTTTTTCTTGTTCTCAAGCAAATAAAGTAGTTCCCACCTCCACAAGCTAGGAGCCATTCCAGCTAATCAAAAGTAAATCAATCACACATCAATTGGGACCAATAATTATCCACACCACTTATGAATTATCAACACGGCAACAAGTTAAACTTTTAAGCACAAATAGTTTATCAAGGAAGCTCGCTCCTTCATGTAGGTTATTGTGGATCCCAATCTCCTCCTCCTCTACTCCCCGTTTGCCTATCTCACTTAAGAATATAGCACTCAATCCAAAGATTTGTAAAAGGTTCGCTGATCTCTCTCAAAATAATGTTGCAAGAACGACTTTAAATATCATAGGCTTGCCCCCCATGTAAATCATCACTAATGTAATCTCACTCGGCTTGAAATCACGTAGGGCTTTTTCGGAATACAATGAAGGCTTTTGGATTAAGGTTGGAAATGCTATGATAGAACGGGTTCATCTTTCCTTAAGCACTCCATTTTCTTTTCTAGGCTCATGCTTTGCCAACTCTTTGAGGCATTTTCTTTTCCTTAGGGGAACTAGAGAGACTTAACATCACTCTTTCTTGGTCATGATATTCATTTTCTCCTTCTTTGATTTCTCCATGCTTTGCAGCATTACTTTTCTTTGAATCCCTTCAACTCTTCAACTTATTCACTTTCTTTTTGTATTTTTCTTTTTGTTCTTTCTTTTTCTTGCCTTTTCTTCTCTTCATTTCTTTTCTCTTTTGTGACTTGATATCTTTTTCAAACTCCTCGTCTCTCCCCCAAACTTATATTTTTAGCCAATTATTTCACAAGAGTGTTAAGGAAAGTTCGGGTGCCAAGAGAGGGTCACGACAAAATGGGTAAAGGCTTGTTACATGTTTATCAAATGAGAAAAGTCTTAGGCTCGAATGAGTTGACTAGGGATAACAACATTGGTGGGCAACAAAAAATTTTAAGCGGGTCAAGGAGAGCCTACAATAACTTCTTAAGCCAAGCAAAACTTAAAATTTCGTCTAGAAACACATTCGGAGCAAGTTCTAGACCATTCGCCCGGGTACTTGGATTTGCAATAACAACATCTCACCTCTCACACAACTGGATTGTTAAAGAGGATGGAGTCGAGGGCCCACAATGACCATATTCAAGATTGAAAATTACTATGGTTCGACTAAACCACTCGATGATTGCCTAAGTTGACACAAGAGTCAAAAGGTCACTAACTAGAGCTATTTCTTTCCAAAAATCTTATTTTTAACCATAAACATATAGTTAAGTGTGTTGGTACCAAGTGAAGCATGTTTGACTCTTCGAGCATGACTTAATTAGGTCTTTTTATTCATTATTACTACTATTATTACCTAAACACCAAAAACAGACTCAATCCCATAAGAAGATTGTCACGCTATCCATCGTTGGGAAGAGCCACCCGGTTCACACAAAAACTACCTTCGGAAAGAACCGTGGCATTAAAAAAACTAAAGGCTTATTATCTACTAAGCCATAAAAATAAGCTATTAAATAAAAAAGAAGCTACTAATTCAAAAAGAAGACAAACATAAAGATAAAGAAGCTTTAAAACAAAAGAACTATTAAAGCTAAACGAATATACATAATGAGAGATAAGAGGGAATATATACATAATGAGAAAGAGGAAGGAAATATTAATAAGTTAATTACAGGCCAAATGTCTCATAGTTATCAAAATACAGACTCATCAAAATGTGTCAAAGAAACTCTACCCCCCTCCCCCCGAATAAAAATAAGCATTGTCCCCAATGCTTAACAATATAAGAGTAAGAAAAGGGTGAGAGTGAAGAAAAATCCATATGGCTCTGTGGCCATCCCTGTGTCCCCAGCAGTGGCACCGACCTCAGCGTCATCCAATTGGATCTCATCATCCTCAAGTCCGGGAGTGGCTGGGTTGGTGAACATCTGACGGATTGCCTCAGCAGTGTCTGGCTCCTCAGACTGGCCATCTGGTGTTGTAGGTGCTGGGCCTGGGTGGTTCGGCTCTATCAACATATCAAATGGAATGTCTCCGGCTACTGCAAGCTTTGTAACCTGGGTCCGAAGCTCGTCCACTGACTTCTTAGATGCCTGCCGCTTTCTCATTTTCTTTCCCTCTTTGCCCAACTCTTCGATCACTGCCCCATGCTGCACTAAAGTGGACATGATCGTGTTTTGATTTTCCAGGAGCTTCTTCAAAGTTTCATTAACTGTGGGGGGGAATCTGGAGTGCCGGAGAGGATGATTGTGCTGCAACATGACTGGATATGTCAGTCAGCTTAGTAGTAGTTGTCTACATCTAGTTATTGAGGCTCTCCAGTGTCTGGGAGACTCCCAGCGCAGAGAGCGGAGCATATGGCATAAGTACTCGCTTCTGGAAGGTTCACCTCTCCCCTTTGAAGTGTCACCGCGGCCACGAGATCTAACCATTTTTTGTGATAAGAAATAGTAGAAGTCAGTTGTAATTCAATTGCACACAAACAATATATCACAATGTAAAACATGAGTGCAGGGTGGGGAAGTGCAGTCCGCATAATTACAAGTGCGACCACAGACTGGGATGTGCAGACCGCACAACTTGAACTTGTGGTCGCAAAAATGGAACCGCGGTCTGCACAATTTTGTGTGCGACCGCAGAATAGAAGTGCGGTCCGCACATTTCTTATTGCAACCGCACATTAGAATTCCAAAAAGTACCAACTCTCTGATGATAGAGATTGGTCTGATCTGCGGTCGCACACACTTTTCTGCGATCGCGGTGGAATTTCTGTGGTCCGCACAATTTCAAGTGCGGCCGCAGAACCATGCTTGATCAAAGCACCCTATTCTTTACTTTTGCGAACCGCGCAATTTATTTCCGCGGCCTCGGTGGAATTTCTGTGGTCCGCATAATTTCAAGTGCGGCTGTAGGTTTCAAACCAAAGTCGATCAAACTCCTAGGGTTTACAAAAATTTTCAACAATTGGCATGATATTAACAATTAAGCATGCAAATCAATTTACCCAGTCCCCATAAAGCAATTAGTAGTTGATCCAACGCAGATTAAACCTCACATGGTAGTAAAATTGAAATCTATTGACAAATGGCCTAAAACTATCTAACAAGTTATAAATTTAACTAAAAGTTGAAAATTTCTATGAGAAATTAAACATACCAGATATGAAGGAGTGCAACTAAGTGATCACAGATGTGTGTGGAGTGTGGCAGATGGTTGAGCAGATGATTTACAAGTTTTATAATTTAGAGTGCTCAGAGAGGGGAAAAAACATAGTACAGTAGCCTTAGGATACTATTTATACTTGCAGGCAGACTTGTGAAACAAAGGAGGAGTGAGGCCACAGAATTCCTTCTGCGGTCCGCACTCTGTTACCTGGAGGCTCAATAGCCTTTGTTGATCTATGGTCCGCACAATTTGTGGTGCGGCCACATATTGGCCATTCTCTAACAGAGAAGACTTCAGAGAATTTGTAATTTCCCATCTCAATTTGTGCGGTCGCAGTTGCCTTCTGCTGTAGTATTCAGAATGTGCGGTCCTCACAATACATGTGTGGTCTGCACTTTTTCCACACTTAGCCAATTGTTTGAGCATAGTTCCTGTAAAGCACATCCATTCCCGCAGCACACTTCAAATCCAGTTAGCATAAAATAACACTTATCTACAAAAGAAGAAGAAAAACAAAAAATAAACATGGATTACCTCCCAAGAAGCGCCTGATTTAACGTCGCGGCACGACGCAGATTACCATCACTTCAAATGAATAACTGTCACCACGTGGCCATCATCAGCTTGTCCCAAATAATGCTTCACCCGGTGACCATTGACTCGGAATACCTCATCATTTTTGTTCTTCATGTCCAATGCACCAAAAGGTATCACACCCACAATTTCAAAGGGACCACTCCATTTGGATTTCAACTTTCCGGGAAACATCTTAAATCTTGAGTTGAACAACAAAACAAGATCGCCCACCTTGAACTCCTTATTTCAGATGTATTTGTCATGAAGGTACTTCATTCTCTCTTTGTATAAAGATGAACTTGCATATGAATGTTACCAGAATTCATCCAATTCATTCAAATGTGCAACTCGCAAGTTAGTGGCTGTATCCCAATCAAGATTCAGCTTCTTTAAAGCCCACATGACTTTGTGCACAAGTTCCACCGGAAGATGACCAGTTTTTCCAAACTCCAACCGGTATGGAGACATCCCAATATGAGTTTTGAAAGCAGTCCGATAGGCCCATAGTGCATCATCAAGCTTCTTTAACCAATCCGTTCAATTAGCATTCACTGTTTTTGACAAGATACTCTTTATCGCCCAGTTGGAGACTTCCATTTGACTGCTAGCTTGAGGATGATAGGGAGTCGTAACTTTATGAGTGACACCATACTTACTAAGAAAAGTTTCAAACGCCTTATTGTAAAAATGCGACCCCCATCGCTTATGATAGCCCGCGGAGTACCAAATCTTGTGAAAATATTCTTCTTCAAGAACGCCACCACACTCCTCGCTTCATTGTTGGGTAGAGCAATGGCCTCAACCCATTTAGACACATAATCAACCGCGACCACGATGTAGGTGTTTCCACAAGAACTCATAAAAGCACCCATGAAGTTAATACCCCACACGTCAAAGATATCGATCTCTAAAATGGTAGTGAGAGGCATTTCATTCTTCTTCGAGACCCCGTTGGCATTCATCACATCTTTTCACCATATCACTTGCATCTTTGTAGAGAGTTGGTCAATAGAAACCACAACTTAGCACTTTAGCCATCGTTTTTGCTCTGCCATGGTGACCACCATAAGGCGAAGAATGGCAAGCCTCAAGAATAACATTTTGCTCTTCATATGGTACATATCTTCTAATTACCCCATCCGTGCAAATCCGGAAGAGGTAAGGGTCGTCCAAATAATAATCTTGACAATCCCGTTTGAGCTTCTTCTTTGATTTGAAGAGAACTCATCTAGGATGATTCCATATACAAGGAAGTTTTCTAGATCGGCGAACCATGGCACCTCTTTCATTGTAATGGCCAAGAGTTGCTCATCGGGGAAAGAGTCATTTATTTCAAGGCCATCATGTTGCCTCCCCTCCTCCTCCAAACGAGACAAGTGGTCCGCCACTTGATTTTTACTCTGTTTCCGATCTTGAATGTCAATATCAAACTCGTACAACAATAGCACCCATCTCATCAACCTAGTTTTTGAATCTTTATTTCTCATAATATAATGAAGTGTCGCATGAACCGTATGAACAATAACCTTTGCACCCATCAAGTATGGGTGGAACTTCTCAATTTCAAACATAATGGAAAGGAGCTCTTTTTCAGTAACGGTGTAATTTACTTGGGCATCATTCATGGTCTTACTAGCATAGTAGACCGGATGAAAAATCTTGTTGATACGTTGTCCCAAAACTGCTCCAACCGCTACATCACTAGCATCTCATATGAGCTCAAAAGGAATGCTCTAATTCGGAGCGATGATAATAGGAGTTGTTGTCAACTTGAACTTTAGCAATTCAAAGGCTCTCATGCAATCATCATTGATGTGAAACTTAGTATCTTTCTCTAAAATCATGCACAAGGGGTTTACCACTTTAGAAAATTCCTTTATGAAGGCCCGGTAGAACCCAGCGTGACCCAAGAAACTTCTTACGCCTTTCACTGATGTTGGAGGTGGAAGTTTAGAAATCACCTCTATCTTCACATTGTCGACCTTAATGCCCTTCTTTGAAATTTTGTGGCCAAGGACAATGCCCTCCTCGACCATGAAATCGAATTTCTCCCAATTCAACACCAAGTTCGTTTCTTCACACCTTACCAATACTTTATCCAAATTTTCCAAGCAATCATCAAAGGAATCCCCAACTACCGAAAAGTCATCCATGAAGACTTCAAGGTAGTCCTCAACCATATCCGTAAATATTGCCATCATACACCGTTGAAAAGTTACCGATACATTGCATAAGCCAAATGGCATCCGCTTGAAAGTGAAAGTGGCATAGGGACAAGTGAAAGTTGTTTTCTCTTGATCTTACGGGGCAATAAGGATTTGGTGTAGCTTGAATATCCATCTAGAAATCAATAAAAAGTACGGCCGGCCAACCTATCAAGCATTTGGTCAAGAAAGAGGAGTGGAAAATGGTCTTTCCTTGTCACTTTGTTTAGCTTCCGATAGTCCATACACACTCTCCACCCAGTCACCGTTCTTATTGGAATCAACTCGTTCTTATCATTGGTGAGCATAGTTATACCCCCCTTCTTAGGGACACATTACACCGGAGAAGTCCACGAACTATCGAAAATGAGGTAGACCACCTCGACATCTAACCACTTGATGATCTCCTTTTTGACCACGTCTTACATGATTTCATTGGGTCTCCTTTGATGTTCTATGGAGGGTTTGGCATCTTACTCCAAGATAATCTTGTGCATGCAAAATATGGGGTTTATTCCCCGAATATCCACCAAAGTATACCCAATAGCTTTCTTCCTCTTGTGGAGCACCGTCAATGTAGAGTCAACCTGTACATTAGTCAAACAATAGGAAATAATAACCGGTAAAGTAGAACAAGGGCCAAGGAATTCATACATTAGATGTGGAGGTAATGGATTCAACTCTAAGATAGGAGGCTCTTCAATTGAAGGCTTTGTAGGAGGAGTTTTCCTGTTCTCAAGGTCAAAGGAAAGCTTCCGGGGTGCATAGTTGTATGACCCCATTCCTTGCAAAGAATTAACACATTCCATGAAGCCATCCATCTCGTCATCATCAAAATTTAGCAAGATAGCCTCCAACATGTCACCCATATTAATCGTGGCACTTGTATCATCAATAATCACATCGGTCACCAAGTCCACAAACAAACACACTCCATTGCTATTCGGTTTACCTCATAGATTTGCACACGTGGAATACTACCTTTTCATCACCCATCCGAAAAGTGAGTTCTCCAGCTTTCACATCAACAAGATCCTTCCCCAAAGCAAGGAAAGGTCTACCAAGAATAATCGGGACCTCATAGTCCACTTCACAATTAAGAATAACAAAATCCGCCCGGAGAATAATCTTGTCAACTCGAACCAATACATCCTCAATCACCCCCAACGGTCTCTTTATTGTACGATCAACCATTTATAATCTCATAGATGTGGGTCTTGGTTGCCCAATTCCCAATGTCTTGAAAATTGAATAGGGCATCAAATTGATACTTCCCCAAGATCACAAAGAACTTTTGCAAACTCGGCACTTCCAATGGTACAAGGGATTGTGAAAGCATTGGGATCTTCCAACTTAGGAGCCATCGAATGCACAATTGCACTCACTTGATGAGTGCCTTTGATAGTTTCAAAATTCATCGACCGCTTCTTCGTCACCAAGTCCTGCTAAACTTTGCATATCCGGGCATTTCCTCCAAAGCTTTAACTAATAGCACATTTATCGAGAGACTTTTCATCATATCAATGAACTTTTTGAATTGATTCTCGCCATTTTTCTTGGCAAGCCTTTGAGGATATGGAGGAGGTGGCTTAGGAAATTGTGCCTTATCTTTTTGCGCTACCGGTTCCGGTATGTCAATCACATGATCCCTAGACAGGTTCACATCCTCTTGAGTCTCTTCCACCGTGTCATCAATATCAATCAGCAATTCATCATTTGCTTGTACCATATTGCTCGGGATCTCCACTTCTTCTACCACTTACTCATCATCCACAAGTTGCCTTTGACTTGAGGTGGGTGCATTCCCACCTCTTCCACTTCTTGTAGTAACAGCCATGGCATGCCCCGTGTTGTTCCCACTCTTCGGGTTCACCACCGTATCACTTGGTAGTGACCCCTTAGGACGAGAATTTAACGCTTGAGAGATTTGACCCATTTGCACCACTAGATTGTGGATCGATTTGTTGTGTGAAGCAAGTTGGGCATCGGAATCGACATTCTTCTCCATCATATGTTTGAACATTTTCTCAATACGGCCCATTTCATTGTTGGACGAACTAGCACCATGGGAAGGATAATGAGGTGGCTTGCTCGATTGTTGAGACATCAGGGGCCTTTGAAAACTCGACCCCCGATTTCCTTGATTGTTGTTCCACCCGCCTTGGTTATTGCCTCCCCAATTGCCTTGGTTATTATCGTTATTCCAATTACCTTGGTTTTTACTTCCACCCCAATTGCCTTGATGGTTGTTATTACAATTGCCTTGATTGTTTTCACTATTCCAATTACCTTGGTTGTTTAAAGGTCTTCATTATTGTTGACTAGGGCCTTGGAAGTTGTTTCTTTGCCCTTGAAAGTTGTTCATATATTGTACCTCTTCCTCTTGGTCAGTATAAGAACTATCTCGATCAAATCCATTATCATCTTGCACAAAATTGTCCACTCTTTGTTGCACTTGTGGATTTTTTGTTCTTCTCTTGTTCACCATCATATTGACTCCCTCCATTGCATTGACTTACCTCGAGTTTTGCACTTGTTGAAGTTGAGCCTTTGCCAATTGGTTCATGGTAGTTGTTAACACGGTTATGGCTTGTCCATGGTCATGCAACTCTTTGTGAAGAAGAATCACATTTGGATCACCTTGTTGAACATTGGCTCTAGATTGCCACGCCGATGAAGTATCCGCCATCTCATCCAAAATATCACATGCCTCCGCATAGGGCGTAGTCATGAAGTTCCCACTAGCAAGTTGATTCACTACACATTGGTTGGTGGTATTGATCCCCCGATAGAAAGTTTGTTGAATCATGTTCTTTATCATATCATTGTTGGGGCACTCTTTCACCATTGTTCTATACCTTTTTCATATCAGGTGCAGTGGTTCATTGGGCTCTTGCTTGAATGCTAGAATTTTATCCCGAAGAATAGCCATGTTCCTGGGAGAGAAGTACTTTGAAATATATTTCTCTGCTAGTTCATCCCAATTATGAATGGAATGATTTGGCAAATGTTCCAACCAAACTAAAGCTTTCCCCCGTAGAGAGAAGGGAAAAAGCCTTAGCCTCAACGCATCCTCGGAGACATTTGTTTGTTTTCTCCCCCAACACGTATCGGCAAACCCCTTCAAGTGTTTATATGCATTTTGACCTGATGCACCTGTGAAGAACCCTCGTTGCTCGAGCAAAGTGAGCATCACGTTGGTTATTTGGAAGTTGCCCGCCCTAATACGGGGAGGGACTATAGCACTTGCATACCCTTCATTCGGCAACACCCAGTGTGGAGCCGCTCGTGGTGGAGGTGGGTGCGGAGCGGGTACATTGTCTTGAGGCGGTCGGCCTCGTCTATTGGCTTGAGGTCCATTTGATCATCCTCAACATCCACATCCCCCACGGCTATGTTTTCGAGCTCGTTGTTTGCCATGATTGCACCTACAATACTCACACGTTAGTAACAAGGAAGGAAAAGAAGATATCACAAAAATACACCTAAATATATAGCTAACACTGCTCTTTAGCTCCCCGGCAACGACGCCAAAGATTGATCTCATCCAA
The DNA here is from genome assembly GCF_000390325.3 of Nicotiana tomentosiformis. NCBI lineage: Eukaryota > Viridiplantae > Streptophyta > Magnoliopsida > Solanales > Solanaceae > Nicotiana > Nicotiana tomentosiformis. Next base: position 23,318,202 of record NC_090823.1, on the reverse strand, counting down.
TTTCACTCCTCTATTTAAGGTTATAAAAACGGTCGATGCAATAGTAATACCCAACAAGAGTCGGGGTCGAATTTAGATATATGAATGGGAGTTAGTAGTATATATCTTAGCATGTGAGTTTGGTTTTCTCAAGTCCAAATGGGTATTGAACAAAACGGTTGAATAAAAGTTCAAGTCGGGTTTTACTATCTCTAGGTCCACTTTTTTTCAGCTTGCCAGGATTGGAAATCGCGGCCACACTGCACTCTTTCTGCGGTCCGCACAATTATAAAAGTGTCCGCACCTTGTTCTTCTGCAGTTCGCACAAATATGACTGCGGCCGTGTAGCTCTTCTTCCTCGGGCGCACAATAATTGTGCGATTCACATTTTTGGTGGACTTGATATGCAGGTTCTTTGAACTTTTGCTCTGACCCAGCTTCTGCGGCCGCACACTTCATGTGTAGACCACACTTTGCAACATTCTCTGATGGAAGATTCTTCACAACCTGCGACCGCAAATGATATTCTGCGGTCCGCACCTCTGAGCTTTTGTGTCTGTTTTTTGTCCTTGAATTCAAATTACTCCTTCTAGAGTTGGATTTCATCTCGGGATCTCATCTTCCAATATTCCTGCAATTAAGCATATTTCATCAGTTTTCGAGAACACAATTAAGCGATTTTGGACTAAAACAAAAGCAAAAGGGCGCTAATAAGTAGTCAAAATCCCCACTTATCACTGAGGACCGAATACAACCACTGTGCTTGTCACCGTAACGGATAACGTTCATAAAAGTATATTAAATTTTATCCGCCCGATAGCATTTATTAAGGAATATTCTATATCATTAAGAGTGATAGTCTGTTACAGAGAATTTAAAATTTATGCTCAACGTTACATCCTCATCAATGACCCTCATAATTGTCAATAAATGAGGGCACGATCCTAAGACCTCTTTCCCTAGGCATAGCTATAAATAGTGAGCTCAGTTACCATTGTAAAGGACACAAAATTTCTGGCAAGAACATATACTATATTCTATACAAAGCTTTATACAATTTCACTTTCTTGCTTTTAGATCTCATCATTACTGTGTTCGGAAACCGTGTTCACGAAATCATCATCTTTGCTATTTCATCTATATTCTACGGCTAAGTATTGTGGATTTCTTCAATTATAATATTATTTCAGGATCAAATTAGTTCACTTGTCTAGAAACCACATATAAATTTAACTGTGCAGTTTTACAGGTAAACACCTTCATAGCAGCAAGTTCAAATTTCAAATTGCAGGTTAGTCATCCTATTTGTTCGTCCATGTAGAAAATTTTATTTTTTTCGACTCAAGTTACTTGTACTTGTAAGTAGCGTATAATAAATTATGTTGACTAATATTTTTGTGGGGATGGAGCACATCTATATATATATATATATATATATATATATATATATATATATATATATATATTACATATTTATAGTTTTCTTTAATTTTTATGCAATTTTACCTGTTTATACATATTTACTGTAATTATATTATTTTATAAAATATTAAAAATTAAATATCCATGGGGCTTACGCCTCGCTGAGGCATATGTAAAACGTCTCGCCTTATGCCCACGCCTTTTAAAACACTGATCTGTAATACTTTAAAATTAAATAAAAATTTCTTATTTGAACTATGGTGAAAATTAATATTTGGGAATAAATAGAGAAATTTATACATAAATTCTTTCCTTATTTGAATTGTCCAAACTAACTATAATTCAATTAGATGAATTATTTGTACTTGCTCTTTGAAGTTGATTAAATTTCAACATATCGTGCTTTTTCATCAAACATTACAAAATTGACGCTCAATAAATATATTAAACTTTTATTTCTTTCAAGTGAGTAATAGAAAAGCCGTAAGTTTGAATAATTGGGAAGCTAGCGTTTATTCCAAGTATGTCTCTTCCTTTTTAGTTTATGTTAGAGATTGTTAAAAAAATTCTTATTTCCAGCTATTTGTCTATTTGTTTTTTATTATTTCGTTAGAATAAATCAAATCTTTTTTAGACTAAATCAAATAGCAAAAAATTTAATGTGAAAGTGTGAATATATTACATATCAATTAGTTGTATTATCTATCTAATTAAGAATTTGGCCCTTCAATTTCTAATCATGCATAAAGTAAGGAAAAAAAAAGAATCTATGGTAGAAAAATACATCTATAATATAAAACTTCTTCGGAGTAATTGACTTAATCTAATAAAACCTTACATTATTGATGAGTAATTTTCCCGCACAAGCAAAATCATTAGCAATTTTCTTTGTATTAGTCTTGATTCACACTAAAAAAATTTGAATTATCCCAATAATATATTTTAAATATTATTTTGTTATTTTTAGCATATATATTTCACTGATATGGTACACGCACAACGCACGTACTCTAATAATAGTGTCTATATATATATAAAAGACACATAATTGCATTGATTTATTTGGTATAAACACCAAATACGAGTAAATTTTTCCATTTAGGTTATGCCGATCCCCTCCAGGACTGTACTTTTAACCCCTTATATTGAACATAAAGAAAGATCTATTTTTTTCTTCCCTTTCTTCCACCTTTACGAAATGAATTTAATTTATACATACTAACAGTATAAAAAATTCTTTTTAAACTATCGATATAATGGACTTATGATATCGGATCATTATTTTTATCAAGTTATTAGTTAATGTTAATGTATACGGTCCGCTCGATCGAGTTCAAATGGCAAGCAACCAGAGTGGGATTTTGGGATGAATTCCGAGGATAGTACAAACAAGCCTCGAGCTCCGAGACCGATCGAGGAATCAGTTCGATATCATTATCAAGCCCATGACCAAATCGAACCGCAAGACAACGTGAAGGTTGTCGGAGATGCACAGACCGATAGGCACTCACCCCGAATGTCGAACTCGAACCAAGACCGAGGGCTCGACCCAATACCGAGCTCGAGCCAGTATCGAGCTCGCAGACAGGAGCCGTTGTAACCACACTAGGGGAGAGAATTTTGGCAGGAATCGAGGAAGAGACAATTCATCGTGGGTTCTCCATTATATATTTTTTATTATAAATATGGTAGGATCCCTCTACTATAAATGGGTGTTCTCAGATTGTAGCAAGGGACTCCTTCGGAGAATGAAAGATATCCTCTTAGGTTTATTTCATTTTATCTTATTTGTTATTCTTGCTCGCTACTCTCATTCTCATAGTCAAGAACATAGATATTATCATTTTCAAATACGGTTTATATCAAATTATATCACATATCCTTAGAACCATACACAAATTTAACTCTATCCATTTTTCGGGTAAACAGTTTGGCGCCCACCGTGGGGCTAAGGATAACAGTGATTGTTTGATACAAATTTGCAATACATACCAGTTTACAACTTCAAAATCGTTAATGGCAAACCCTCGATTGATGGCTTTACCTATCGATCACGAAGCCGGCCTTCAAGATGAAACCAACAACTTGACACCAAGGGTCGAAAGGCGAATTAACGATGTCACCGAAGCTCAAGTCGAAGTACCGCTAGATGTCAATTCACAAGTGGCTCTTGAGGCGAACCAACGTTCCGAACCGGAAAAAAGCATTCAGGGCGATACTCGATCCGTAGCTCGAGACACCCATAATGTGGAGGATATCGGAGTCAACTTACGGATGATCTTCGAGATGTTACAAGCCCAACAAATAGCGATAGCTCAGTTGCAGAGCCAAACTCAGGTACAAAGTAGGCCGGAGCCCAATCCGCTTCGAGAAATCACCCACAGAATGGAACCAACCATATTGAAGTCAAATGATCAAGAGTCGGGGACTACTTCCAAAATTACTAAATTACTCGAGGAACTCACAAAACGAGTCGAAGCCAATGATAAAAAAGTAGAAACATATAATTCCAGGGTTGATCAGATCCCGGGAGCTCCACCAATAATAAAAAGGCTAGATTCGAAAAAACTCATTCAAAAGCCTTTTCTCTCGAGTGCAGCCCCAAAACCAATCCCCAAAATATTCCGTATGCCCGAAATACCCAAATATAACGGAACGACCGACCCCAACGAGCACGTCACTTCTTACACGTGTGCCATCAAGGCCAATGATTTGGAAGATGATGAGATCAAATCTCTATTATTGAAAAAGTTCGGTGAAACCCTGTCGAAGGGGGCAATGATATGGTATCATAATTTACCATCTAACCTTATTGATTCTTTTGCTATGCTTGTAGATTGCTTCGTAAAAGCACATGTTGGAGCCATAAAAGTCGAAACCAGAAAGTCGGACCTGTTCAAGATAATACAAAAGGATAACGAGATGCTAAGGGAGTTCGTATCTCGTTTTCAAATTGAACGAATGGATCTGCCACCAGTCTCCGACGATTGGGCTGTTCAAGCTTTCACTCAAGGTCTAAACGAGCGGAGCTCGATGGCTTCATGACGGCTTAGGCAAAATCTAATCGAGTATCCAGCTATTACTTGGACCGATGTGCACAATCGATATCAATCCAAAATAAGAGTCGAAGATGACCAGTTGAATTCTAGGTACGTTACGAAAAGAACTACCAAGCAAAAGTCGACAAGAGATTGATACCAGCCATATAGCGGAAACGATACTACTCCTGAGTATCTGAGGCCTCTTTAAAATCAATCTCGTATGCTGGGGGAGGGGGGGGGGCTTTATCATTGAACGCATCTATGATGATTATCAAGTTCGGTGCAAAGGAAGTCACTTCGTTATTTCATGACAAACAATGTCTCGACAGGAAACGTTGTAAGGGCCAAATGGTCAGAACGAACCATGCTTATGTTGTTGGCCCGAGCCCTGACGCAAAACATAAACACATGTACAATGACTTGCAAAGAAATCCCTGTTCTATACCGATATTTTATGTTCAAGATTTATTATGAAAACATGATCGAGTTCGAGCAAGCACTCACTCGACCATTACGCCTACGGGCTACATTGCATCGAGTTCGAATCATTTACTCGACTACTAAGCCTACGAGCTATTTTTATTTCGAGTTCGAGCAAGCACTCACTCGACCATTACGCCTACGGGCTACATTACTTCGAGTTCGAATCATTCACTCGACTACTAAGCCTACAGGCTACTTTTATTTTAAGTTCGAGCAAGCACTCACTCGACCTTTACGCCTACGGGCTACATTACTTCGATTTCGAATCATTCACTCGACTACTAAGCCTACGGGCTACTTTTGCGAGTTCGAGCAAGTACTCACTCGATCATTAAGCCTACAGGCTACTTTGACTATTACGCCTACGGGCTACATTGCATCGAGTTTGAATCATTCACTCGACTGCTAAGCCTACAGGCTACTTTTATTTCGAGTTCGAGCAAGCACTTACTCGACCATTACGCCTATGGGCTACATTACTTTGAGTTCGAATCATTCACTCGACTACTAAGCCTACGGGCTACTTTTATTTCGAGTTCGAGCAAGCACTCACTCGACCATTATACCTACGGGCTAATTACTTCGAGTTCGAATCATTCACTTGACTACTAAGCCTACGGGCTACTTTCATTTCGAGTTCGAGCAAGCACTTACTCGAGCATTAAGCCTACAAGCTACTTTGACTATTACGCCTACGGGCTACATTGCATCGAGTTTGAATTATTCACTCGACTGCTAAGCCTACAGGCTACTTTTATTTCGAGTTCGAGCAAGCACTCACTCGACCATTATGCCTACGGGCTACATTACTTCGAGTTCGAATCATTCACTCGACTACTACGCCTACGGGCTACATTACTTCGAGTTCGAGCAAGCACTCACTCGACCATTAAGCCTACGGGCTACTTTGACTATTATGCCTACGGGCTGCATTGCATCGAGTTCGAATCATTCACTCGACTGCTAAGCCTACGGGCTACTTTTAGTTCGAGTTCGAGCAAGCACTCACTTGATCATTACGCCTACGGGCTACATTACTTCGAGTTCGAATCATTCACTCGACTACTAAGCCTACGGGCTACTTTTTCGAGTTCAAGCAAGCACTCACTCGACCATTAAGCCTACGAGCTACTTTGACTATTACGCCTACGGGATACATTGCATCGAGTTTGAATCATTCACTCGACTGCTAAGCCTACGGGCTACTTTTATCTCGAGTTCAAGCAAGCACTCACTTGAATTCAAACGAACACTTTTTAAGGTAAAGGTTGTTCGAGCCCGATAAACCAAAGGGGACTACCCGCAAGGCCCGAAAGGCAACAGAGATTAAAATTCAAACTATCTATTTAGTTTGAAAGGCTATTTTTCTTCAAAAGGAAGAAAGATTTATATTTACAAATTTTTTGTACAGAGGCGGCTACTCTGCCAAAAGGAAGTTCTTTATACAAAACCGAAAGCGGTATCAAAAGAACGCAGCGAACGACCTAAATGACTCAACCTTCATCTGAGGCCGTATTCTCGGCACCGTCCTAATCTTCAGACTCCCCCTAGTCATCGGAGTCCTCCTCAGAAAAGACGAAAAGGAACTTAGAAAATTTGGAAGAGTGAATATGTAAAAGTGATAAAAGATAAGTGGAGGGGTTATTTATAGGCTTGCATCATGGCGGCTCAGTATCAGCAGTGGCCGACCACCGTCTGACATGTATTAAATACCTTGAGAGACTAAATCGATGGGACAACTATCACGTACGTCATAAACGAGCCTTGTGCAAACGTCAGCTCATAACCCGATCGAGCCGTCGAAAATTATATCGATTCTCATCACATCCTTTCTGAGAAACGAGTGGACTATCTGTATATGGTCGAAATAGATTTCGGCCCTCCTACGCTCGATCGAGTTCGAATGGCAAGCAACCGGAGTAGGATTTTGGGATGAGTTCCGAGAATAGTACAAACAAGCCTCGAGCTCCGAGACCGATCGAGGAATCAGCTCGATATCATTATCAAGCCCATGACCAAATCGAACCGCAAGGCAACGTGAAGGTTGTCGGAGATGTACAGACCGATAGGCACTCACCCCGAATGTCGAACTCGAACCAAGGCTGAGGGCTCGACCCAATACCGAGCTTGAGCCAGTATCGAGCTCGCAGACAGGAGCCGTTGCAACCGCACTAGAGGAGAGAATCTTGGCAAGAATCGAGGAAGAGACAATTCATCGTGGGTTCTCCATTATATATTTTTTATTATAAATATGGTAGGATCCCTCTACTATAAAGGGGGGTTCTCAGATTGTAACAAGGGACTCCTTCGGAGATTGAAAGATATCCTCTTAGGTTTATTTCATTTTATCTTATTCGTTCTTCTTGCTCGCTATTGTCATTCCCATAGTCAAGAACGTAGATATTATCATTTTCAAATATGGTTTGTATCAAATTATATCATATATCCTTAGAACTATACACAAATTTAACTCTATCCGTTTTTCGGGTAAACAGTTAATCATATAAATTTAATTGTAATTATTTTATAAGTAATTTGATTGTGTAAATAACTTTTAATTACACCGAAGATGCGAAAATTAAACCCTTTACCAAATATTTTGAGGGGTAGGATAAATACCACCCCCACCCACTAAGAAGTAAGTAAATGGATTCTTGTTTTCCTTACGATAGCCTATTCCAGATCAATATAATGATATTATATCTATAAGAAACTGCAACGAAGGTAAAAGAGATCATTCAGGTGCACGAGTTAAAGCTGGGGTTTACACCAAAGGTTGATTCCCCTTTGAACGCGCTAACTCGATTAGTCAATGGCTTTAGACCAAAGTTTAGGATTTGGGACCACTTTTAATTTGTTGCATCACAAATAGTATGTATTGGAATCATTATATTCATAATCTACTTTGTCGGACTCTTCAAAAATATCGCAGGGTACGTGTCGGATTTACCAAAAATAGTATATTTTTAGTGGATCCGACAGGAGCGCAAGAACATTTACAAAGTCCGCACAACATAATTCATAATTGTATTTATTGTCTTCCTTTAACTTGTTTATTTTTATTAAGATGTAAATACACTTATTCTAGAATTATAATACTCCACGAACTCTCAGTTCAAGTTTTGAGTTTACTATTAGAGGGTATTAGTTTTTTGTATTTGGAATGTCCAGCTTCCTCACATCTTTTGATTAATGCTCTTGACGCACATGGTTTGTAAGAAACATGTGAGCAATTTAAGCTGAAGAAAATTGCAAGGACAAGAAAAATGCTTGGTAGGGAGCGTATTCTCGAATGGGGTCGCGCAAATTCGGATATAGTCGGCCTTCAATGCGGGTACCGGACATCGGGTGAAAACCCAAAAAAACAATAATTGCAAGGACAAACTTATAGCGACGAATTCATTTCCCTACTTTAAGAAAACATCTTCTTCAAGCCAATTTACTACAACATTCACTTCGTTGGATCCTCAATGAAAGTAATAAAGAAATTACACTAAACTCTATAAAAGAACTCATTTTTTCCTTCTCAACTGTGTGTATAAAATTAGAGAGTAGGACAGCAATACCCTCTTTGTTTAATGAAAAAACTACCTAATTGGTTTGACATGGTTCAAGACAATACAAGTAATTTCATTTTAATTAGTCCCTCACTTTTCAATCTTTACTTGGTCTTGAGTGCCTCTAATTTTCCCAAAAATAAATAGGCAACGATTAAGTACTACTGACTGTTTCCTGAATCTGAGTGAAAGTAACTAAATTCTTTTTAACTAATGTATTAGTCTTGTATGATAATTGGGATAGTTTGTGGAGTATTAAAAGAAGATATGGTACAGGAGGGTCATACTCATATTAGTATTATTTAGTGATATTTCGTCATTCTGTTTTCACAAGAATAACCTTATTCTTTTATGTACCCTTTATTTGAGAGAAGAGGTCAATTATTTTTACATCTTTTGCTGTTTCAAAATGACATTCCAAGATAATAACGAATTATCTACAATTTTACATTAATATCCATGTATATATATTTGAAGATCCAGAAAAACTGATGGTATCATGAAATGAGTCATTTTACTTTATTAAATTAAAAAAGAAACGATTTTCTCACAATTAATTAGAAGTAAGAAATGTATCACTAGAGTTTATGATGGAATGGTAAGTACTCTTCGTCCTTAACCAGAGATTTCGGATTTGGACCTAGGTCTGGTGTCTCCTTTGGTGGTTGCGCTTTACATCCAAAATGGAGCTTCGTAGAGTGAATCCAGATTAGTCGGGCTTTAAAGTGCATACTGGATACCATAGACGGATCTAGAATTTCTAGTACATGAGTGCATTGTATAAAAGAATGGAGGAAAAAATATATTAAATCGGAAATAATCCTTATTCCTCTTGGTAAATAACTCAACCTTCAACTATATGCACTATTCAACCTTCTTGGAGCATGGGTGATAACATTTAAGATTATACCAATTTTAAAAATATGTACATAAAATATCTAATTTTACGGAAAGACCATGAGTTCACGTGCCCCATAATTTTTCCTATAAATTCGCCCGGCTGGATACCAAGTGGAAAACCAAAAAAGAGAATTTTGGGAGGAAATGATTATGTTGTAATTTGTAGTTGGCGATAATTGATCATAAATCCAAAACAAGCACAAAATGATTTGTTTACAAGCTCGAGTTTTTGGACACTACATTCTGCATGAAACTTTAATTTGAATTGGATTAATGAATATTCTCACCTACCAATTTGATAAAACAATGGGTTGGCAAAGCTGAGTATGTCTTTTCACTTTTGTAATAATTAAAAGACTCTTATTTACTAATTTATGTAAGTGGGAAAGAAGGAAACCAAGAGGAAAAAGTTAGGAAAAAAAGAAAACAAGAAAAAAAGTAAATTGTGGTTGGTGCCCAAACCCACGATCTTTTAGACCTATATAATCCTAAGATAATATACATAATTCTATTGCAACTTAGTTTCCATTCCAAGCTAACAAAAAACCTCAAAATACCTTTAGCTCTCCAAGAATGGGAAGCTTATCATTTGAAAAGGTATTCTAATATTTCATCCAATTTCTTCTTATCATTACAATCTCCATTACTTCGCCAAAAACAAAAAACAAATTATTCGGATCTTTTTAAATTTTTATATATGTTATTTATGAAACGAAAATATAACTCATGGGTAGTGTACATATTATGGAATTGAATTATTATCATTTTTCATTAATACCCTAAAGAAACTTTATCTTCATTTTTTTCCTTTTGGTTTAGCTGAGGACTTGAGGTTAATTAATCCTATTCTTGTTTTTTTGCTTCATCTTTCTGCATGGTTTCTAATATCTTGTCTTGAAGACAAAGGAAACCAAAAAAATAGAAACACACACAAAAACACAGAACATTCTTTTTCTTATTATTTTTAGTTGTTTGCATGGTTTTTTAGGTCTATTAATACCTTCTAAATCATCAAAAAATAATTATGTTCATGTTTTTTAAAAATTAATATGGTTTCTCTTGTGTGATACTTCAAAGGATTTTGAGCCATCGGTTGTAACTCCCAGAGGTTTAATAGCAAATGGAGATTTTGGAGAAATGAAAAGACTAAAGGTGGCAACACCAACTACACCAAGGAAGAATTTGAATGTTGCAGTTACAGAGCCAGGGTCCAGAAATGATGGACCAAGTCTCGACTGTATTTTGATGAATTATATTGACACACTTTCCCAACGTATCAACTATCATATAGGTAAGTCGTCTTTTATTCTTTAGAATACATAATATTCTTGCATATACTGGAGGCAAAATTTTTACTAAGCGGGTCAATTTCTAATATATATAAAAAAACATGACATATATGGTGTGATTTTCCGATATGAACCCCTTCCGCACCTTTAGCTTGGTCATGCCCAACCTCCCCATCATATTGGTAATTTATCTTTCTTTTTATTATTGTCCAATCAATCGCAAAGAATATATATATATATATATATATATATATATATATATATATATATATATATTAAAGAAAGAGCATTGCATATACGGTGTGATTTTTCGGCAATGAACCCTAATTCTGCTCATCTAACTCTACCCTTGTGCCCAGCCTCCCCATCTAAAGTTCCTTGATACTATATAAAATATTACTATGTGTTGGACAAAATTGACATGCAAGACGGTCTAAGACTAGGTCTATTACTCGTTCCACTATGACGGTTGGCAATTTCTTTTAGGAAATAATTGAATAGGAGTACTTGAACATAGAATTTAAGGCATATACCTTTAAAAAATTTCGAATTAGAGCTATCGAAACAGGCTAACTCAGTCAAGATTACCATTATTTAAATGAAAATTTGATTAATTGTCCTTTATAAAATGCATGTCTACAAGCAAGGGTACAGTTGTCCTCCAATGAATATAGGGACAAGACTATTTATTTATTTAAAAAAGGATAATTTCTTTATTATTTTTGTGAATTTTTAAATATTTAGTTGTTGAAATCTTGTTCGATTATAATATTTTCAGGTTATCCAGTGAATATATGCTATGAGCACTACGCTAGCTTAGCCCCACTTTTGCAATTCCACTTAAATAATTGTGGGGATCCATTTCTTCAAAACACTGTGGATTTCCATTCAAAAGATTTCGAAGTGGCTGTTTTGAATTGGTTTGCAGACTTATGGGAAATTGAAAAAGATCAATATTGGGGTTATGTTACAAATGGCGGCACTGAAGGAAATCTCCATGGCATTTTGGTGGGGTATGCACCAATTTTTACTAGTTTAATTTCCTCTATCAATTAGTTTTCCTATTTTGAAAAGAAAAAGAATTTTGGAAATAGACTAACCAAATATTTTGAGAAAGTTTTATATATCCTAATTTTTTTATGTTTGATTGCGTGAGCCCAAAACACTTTCTTCAACCACTCTAGCTTTATGCAAAATATAATTAAGCACCTAATCAGCCACCCAAGTTTATAAATTCTATTTCAATGAAAGAAGTTATTTACTTTTGTAAAAAAAAAAAAAGTACTCTTAGCTAGTTGTTTCTCATCTAACAAAGCTAAAGAAATTTGGGGTCAGAAAGTCAATGTTGAAATATATGAGTAAAATTTTAAAATATTAATAATTGATATCACTAATTTTACGAGAGCAATTAAAATAGAAGTTTTATTTTTATTACTAAATCTAATTTTTAACTTTATTTTTGCAGGAGAGAATTACTTCCAACTGGGATATTATATGCATCAAAAGACTCTCATTATTCGGTCGCCAAAGCTGCAATGATGTACAGAATGGATTTTGAAATGATTAACACATCTGTACATGGAGAAATGGATTATTCAGATTTGAAAGCAAAATTACTTCAAAACAAGGGCAAACCAGCAATAATTAATGTTACAATTGGTAAATATTCTATTATCATCCCTTTAATCTTGTTCATTTTTGGCTAGAGAGTTTGAGGATAATTTATCATATATATTTTGGTTAATGATTATAATTTTTACTATAGGTACTACCTTCAAAGGAGCTGTTGATGATCTTGATATTATTCTTCAAACACTTAAAGATTGTGGTTATACATATGATCAATTTTACATTCACTGTGATGCAGCACTCAATGGGCTTATTATCCCTTTTATTAAAAATGTAAGTTCGTTTTTGTTACTGACATCTTAAAATATTCGAGTATTATATATAGCTTAAGATAAAATTATCTCTAACATTTGCGATTGTATTTTACAATAGATGATTTCATTCAAGAAACCAATTGGAAGCGTCACAATTTCTGGTCACAAGTTCTTGGGATGTCCAATGCCTTGTGGAATTCAAATAACAAGGAAAAGTTACATTAACAACCTCTCAAGAAAAGTTGAGTACATTGCTTCAGTAGATGCCACAATTTCTGGAAGCAGAAATGGCTTAGCTCCAATCTTCTTGTGGTATAGTTTAAGTGCTAAAGGTCAAATTGGGCTTCAAAAGGACGTTAAGAGATGCCTTGACAATGCTAAGTACTTAAAAGATCGTCTTCAACAAGCAGGTATCAGTGTCATGCTCAATGAGCTTAGTATCATAGTTGTCCTCGAGAGACCTCGTGATCATGAATTTGTTCGTCGTTGGCAGCTTTCTTGTGTGAGAGATATGGCACATGTTATTGTTATGCCGGGTATAACTAGAGATATCTTGGACAGTTTCATCAATGATTTATTGCAACAAAGGAAAAAATGGTACAAAGATGGAAATGTTACACCTCCTTGTGTTGCACAAGATATTGGTGCCCAAAATTGTGCTTGCTCTTACCACAAAATTGATTTCATTATCCCATAGAGGACCATGAAAATCCATTACCTCTCTGCTACTGAGTTTGTCTTCTATAGACATGGCTTTTTGTAACTTTTTCTATGACTTCATTTTTTAATCCACATTCCCAGTTGAATTGTAATCTATATGTACTTATGTAGTGTTACTTTTACCACATAAATGTGCCAATGCCGTGGAGAATACTTGGTTTAATATGAATCTTTTAAAATAAAGCAATAATAATCTGTGTGTAATTTAATATGTATAGTGGAAGTATGAATGCCATTAAGATCCAAATGTGCTTCTAAACAGAAATGGTGCTCAATGAACCTTTAGCTTTTCGGCCCATTTTTTCCTTTGTCTGGACTAACTCTAATGGGCAAATATCATTTTTTGCCCACGACCGGAACTATTTATCTCTGATAGTTGTACAACTGTATAAAATTTTTATGTTTTAGTATATAACTTACAAAATGTATATATATACAAAAGAATATATAAAAACACATATATTTTCGGCTATTATTTTGAGAGCAGCTATACAGTGTCATTTTTCCAACTCTAAACTCTAATTTGGGTTTTAACAAAAAAGAACTACTCCAAATAGCCTCTCACTGCTTTAATAACTAAAAATAGATGACAAATATATAATACTATATGAATAATATATATATATATATATATATATATATATATATAATATGTGTATAACATATATATCATTGTAAAATTACTTCTTGGACTTTACCATTGATGTTCAGCCAGAAATGCATATATTTAACCACAAAATTGATTTCATTATCCCATAGAAGACATGAAAATCCATTACCTCTTTGCCACAGAGTTTGTCTTCTATAGACATGGCATTTTGTAACTATTTTTATGACTTCATTTTTTTTTATTTACGCCCACAATGAATTGTATGCTACAAGTAGTGTTGCTATTGTACCACATAAAAAAATGTCGAGAAAAATATATGGTTTGATGCACATGGTTATATTTGAGAATCAGTTTCACAACTTACTTTACATGTTATCTGATTAAAGATATGTTTTCATCAGACCTATCACTTTATAAATTCTAGCTTATACGACAAGCCCTAGGATTAGAAGTTAACTTCTCAAGTTGCAACCCCGAGATTACACAAATTGGGGAAGTGAATCTTCCTCCAATTGTTTTCTGATTGAAACACAAGAAAATAACTCAAATATTAGCGTTGAGTATTGAAGTTTTGATGATTAACAAAGTATGACTAAATGTTCAAAGAACCAGCTCTTCATGTTGATACTTGTACGTCTGTACAAGACAGTAATATTATCTCAAAGTTACCCAGGTCCGAGTTTGGTGGAAGAAGGCTGATATATGTGATAAGGGTCGTTGCTCAAGAATATAAGGATAATTCAGTCAGAGACAAATGTCATGACCCCAAATTCACTAGTCATGATGGCACCTAATCCAACCCGCTAGGCAAGTCAATTAATCACTAACCAATTCCAATAACAATTAATAAAGTGATTAAGTAAAGAAATATCTAAATCTTATACATTCCCCAAGGACTGGTAGTACAAATCATGAGCTTCTAAGAGTAGAGTTTACAAAGCTGAAATGAGATAAATACATAGTCTGTTTGAAAAGTACATAAACAGGGTTTTATAGATCTAAGACTTCCACGAATAAGAGGCAGCTACAACCGGGACGCAGGTACATCTTCAATCCAGCTCCCATCGAATACAGCAATATCAGCAGCCAACACCTGCACACAAGGTGCAGAAGTATAATATGAGCACAACCGACCCCATGTACTTAGTAAGTAACGAACCTAACCTTAGGTTGAAAGTAGTGACGAGCTAACATAAGGTCGGGTACACTACCAATATTCCACAACAGTTCATAACAGCATAATACAGTAAGTTTGAAAACTGTGATTTTTCCCAAAAATCCTTTTAACAATAAGTAAGATGTTTTATTTTTTTTCCAGATTGCATAAGGAAAGTACGTCTCTATGCCTGCATGTCAAGATACAGGTAAAATCATAAATGTCCCAAAACTGGGTAGCAGAAGAAAATGCATCTCTATGCATGTATCTCAAGTACGCATATCAAATGCAATGCATCTCGATGATGAGCTCGTATACTCATACTCTCATAGTACTCAATCTCACTGTCTCGCATCCTCCTTCACTATGCTCAATGCTCAGCACGCTCAATCACTCAGTGATGTACAATACCCGTTGCAGCGTGCAGCCCGATTCACATATTGATAGTCGACTGTGCTCACTGGGGGTGTGCAGACTCTGGAGGGGCTCCTACAGCCCAAGCGCTATAATTCGCACGGACAACTAACGTACTGCACGGACAACTCACGTGCCATAATATCAATATCTGGATCCACACGGACAACTCACGTGTTGCACGGACAACTCATACCCTTAGCACTAAGTTTAGAAGAGTTACTTACCTCGAACAAGCCAATACCAATGCCGAGCAAGCCAAGCAATGCTCCAACGATGCCATCACGCGTGTAGCGACCTCCGAACGACTCAAAACAAGCCAAAAGCAACTCAAATACATCAAATAAACCCAAGGAAACAATTCCAAATAATAAAGATCGAATCTTTAATCAAAATCCAAAATCGGCCAAATATCGCACCAGGGCCCGCGCCTCGTAACCCTACAAAACTCATAAAATCAGACAACCCATTCAATTACGAGTCCAACCATATTAGTTTCACTCAAATACGACTCCAATTCGATGTTCAAAGCTCAAAAAATCATATTATGAAACTTTAGGCCAAAACCCCCAATTTCCTCTATAAACTTCACAATCTAATTACCAAAAAAGAAGGTAGATTCATGATATAAGATCAAAAAATGAGTAGATAACACTTACCCCAAGTTGTGTGAAAAATCTCCTCTTCAAAGTCGCCCAATCCGAGCTCCAAAATTCAAAAATAAAGATAGAAACCAAAGACCTCAAATTATAGGTTCTGCCCAGCGATTTTCGCATTTGCGGACAATTCTTCGCACCTGCGACCACCGATTTTGTGGAAAAACATCGCATCAGCGAAAAATGGCCTTGCCCAGCAACCCCCGCACCTGCGGTATCAAACATCGCATCAGCGAAGACACTCGCACATGCGTTTCCACTCGACGCACCTGCACATCCGCACATGCCCCCCTTTTCATCGCTTCTGTGGGCCTCCTCATCTAGCTCTCATCTCGTATCTCCGACGGCTTTGTCGCTTCTGCGGCCATCGCAAACCAACCGCAGGTGCGATCATACCAGAACCAGCAGCCTTTAGCAATGCAACAAGAAGTGAAAATGATCCGAACCTCGTCCAAAACTCATCTGAGCCACTCGGGACCCCGTCCGAATATACCAACAAGTTCCATAATGCAATACGGACCTACTCAAGACCTCAAAACACACATAACAACATAAAAACGATGAATCACACCTCAAATCAAAATCTATGAACTTCAAACTTTCAAATTCAATAACTCGTGCCGGAACATAGCAAATCAATCCGGAATGACTTCAAATTTTGCGCACAAGACCCAAATATCATAACGAAGCTATTCCAATTCCCGAAATCACAATCCAAATCCGATATCAAAAAGTCCACTCCCGGTCAAACTTTGCAAAAATTCAACTTTCGCCATTTCAAGCCAAATTCCACTAAAGACCTCCAAATCAAAATCTGGACGCGCTCCTAAGTTCAAAATTACCCAACGGACCTACCGGAACCATCTAAACACCATTCCGAGTTCAAATTTACAATATGTCAAATTTAGTCAACCCTCCCAATTTAAAGCTTCAACAATGAAATCCATCTTCCAATTTGATTCCGAATAACCTGAAAATCAAAACCGATGATTTACATAAGCCATAATATATCATACGGAGCTACTCATTCCCATAAACTACCGAGCGAAGTGCAAATGCTCAAAATGACCGGTTGGGTCGTTACAACAAAGGTCCCAAAGCTTGTGGAATCCTTGGAACAGTAGGATTCCTATCAAAGAAGAAGCTAACTATGAATAGGACTCCTAGAATATCTCAAGTTGAAGCATTTAAATATGATCAACTTTGGCCTTCTGAACTATCCTTTTATACATCAACTAAAGAGTCATAAGTCATTTACTCGAGTCGAGTACTTGCATTGTATTCTTCCTGAGTCAGTCTAGTGAATGTGTTTTAGAAAATTGAGTTATAATAAAGTTTCATAAACAATTAGTGAGTTGGAGTGAGTGTTTTCCTTTACAAGTTAGAGTGACTTGTGAATCAAATAAGAGTTGTAGGAGTACTGGAGAGTATTTAATTAGTCTTATAATTGATACATTTTAGCTCATTGTTCTAGTGGAGTTGGAGTTGAAAATCCCACGCGGTAGGTCGTGGTTTTTGTACCTTTTGAGTCGGGTGATTTTTCACGTAAAAATCGTTGTGTTCATTTTATTGCTTATTTACTTTACGCTTAAGGAATACTGTAAAGAACCAAGTTCTTTAGTAATCCATACGGGCACTCAAACTAACAATTGGTATCAGAGCGGGTTCACTCATTTACACGGCAAACACCTAGAGTGATATTGGAAGCAAGATGAGTGCTCCACCTGGAATTAATGAAGGACAATCAACTACCAGGTCACCCATATTCAATGGAAAATATTACAGTTGGTGGAAAGCGAGAACGGAAGACTTCCTGACAGCTGAAGTCTATGAACTATGGACCATAGTAAACCAAGGTCCTTTGATTCCTACTAAACAAAATGCACAAAATGAAACAGTTCCTAAGGACCCTTCCGAATTTGTGGCAACAGATTTCAGAATGACGGAGAAGGATGCAAAGGCTAAGAAAATCCTTATTTGTAGACTTGGTCCTAATGAGTACAATAGAATTTTTGTGTGTAGAATATGAAGCAGATATGGGATGCACTCCAAAATACTCATGAATGAATAAACCAATTAAAGAGATCAAGGATAAAGTTACTCACAAGAAACTATGAGCTCTTCTCCATGAAGGAGTCTGAGCCCATCCAGTATATGATGACTAGGTTCACTATAATAACAAATGAACTGAAATCACTTGGAAATGTGTTTACCTCAGAAGAGTTAGTTAGCAAAGTTCTAAGAATCCTTCCAGCTTCATGGGAATAAAAAGTCACTACAATCTAGGAAGCCAAGGAATTGGAGAAAATCTCACTTGATGAGTTGGTTAGAAACTTAAAAACTCATGAAATGAGAAAGATAGAAGTGTGTAAGGAAGAACCAAAGAAGGATAATGCCTTGGTTCTTAAAGCGTCTGAGGATGATGAATCTGACTATGATGATCCTGATGTAGCAATGTTTGCCAAATTCAAGAGGTTCATGAAGAATTCCAAAAGTGCACCCAAGAGAGAGACCAGTAGTAAGCCCAAGAAGATCGACAAAGCTAACTATGATGGGTGCTACAAGTGCATCAAGCTAGATCACATAGTGAAGGACTATCTAATGTGAGAAATTGAGCGGAGCAAAGAACAAGTGAAAAAGAGAAACGAGAGAAGATGAGAAAAAAGCGTACCAACAAAGGAAAAATCCTAGGCAAAAGATATACTGAAGCAATGAAGCAAGCCTTCTTGGAAGCATATGAGGACAATGGAAGTGATCAAGAGGAAGAAAAGGAGGATGGGGCTATAAGTCTCAATGCTTTGATTGATGAACACCAAGCTGTTGAGACAGTACCCCTAGTACAGCTTGCAATGCATATTGGAAGACCTCATCTATTTGATGAACACTACTATGATGAATGGAAGCTACGTATGGAAACATTTCTTTAGGCTACTGACTTTGACCTTTGGGTAATTGTCAGCCATGGACAAATTCTCCTAACCAAAATGGATAGTGAAGGTAACAAGTGCAACAAAAGAGAAGAGGAATACGGTGAGGAAGATCGTCAGCTAGTCCCGAAAAATGCTAAAGCAAAGGACCTGCTCTACAGAAGCTTGTCTAAACACACTCTCTTTAGAGTGTCCTCTTGTATCTCTACTTATGATATATGGAGGACCTTGGAAAGTTACTTTGGAAATGAAAATGTTGAAGTAGCCTTGATGGCGATTGAAGAATCCAAAACAGAGGAAGAAGTGATAGGGATGATGGCCATGAGTGATTCATAAACTAAAGATGAAGCAAACCAGGTAAGTATATCCGACTTAAAAGAGAACATTCATTCTATGTCCCAAAAATAACTAATGGCCATAATTATGACCTTAATGAATGAAATGGATAAAATGAGTACGGAAATAATAAGCTAATAAGAAACATTTCTTGTGTCAAACTTGATATCAAAGAGCTTGAATCTGACAAAGCTAGTTTAGAGAAACAGGTCAAAGATCTTAAGAACCAGGATCTTGAGCTTACTTCTAAGAATGAGAAGTCTCCTGATATACAGGGCAAAGGAAAAAAGAGTGATCTGCAGGATAAGCTTGAAAAGGAATTAAACATTACTAAAGATAATCTTTGCGATGCTGAATGTAGAAATAAAGTAACTGTAGGAAAACCTAGAAAAGGCTAATTATGAACTCTCTAGACTAAGCAAATGACATATCTTCTGATGCCTTGAATTGGCTGAATGAAAACTGTAGCTCTAACAAATCTGGAATTGGCTGCAGAAAACCTGTCCCTAAGTTCGACCCAAAGTATGTAGGAATTTCTCATGATAACATGTGCACTCATTGTGGAAGAGTATGACACTTAGAGACACTTGTCCTACCTTAACTCATGCTCAATTTAGAAGCACCTTTGGTATTGCTAATAATGTGATGAAGGAAAAGGAGCCAAAGATTAATTCTCCTGTCCATACTAAGTGGATTAAGGTTAACAAAAAAATAGCTTCTAATCCTCTCCCCTTCTAGGCAAGAAGGGATCTGAATCATTTTTTTCCAACAAAAAGAGACCCAAGCTTGTCTGGGTTCCCAAAACTAACTTGTGAGTTTTGTTGCAGGCTAAGGTGAGAGGAAACAATCAAGACTGGTATCTAGACAGTGGATGCTCAAGACATATGACAGGAGAAAAGAAAATTTTCCTCTCACTAACAACCTTCCAAGGAGGGAGTGTGTCATTTGGAAATAGGAAAAAGGGCCAGATAACAGGTATTGACAAGGTTGGTAAGTCACTTTCTCATGCTATAGAAGATGTATATTATGTGGTAGGTCTTAGATGTGTATTATGTGGTAGGTCTTAAACACAATCTTCTTAGCATCTCTCAAATGTGTGACAAAGGAAATGAGGTAAAATTTAATTCCAAAATTTGCACTGTCACTGAGCTTGATACTGATAAAATTGTGTCAGAGGGTAAGAGACATAACAATGTCTACAATATATCGATTATGTCACTTCCCCCAGAGTGAGCACACATGCTTGAGTGTAGTGGAAAGGTATCCACTTCTATGGAATAGAAGACTGGGATATGCCAGTCTCTCTTAACTCAACAAGTTGGCAGCAAAGGGCTTGGTCCTTGGGTACCTAAAGTTGAGTTCACCTCTGACAAAGTATGTGATGTCTGTGTTAGTGGGAAACATGTAATGTCATCCTTTAAATCTAAAAAGTTTGTAAGTACTTCTAAACCTCTGGAACTCCTTCACATGGACCTATGTGGAACAATGAGAATAAGGAGCATAGAGGGTAAGAGGTATATATTTGTGATTGTTGATGACTTCCTCAAGTATACTTGGACTTTGTTTTTGGGATCCAAAGATGAAACTTTGATGTTTTCTATGTATTTGTCAGAATGGTTAAACAAAAGCTAGGGTGTGTATATTAAGCATAAGAACTGACCATGGAACTGAATTTGAAAATTCAAAATTCCTTGAGTTCTGTGGCTGACATGGTATTGACCATAATTTCTCCGCACCTAGAACACCACAACAAAATGGGGTTGTAGAAAGAAAGAATCGATCCTTAGAAGACATGGGGAGGACCATGTTGATTGCTAGTGGACTGCCTAAGAGTTTCTGGGTTGAGGCAATCAATACTGCTTGCTACCTGCTAAATAGATGCATGGTCAGACCCATTCTTGAAAACAATCCCTATGAGTTGCTTCGAGGAAGAAAACCCAACATCACTCACTTGAGAGCCTTTGGGTGCAAATGTTTTGTGCATAATAATGGGAAAGAAGATCTATGTAAGTTTGATGACAGAAGTGATGAGGGAATTTTCTTGGGTTACTCTCCATATAGTAAGGCCTATAAAGTTTTTAATAAAAGATTTATGTGTGTGCAAGAAAATATTCATGTTATTTTTTATGAATATAACAATTTGGCTGAGAAAGGTCTGCAGGATGAAGATTATGACATAGGATTCACTGGTGATGGAGATACAAAGGAATATGAATCTCAGTCTAAAGATGGATCTAAAAACTACAAGGAAATTGACAGTGATCATGAGGAACAATAAGAAGAAAGAACTACTCTAACTGCTGACCAGACTAATGAAGCCACACCCACTGCACCTACTTCTTTGGGTCACTCCTCGGGTGAATCTTCTCTGGGTATATAGACCAGACCATGGAAGCATCAAAGTTCACATCCTCTTGAGAATATCATCTCTGATCCAAATACAGGAGGTGCAAACCAGGTCTTTTCTAAGAAATATATGTGCACTCACATCATTTCTCTCACAGGTTGAACCTAAGACCATCAAAGAAGCTCTAAAGGATACATACTGGATCATAGCCATGTAAGAGGAGCTAAATCAGTTTGAGAGAAGCAAGGTTTGGCACTTGGTACAGAAACACATGAATAGAACTGTCATAGGTACCAGATAGGTGTTCAGAAACAAGTTGGATAAACAAAGAAATATTACAAGGAACAAGGCCAGACTGGTGGTTCAGGGATACAATCAAGAGGAGGGCATTGACTATGATGAGACGTTTGCACCTGTAGCTAGAATGGAGGCTATAAGAATGCTGATATGACTTTGCTACCCATATGGAGTTCACCTTATATCAGATAGATGTAAAGAGTGCCTTTTTGAATGGTTATCTGAAGGAGGAAGTGTTTTTTAAACAAACTCCTGGATTTGAAAGTGAAGAATTTCCTGACAATGTGTTCAAACTAGATAAAACTCTTTATGGACTGAAACAAGCTCCAAGAGCTTGGTATGAAAGGCTCTCAAATTTCCTCTTAGCCAACAACTTTGTAAGAGGAAAGATGGACAACACTCTATTTCTGAGGAACAGAGGGAAGAATATTCTAATTGTGCTAGAGTGTGTATATGACATTATCTTTGGGGCTACCAATAAAGCAATGTGCAAGGAATTTGATGAGATGATGGAAAATGAGTTTGAAATAAGCATGATGGATGAATGGAACTTCTTTCTGGGGCTGCAAATCAAGCAAATACCTACTAGAACCATGATACATTAGCAGAAATATATCAAAGAACTTCTGAAGAAGTTCAATATGGACTCCTCTAAGTCCATTGACACCATTGCAACTGCAACAAAGGTGTACCCTGATGAAGAAGGGAAAAGTGTAGAACATAAACTATATAGAGGAATGAGTGGGTCACTGTTGTACCTCATAGCAAGGAATTTGATGAGATGATGGAAAATGAGTTTGAAAAGAGCATGATGGATTAATTGAACTTCTTTCTGGGGCTGCAAAACAAGCAAACACCTACTGGAACCATCATACATCAGCAGAAATATATTAAAGAACTACTGAAGAAGTTCAACATGGACTCCTCTAAGTCTATTGACACCATTGCAACTGCAACAAAGTTGTACCCTGATTAAGAAGGGAAAAGTGTGGAACATAAACTATATAGAGGAATGATTGGTCATTGTTGTACCTCACAGCAAGAAGGCCTAATATACGGTTGTACCTCACAGCAAGATTTCAGGAAAATCCCAAGGAATCTCAACTGAAGGATGTCAAAAGGATACTAAGATATCTCTAGGGGACCCATGACCTCTATCTATGGTATCCAATAAGGTATAACTTTAATCTAGTTGGTTATGCTGATGCTGACTATGCAGTTTTTCATGTTGACAGGAAAAACACTTCAGAAACAACTCATTTTCAAGGTTCTTGTCTGGTGTCTTGCTGAACCAAAGAAGCAAAACTCAGTGGCCTTATCTACAGCTAAGGCTGAATATGTGGCAGCAGCATCCTGCTATGCTCAGTTGCTATGGATAAGACAACAGCTAAGGAACTATGGTATATTTGTTGATTGTGTTCCCATTTTCTGTGATAACACCAGCGCCATAAACAATGCCAAAAATCCATGTCAGCACAAAAGAACCAAGCACATTGACATTAGACATCACTTTCTCAGAGTAATTAACTTTTGTAAAACTGAAGATTAAATTACTGATATTTTTACTAAAGTTCTGAGTAGGGATCACTTTGAAAGGAATATACTTGAACTGGGTCTAATCAACTCTTTCCACTAAGTTGAATCCCACTGATTGTCTAGAAAAGGCATAATTAGATATAGATAAGTACAATGTGTTTGATTCAGCTTTGTGCTTGTATTAAGCTCACACACTTGCTTGGAAAATCTTGCTGATAACTGTGTTGTATGATACTAAAATAAAGTGTTAAAGTTTTGTTGCAGAAACAAATAAGAAGTTGCTAAGGAGTTGGTTCTTTGACGCAGGTACGTGTCATACTGTCTTAAGTAACTAGGAGTTTATATCCTAAAATTATTGCTATGCTCAGACTTCTAATTCTGTTGGCATCATTTCCAGTCGTCCTCTAGTCAAAGAGTAAGGGGAATCCTAGTGCAATTAGAGTTCAATTACTCCTAAAATCCTAACAGTCAAAGTAACCGTTATAAGAGTCACATTAGAACTAAAATTCAGTCACCTTCTCTCTTCCAGTCAAATCAGGAGTAACGTCTTTAAAAGGCTCTGATGATCAACTTCTCAGACCTCAATGTTTCTCTCAAACCCTAATCAAGAATCAAAAGCAATTATCAAGAAATAATTCTCCCTTTCTGTTCTTCAAGACTCGCTCACCATGCCTAAAGCCAATCAAACCCCCTCTAAAGCCAAATCATCAACCAAGGCTAAAGCAAAACCCAAAATCATGAAGCCCAAATCAAAGAAAAGTGCCAAGCCATCAAGGGAACCCATACCCATACCCACACCTACTTATTCTCCTTCGATATCCTCCACTATAACCACATCATCATCCCATGTTCCTGTTGCTCCTATCATCCCCACCTCCATTGTACCCTCTCCTCTAAAACCAACCACCCATTCACTTGAGCTTACTGCGAAAAATACATCTATGTCAACAACGGTCAAGGCCACCCCAAGAAATTCTGTCAAGAAAGTACTTGATGCTGTTACGCAGGTTCACACAATAGACAAGGAATCCGTGGTTCAGGGGGAATCAGTGCCAGTCATTACTGATCAGGTACAACATCCTCTTTCTAAATTAGATGTTTTAGTGTTTGTTATAGATACTGCACCCCTAGATAATCTCCCACCCATGGGTGAGAAACCACAAGTGGAGAAATTCACTATAGAAAAAGGTGCAGGTGATGTGGGGAAGGAGGTAGATACTACTATTGTAGAGCTTGTGGTTGATGGGGAAGGATGTAAATAACCTGTTCAAAAAGAGTCTTTTGATGGCCTTTCTTTTAGTTGGACTGAGGATGAGGAAGATAATGGGGGTGAAAAAGAAGAAGAAGTTATGAACAGTCACGAGGAACATGATGATCAAAACATAGCCAATGAATAAGAAAAGAGTGAGAATGAGGGATCATATGGAGATGAGAAGGAGAGTGATATAGATGATAATATAGGTGAACAAGTTAATGATTCTACAGAAGAAGAAAATCATAGTGAAGAAGATGACAACTCTAAAAGTGAGGGTGAAGATCAAGAAAATGTAAGTGAGAGTGAAGGAAGTGATGAAGAGAGTGAGGAAGAAGATGGGAATATGAGAAAGGAATCTCAAGGTTCCATAACCATTAGGAGGGTTCCAAAAATCTTACCTTATATTATAGACAAGTTTGAGAAAGGGGCACCCCTACTATACCCCTAAACTACAAGCTAGCGCGCAATGACTGAAAAGCCGTTATTGCTTGCTGCTTGCAGGCTCGAAAACCTCTCTTTCGCCTCTCATCCCTGTCCTAATTCTGATTGATTAACTTCTTTCTTCGCGCAAGCTACGGTCTAACGACCCCTTAACACCTTCTGCTTTTAGACAGACAGAAAGCAGAAAGAGAGCCCAAGGTGCTGACCCGCAGCGAGGCAGGCGGTTTGTCACATGAACTAAATGATAATAGTATATTACCCCTCTCACTTTGTTCGAGCTGAATTACATCCACCCTCTCACGGCCGAAGGCTCCGCAACAGCTCTTAAGCTTAAGCTTTTACGAACTGAAAGATCTTCCCATTCTAAATAAGAATGAGAGTCTTTCAACTAGATGTGCTCCTTTGGCTGGGTTTGAGAGAGAGAGTGTGAGATAGTTGGTCTAATAACTAGTCCAACTTCCTTGTATCTGAAAGAGATGACAGGATGTTAGGTCTAGTAAGGAGAGTTTTTAGATAATTTACCTCCACGAATAGACTGTTAGGCTAAGAAGAATAGGTTGGGATTGATCCCACATTTGAAAGAGTGGTTTTGTTCTGTCAATACAGCTTATCGAGTTATCGGTTCGGATCACTTACAATACACGGGCTATACGAAGAAAGGGGTTGGGTTAGGAGCGTTTTCAATATAATTCTTTTCCTGTATTTGTTCGATGAGAAATGCGAGTCTGTTTTGTCCACTTTCTTCATCCCCCTCTATCAAAATGATCAAAAAGGAAGGCGAGCTTACTTCTTATTCCCGTGTTTGATCTCTTCCATCTCCGCCTGGCTCATTGCACTTCCATAGCCCCTTTAGAAAAAAACTGGTGAAGAGACAAGGGCTCAAGAACCTTTGTCTCTTTTAACTCCTTTCACTGGAGATAAAGAAGTTAGCAGTGATGAAGATGATGTGCCACTATCTGAGGTAGGGAGGAAACCCAGGAAGACCCTTGTGAAAGTTATAAAGTCAGTAGTCTCAATAAGGAAATGAGTGGTTCCTCCTGCCAGAACTCCTATTACAAGGAGTAAAAGAAAGGTTGTTGATTCACAACTCATTAAGGAGTCTAGAAGTGCAAAGAAGCCAAAGAAGAAGGTCTCAATTGTGGAACCTATTGTTTATGTGGATGGAGAAGATGAGTATGACTCTACTTTGCCAGCTAAGTCTTCTTCACCAAAGAGAAAGGGTGCCAAAGTTACAAAACCTACTACCCCTTCTACAAGGGCCAGTAGGGGTAAGACAAGAAATAATGTTCTAGCTGCAGTTGATCGACTCATAGAGTTCAGGAACCAAAAATTGCTAAATGGGAAGATTCTTGCGATTACTGATGAGAAGGTGATGGCTCAGCTGGTTAAAAAACTTGAGCTACAAGGATGGAAGCATATATTTGTCAAAGCTTTCCCCCCAGTATGTGTTCCTGCTGTGGTGGAGTTATATGCAAATTTCAACTTTGATGGGAAGGTAGTCAAGAGTAAGGTGGGGGGCTTTGAAATGGAGTTTGATGCTGAGTAGCTGAGGATGCTTCTGAATATCTCTTCATTGGGATTTGACAATTACTTGAAGAAAAAATGGCCAGCAATAGACAATGATGTTGACACTGGCATTGTGGTCACAAGGAAGTTACCCCAAAAGTTTGAACTAGATGCTCCCCAGAAAGTGTACAAGACTGATATGACTCCCTTCCACAAGTTATTATTTCAATTTGTCAATTCCTATATTCTTCAGAGATCTCAGAGAAGGCATAAAGCTACTCTGCTGGACATGGCTGTGATGGAGTTGCTTGACACTGGTAGACCTATCAATCTTCCTAGCCTGATGATTCAGCACATGGCAAGAGATACAGACACCTCCAAACCCAAACATGTTATGCCTTATGGTTTCATGTTGACTGAGTTGTCTGAAAAGCTCAGTATTCCCTTACCTGAGCTTAAGTTTGGAAACCTTAATGACATTTTGGATGCTGTTACCCTCAAGCAGTATAGGTATGAGGAGATCAAGGCTAGAGGACCCATAGGATTCGCTATTCTACCTGGGAGCAGTAGGGCTACAGAACTTAGCAAGAGGTTGGAATTGTCTATTGAAGAGAATGCCAAGCTTCGTGAAGACAATAATGAGCTGAGAAAGGAAACAAAGCAACTTAGGGAAGAGCTCTGAAGAGATAGGGAGGCTCATGCCCAATAGATTGCCACCCTTATGAAAGCTTTGACCCCCTCTACTTCTCACCCATGAACATGTTCCTTCCCAGTGTCCTTCGTTCTTTTGCTATTCCAGTGATGCCTTATTTTTTTTTTCATTTTTTGACTTAGTCTGAGTAGTTTGCAATATGCTTAGTTTATTTTGTTCTAATGAAGACAATGCCCTTGGCTTATTTTGGCACTACTTAATGTATCCTCTTGCTCTGATTTACTGCTTGGAACTATAATGGATCATCAACCTAGTCTATTTGCCTTGATATTTCTTAAGCTTGTGTTGTAGCCTGTTTGGCCTTGAATCTTACGTTACCTGTACTTAATATCTATGTAACAACCCGACCGATCGATTACAGTGTTGTAACGTTGTTCCCCTTATTTATTACTTATTCTATGCTCAATTATTGTTATGTGACTTGTCGGAGTAGTTGGTTTGGTTCTGAGGATGTTTCAGAATGGAATAAGATACTTAGTCCCAAGGTTGGAAGCTTAAGTTGAAAGAGTTCATCGGATGTTAACTTATGTGTAAATGGCTCCGGAATGGAGTTTTGAGGGTTCCGATAGCTTCGTATGGTGATTTTGGACTTAGAAGTGTGTCCGAATATTGATTTGGAGATTTCTAGGTGATTTTGGCTTGAAATGGTGAAAGTTGAAAAATTAGAAGTTTAGAGAGTTGAGAAGTTTGACGGAGAGTTGACTTTGTGGCTACCGGGCTCAGATTTTGGTTCCAGAAGTTTGAATAGGTCCGTTGTGTCATTTATGACTTGTGTGTAAAATTTGAGGTTAATCGGAGTTGATAGAAATTAGAAGTTCATAAGTTCATTAGGCTTGAATCGATGCGCGATTTGTGGTTTTAGTGTTGTTTTATATGATTTGACGCCTCGACTCAGTTCGTATCATATTTTAGGACTTCTTGGTATGTTTAGTTGAGGTCCCGAGGGCCTCGTGTGTGATTCGCATCATGTTCAGGGCATTTTGAACCTTGGAAGAATTCTAATTTAGCTGGTGCTGGTTTTCATGTACGCGATCACGATAGGAGGATCGCGACCGCGAAGGGTTTTTTTGGCAGCTGAGATTTTGTTCTATGTGTTCGCGAGCACATAGAACAAATGGGTTCTATGTGCTCGCGATCGCGTAAGATGGTAAGGCACTAAATCGCGAATGCGTGGGTAAGATCGCGTTCGCGAAGAGGAAAAGAGAGGGTCGGGGTTCACGCGTACTTGTTCATCGCGATCGCGTAGGTATGAGGAGTCAGTGTATCGCATTCGCATAGGAGTTTTTGCGTTTACGTAGAATAAATTTTTGGGCAACTGAGTTTGTGCTTCACGAACGTGAGGCACTTTCCGCGTTCGCGAAGAAGGTTGTCTAGGTAGATTATAAAAATCTCAAAAACGAGGGTTTGAGTTATATTTCACAATTTGATTTTGGGAGATCGGATTGAGGTGATTCTTGGAGATATTTTCAAGCGAGTGATTTAGGTAAATGATTCTAACTCGGTTTTGGTTAAATTACATGAATATATCATTGATTTCATCATTCAATTAGTGATATGGTGTGAAAATTGGGGAAAATTGTAGAAACTACATATGCTTTAATTTGAGGATTTGAAGGTCGAGTTTTGATCGGATTTGAGTAATTTTGGTGTGGTTGGACTCGTGATTGAATGTGTGTTCGGATTTTGTTAATTTTGTCAGATTCTGAGATATGGGCCCAGGGTTGACGTTTTGAGTTGAATTTTTGAGTTTTGCTTAAGAACTTAGCTTTTCATATGAAATTGATTCCTATAGATCGTGTTGATTGTATCGAATTTTTTGTGGCTAGAATCGAGTTGTTCGGAGGCCAATTCGTGAGGGAAGGGCTTGTTGGGGTAGAGATTTTCATTGTTTGAGGTAAGTAACACTTTCTGAGGGTATGAATCCCTAAATCACGTGTTATGTGGTTGGTGTTGAGGTGACACACATGCTAGGTGACGGGCGTGTGGGCGTGCACTGTGTGAATTGTGACTAGGTCGATTCCGTGGAACTGTGTAGTTGAATAATATTGTTGTTATCCATATATTCTCCATGTGTTAGAGAAATTAAACTGCAATTCATGTTTGAAATCCTGCTTAGGCCATATGCTAATACTGTTGGGACCCACAGATGTCGTGTTGTTGTTAAATTACTCGCTTAATTTGCAATTATGTACTCAGTCACAACTATTATGTGCATATCATATCTTAGTCTGTGTTATTGATACGTCATATCATCAATGTTTGGGCTTATTAACATGATACTTGTGAGCCCAAAATACTGGAGAGACTGATGGCTGAGTGGGGCCGAGCGCCTCATTGTGAGGATATTTATGGGAAAGGGCCGCACGCTTTAGAAAGCTTTATTGATTCATGCCATGATTTGCTTATTATAGTGCTTGGGCAGGATCCGCTCCTCCGGAGTCTGACTTATCAACAGTGAGCGCAGGTACCTATTGAGTGCGAGTGCCATGAGCGAGTGCCGAGCGACTGGGAGGATTGAGTGACTCTGAGGAATGAGTGACTGTGAGGATTGAGTGAATGGGAGGACTGAGTGAGTTGATACTCTGAGAGTATGCATATGATTTCATTACTATTTTTGCATTACAGTTAGCATACATAATTGACATGTAGATATCGAGATGTATCATTCCTCATTTCAGTTACACTTGGCATATTTTACCCGTTTGAGCTTTAACTATTAAACTTAAAAGTATGTCTAAAGTTTTGTATTGTTATTTCTATATTTGGATTGTACCTGTTGAGCTCGTCACTGCTTTCAGCCCAAGGTTAGTCTTGTTACTTATTGAGTACATTGGGTCGGATGTACTCATACTACACTCTGCACTTCGTGTGCAGATCTAGGTACTTTCGGG
This sequence comes from Nicotiana tomentosiformis, assembly GCF_000390325.3. Lineage (NCBI taxonomy): Eukaryota > Viridiplantae > Streptophyta > Magnoliopsida > Solanales > Solanaceae > Nicotiana > Nicotiana tomentosiformis. The sequence goes on along the minus strand of NC_090823.1, from coordinate 23,287,844 downwards.
TACAATGGTTGCTGATTTTGGAGCTTTATTGTTCAGAGATTTTCGAGGTAGCTGCTTTGGCGTCCGCAAACCTTGACTCTCCTCCTTTATCTTTTAGTTTTTATTATACCGTTCTATTTTCCTAGACAGTGTTTCAGACCATATTATTGCATAGATGCTCGTGTACCCAGTGACACCTGGATTTTGGGAGAAAATTATATTGAGTCGTGGTATTTTCATATCAGTATTTATGAGATTTTACTCTTAAACTTATTTTATTATGTTTTCAAACGTAAGAATGCATGGTTTATTATGGTTTTTGGCTTTCCTAGTATCACAATAGGTGCCATCACGACATGTGAGTTTTGGCCGTGGCAAGTTGGTATCAGAGCCTAGGTTACATAGGTCTCACGAGTCATGAGCAGGTTTAGTAGAGTCTTGCCGATCGATATGGAGACGTCTAGTACCACCAGCTAGGGATAATAGAGGTCAGGGCCGCGGTAGGGGCCGAGTTACAACTCGTACAGCAGCTAGAGCGGCATCTGCAGATCCACCAGTTGCTTCAGTGTAGGAGCAGATTTCAGATATGGTTGAGCGGGTGGGACCAGCTCTAGCACCAGTTGTGCCCATTGTGATTCCAGGCCTTCAGGAGAATCTGGCCCAGATATTGACTGTTTGCACTAGCCTTGCTCAGGTAGTTTCGGTTCCGGCCGCAGCAGCCACTTCTCAGACCGGGGAGGTGCTCAGACTCCCGCCGCCCGTACTCCAGAGCAAGTGATGTAGAGACTTCAGACACCGGGGGTACTACCAGCCCAGCTGGTTGCAGTTGCTGAGGCTCAGGTGGGTCTCATTATGAATGATGAGGAGCAGAAGAGAGTAGAGAGGTTTGGAAGGCTCAAGCCTCCAACATTTAGTGGGGCTGAGTTTGAGGATGCTCAGGACTTATTGGATAGGTGCCAGCGAATTCTTTGCACGATGGGTATTCTGCAGGCTAGTGGAGTCTCATTTACTACTTTTCAGCTGATGGGGGCAGCCTTTAGATGGTGGGAGGCCTATGAGCGGATCAGGCCAGCTGATGTTGCACCACTTTCATGGCACGAGTTCTTCGTTCTCTTATTGGAAAGGTTTGTGCCACCAACCTGCAAGGAGGAGTTGCGTAGGTAGTTTGAGTAGCTACTCTAGGAGGGCATGTCTGTGACCAAGTACGAGATGAGATTTTCAGAGTTGGCCCATCACGCAATCTGGTTGGTTCCCACGGAGAGGGAGAGGATTAGGAGGTTCATTGATGGCCTCAGCTACTAGTTGCATTTTGTTATGACTCGAGAGAATGTATTAGGTGCTAGGGTCAATGAGGTGGTTGATATTGCTCGGCGACTAGAGTTGGTCCGTAGTCAGGAGCATGAGGAGAGGGAGGCCAAGAGGCCTCGTGGTTCAGGTGGTTTCAATGGTGTTCCTTCTGGGGGACAATCCCACCACAATAAGGGTTGTCCTTATAGGCCCGCTTAGATGGCTCGCCCAGTTCATCGAGGCGCATCAGCTAGCTGTGTTTCGTACAATGCTCGTCCGGGTCAGTCATCTCTCAGTTCTCTCCTAGCTCAGAGTTCATCATGTGCTCCATCGGTTCAGGGTTCATCTGCGCTAGGTCCTTCCAGCAATTATTTTGGTTCTCGGGGCCCTATTTAGTCCCCACCACCAGCGGGGAGTTGCTTTGAGTGTGGGGACTTTGGGCTTGTGTGGAGACAGTGTCCCCGTCGCTTTGGAGGTCCAGTTCAATAGAGTGGTCAGACGGCGACTTCCGCACCAGTTACTTTACCACCCGCCCAGCCAGCTAGAGGTTGCCCTAGAGGGGTAGGCCGATCAAGTAGCGGTCAGGCTCGATTCTATGCTATTCCTTCCATGCCAGAGGTCGTTGCTTCAGATGCAGTGATCACAGGTATTGTTTCATTGTTCCATAGAGATGCTTACACATTATTTGACCCTGGTTCTACTTATTCCTATGCATCAACCTATTTTACTCGTTATTTGGATATGCCCAGTGAGTACTTAGTTTCACATGTTCATGTATCTACGCCTGTGGGTGATACTATTGTTGTGGAGCGTGTGTATCGGTCGTGTGTGGTGACCATTGGAGGATTGAAGACTAGAGTTGATCTCTTATTACTTAGTGTGGTTGATTTCGACGTGATTTTGGGTATGGATTAGTTATCTCCATGTCATGCTATTCTGGATTGTCACGCTAAGACCGTGACGTTAGCGATGCCGGGGTTGCCAAGGATCAAGTGGAGAGGTCCTCTAGGTTATGTTCCCAGCAGGGTAATTTCATATTTGAAGGCGCAACGGATGGTTGAGAAGGGGTGTTTTTCTTATTTGGTTTTTATGAGAGATGTTGGTACTGATACTCCTACTATTGATTCTGTTCCGGCGGTGTGAGATTTTTCAGATCTATTTCCTGCAGACCTGTCGGGCATGCCACCCGACAGGAATATTGATTTTGGTATTGACTTGGTGCCAGGCACTCAGCCCATTTCTTTCCCTCCGTATCGTATGGCACCAACAGAGTTGAAGGAATTGAAAGAGCAGCTTCAGAAGCTTGTTGATAAGGGGTTTATTGGGCCTAGTGCGTCGCCTTGGGGTGCACCGGTTCTGTTTGTGAAGAAGAAGGATGGTACTATACGGATGTGCATCGACTATAGGCAGTTGAACAAAGTTACAATCAAGAACAAGTATCATTTGTCGTGCATTGATGATCTATTTGGCAAGCTTCAGGGAACGAGGGTGTTCTCTAAGATTTATTTGAGGTTAGGGTATCACCAGTTGAAGATTTAGGACTCGGATATTCTAAATATGGCATTCATGACCTGCTATGGTCACTATGAGTTCCTCGTGATGTCTTTCAGGTTGACCAACACCCCAGCAGCGTTTATGCATTTGATGAACAATGTATTCCACTCCTACCTTTATTCGTTTGTCGTAGTATTCATTGATGATATCCTGGTACACTCACGTAGCCAGGAGGAGCATGCACAACATTTGAGGATTGTACTACAGAAGTTAAGGGAGGAGAAACTTTATGCTAAGTTTTCCAAGTGTGAGTTTTGTCTCAATTCGATTGCATTCATGGGGCACGTGGTATCCAATGAGGGGATTAAGAGGAATCCAAAGAAGATAAAGGCGGTTCAAAGTTAGCCCAGACCATATTCAGCTATTGAGATTTGGATTTTTCTCGGCTTGGAAGGATATTATTGTCGCTTCGTGGAGGGTTTCTCATCTATTGCAGTGCCTTTGACCAGGTTGACCCAGAAGGGTGCTCCATTCAGCTGGTCAGATGAGTGTGAGGAGAGATTTTAGAAACTCAAGACTGCCTTGACCACAGATCCAGTTCTAGTTTTGCCTTCAGCATCAAGCTCTTATACAATGTATTGTGATGTTTCTCGGATAGGTATTGGGTGTGTCTTGATGCAGGATGGTAGAGTGATTGCTTATACTTCACGTCAGTTGAAGCCTCATGAGAAGAACTACCATATTCATGATTTGGAGTTGGCAGCCATCGTTCATGCATTGAATATTTGGAGTCATTATCTCTGCGGTATGTCATGTGAGGTATTTACGGATAATCGGAGTCTCCATAACTTGTTCAAACAAAAGGATCTAAATTTGAGGCAGCGGAGATGGTTCGAGCTGCTAAAGGACAATGATATTACCATTCGGTTATCATCCCGGGAAGGCAATTGTGGTGACTGATTCCTTGAGTAGAAAGGCGGTGAGTATGGGTAGCCTTGCATTCATTCCTATTGGTGAAAGACCACTTGCGTCAGATATTCAGGCCTTGGCCAATCAGTTCATGAGATTAGATGTCTTGGAGCCCAGTCGGATTCTAACTTGTGTGGCTTCTCGGTCTTCCTTATATGATCGCATCAGAGAGCATCAGTATGATGACCCCCATTTGCTTGTCCTTAAGGACACGGTTCAGCATGGTGATGCCAAGGAGGTTACTATTGGGATGGTGGGGTGTTGCAGATTCAGGGTCGGATTTGTGTGCCCAATGTGGATGGGCTACGTGAATTGATTCTTGAGGAGGATGACAATTTGCGGTATTCTGTTCACCCGGGTGCCACAAAGATCTATCAGGACTTGAGGCAACACTATTGGTAGAAGAGGATGAAGAAAGACATAGTGGGGTTTGTATCTCAGTGCCTAAATTATCAGTAGGTGAAGTATGAGCATCAGAGACCGGGCGGATTGCTTCAGATGCTTGAGATTCCGGAGTGGAAATGGGAGCGTATCACAATGGATTTCGTAGTTGGGCTCCCACGGACTTCGAGGAAGTTTGATACAATTTGGGTGATTATGGATCGGTTGACCAAGTCTGCACATTTAATTTCAGTTGGGACTACCTATTCTTCGGAATGGTTGGCTAAGATCTACATCTACGAGATTGTTCGCCTTCATGGAGTGCCGGTGTCCTTCATTTTAGATCGGGGCACGCAGTTTAAATCGCAGTTTTGGAGAGCAGTGCAACGAGTGTTAGGCACCTAGGTTGAATTTAGTACATCATTCCACCCTCAGACGGACGGACAGTCCGAGCGCACTATTCAGATATTGGAGGATATTCTACGCGCTTGTGTCATAGATTTCAGGGGCTATTGGGATTAGTTTATGCCGCTTGCCGAGTTTGCCTACAACAACAGCTACCAAACAAGCATTGATATGGCTATGTATGAGGCTTTGTGTGGGAGGCGGTGTCAGTCTCTGGTGGGTTGGTTTGAGCCAGGTGAGGCTAGGATATTGGGTACTTACTTGGTTCGGGATGCTTTGGACAAGGTTAAGTTGATTCAGGATCGGCTCCGTACGGCGCAGTCTAGACAGAAGAGTTATGCTGATCGGATGGTTCATGATGTTGATTACATGGTGGGGGAGAAGGTACTACTTAGAGTTTCACCCATGAAGGGTGTTATGAGGTTTGGGAAGAAGGGCAAGTTGAGTCCTCGATACATTGGCCCGTTTGAGGTTCTTGAGAGGATTGGAGAGGTGGCTTATAGGCTTGCATTGCCACCTAGTCTGTCGAGTGTTCATCCAGTGTTTCATGTTTCCATGTTCCACAAGTATGTTGGCGATTTGTCTCATATTTCGTACTTCAGCACGGTTCAGTTGGATGGTGATTTGACTTATGATGTGGAGTCGGTGGCCATGTTGGATTGGCAGGTTCTAAAGTTGAGGTCAAAGAATATAGCTTTAGTGAAGGTGCAGTGGAGAGGTCATGTTCAGTGCATTTTGAACCTTGGAAGAATTCTAATTTTGCTAGTGCTGGTTTTCTTGTACGCGATCGCGAGAGGAGGATCACGATCGCGAAAGGTAATTTTGGCAGCTCGAATTTGTTCTATGCATTCACAAGCTTAGGTTTGCGATCGCGTAAGTTGATGATGCAGTGAATTGCAAACGCGACGGTAAGATCGCATTCGCGAAGAGGAAAAGAGAGGGCTGGGGTTCACACACGTTTGTTCATCGCGATCGCGTAGGTCCGAGGAGTCAGTGTATCGCATTCGCATGGGAGTTCGTGCATTCGCATAGATTAAATTTCTGGGCAGCTGAGTTTGTGCTTCATGAACATGAGGCACTTTCCGCGTTCGCGAAGAAAGACGTTTGGCAGATTATAAAAATCTCAAAAAGAAGGGTTTGAGTTATATTTCACAATTTGATTTTGTCAGCTCGGATTGAGGCGATTCTTGGAGAGGATTTTAAGGGAGTGATTGGGGTAAGTGATTCTAACTCGGTTTTGGTTAAATTACATGAATATATCATTGATTTCATTATTTAATTAGTGATTTGGGTTGAAAAATTGGGGAAACATTGTAGAAACTTCATAGTCTTTAATTTGAGGATTTGAAGGTCGAGTTGTGATCGTATTTGAGTAATTTTGGAATGGTTGGACTCGTGGTTGAATGGGTATTCGGATTTTTTTAATTTTGTCAGATTTCGAGATGTAGACCCGGGGTTGACTTTTTAGTTGACTTTTTGACTATTGCTTAAGAACTTAGAATTTTTATATAGAATTGATTCCTATAGCCCGTGTTGATTGTATCGAATTATTTGTGGCTAGTTTCGAGCCGTTCGGAGGCTGATTTGCGAGGTACGGGATTGTTAGAGTAGAGATATGCATGGTTTGAGTTAAGTAACACTTTTAAACTTGGTTCTGAGGGTATGAATGCCTGAATTACATGTTATGTGGTTGGTGTTGAGGTGACGCACATGCTAGGTGACGAATGTGTGGGCATGCACCGTGCAAAATTGTAACTCGGTCGGTTCTGTGGAATTGTGTAGTGTAATAATCTTGTTGTTATCCATATATTCTCCATATGTTAGAGAAATTGAGTTGCGATTCATGTTAGAAATAATACTTAGGCCATATGCTGGTACTGTTGGGACCCACAGAGGTCGTGTTGTTGTTAAATTACTTGCTTAATTTGCAATTATGTACACAATCACAACTATCATTTGCATATCATATCTCAGTCTCTGTTGCCATTTATTGATACATCATGTCATCATTATTTGGATTGATTATCATGATACTTGTGAGCCCGAGAGACTGGAGAGATTGATGACTAAGTGGGGCCGAGGACCTGATTGTGAGGATGTTTATGGGAACGGGTTGCACACCGCAGCAGGTTTTATTGATTCATGCCATGATTGGCTTATTATAGCGCTTGGATAGGATCCGTCCCTCTGGATTCTGACTTATCAGCAATGAGCGCAAGTAACTATTGAGTGCAAGTGCCGAGTGCGAGTTTCGAGCGATTGGGAGGATTGAGTGACTGTGAGGACTGAGTGACTGTAAGGAATGAGTGACTGTGAGGATTGAGTGAATGGGAGGACTGAGTGAGTTGATACTCTGAGAGTATGCATATGAGTTCATTACTGTTTTTGCATTATATTTGGAACACATAATTGGCATGTAGATATCGAGATGTATCATTCCACATTTCAATTACACTTAGAATATTTTATCTGTTTGAGCTTTAACTATTGAACTTGAAAGCATGTCTATATTTCTGTACTGTTATTTCTATATTTGGACTGTACGTGTTGAGCTCGTCACTGCTTTCAGCCCAAGGTTAGTCTTGTTACTTATTGAGTACATTGGGTCGGTTGTACTCATACTACACTCTACACTTCGTGTGCAGATCCAGGCACTTCCAGGTACGGTGGTTTCTGATTTTGGAGCTTTATCACTTGAGAGATTTTTGAGGTAACTGCTTTGGCATTCGCATACCTTGACTCTCCTCCTTTATCTTTTAGTTTTGATTATACTGTTCTATTTTCCTAGACATCGTTTCAGACCATGTTATTGTATAGTTGCTTACGTACTCAGTGATACCTAGATTTTGGGAGAAAATTGTATTGAGTCGCATTATTTTTGTATCTGTATTTATGAAATTTTACTCTTAAACTTATTTTATTATGTTTTCAAACTTAAGAATGTGCGGTTATTGTGGTTTTCGGCTTGCCTAATATCGCGATAGGCGCCATCACGACATGTGAGATTTGGGTCGTGCCAGTCTAACATTTTTTTTGAGTGTTTTCGATGATGCCAAAAGGGGGAAGATAAGGTTTGGAAGGTTGTGGGTTGTGAACATGCATGTCACTTGTTGTGATTATCTGGTTCTTTGATGTGATTACCTGGTTCTACTGTATACAAAGTTTGCCATTATCAAAAAGAGAGAATTTGTTGAGTATTGAAGTTTTGAAGATTAACAAAGTATGACTAAATGTTCAAAGAACCAGTTCCTCATGATAAAGGACCAACTCCTCATGTTGATACTTATACGTCTGTACATGACAATAACTTTTTCTCAAAGTTACCTAGGTCCAGGTTTGGTGGAAGAACGCTACTATTTGTGATAAGGGTCGTTGCTCAAGAAGATACAGATAATTCAGTCAGAGACAAAAGTCCCAAAGCTTGTGGAATCCTTGGAATAGTAGGAGTCCTATCAAAGAGGAAGCTAACTATGAATAGGACTCCTAGAAGACCTCAAGTTGAAGCATTTAAATATGATTGATTTTAAACTTTTGAACTATCCTTTTACACATCAACTAAAGATTCATAAGTCGTTTACTCGAGTCAAGTACTTGCATTGTATTCTTCCTGAGTCAGTCTAGTGAATGTGTTTTAGAAAATTGAGTTATAATCAAGTGTCATAAACAATTAGTGAGTTGGAGTGAGTGTTTTGCTTTACAAGTTAGAGTAACTTGTGAATCAAATAGAAGTAGTAGGAGTACTGGAAAGTATTTAATTATAGTATTGTAATTGATACATTTTGCCTCATTGTTCTAGTGGAGTTGGAGTTGAAAATCCTACGTGATAGGTCGTGGTTTTTGCACCTTTTAAGCCGGGTGATTTTCCACGTAAAAATCGTTGTATTCATTTTATTGCTTATTTACTTTACGCTTAAGGAACACAGTAAAGAACCAAGTTCTTTAATAATCCATACGGGCACTCAAACTAACAATTAGCATAATTCCATTTTAGTGGGGATAGAAGATGGTAAAGGTTGAAAAGGAGGGGTGATTAGAACTAAGAATGAGAGGAATGGTAAACATGGATGGGGAATCTGGTACTACATTGGCAAATTGATCGATTCACTAGTAATATTGACTGCTTTAGCTGTCACCATCCCAATTTCCCACTTTAGGATGTCGTGATAGAACCTAGTCTCTAAGACTAGGTAAGCCTAACATGCATTGATAATTAGCTGGAATAACAATTTCAATAACTCACAAAGAAGGTACTTTCAAGAAATAGCAACTTTCACTACAAGTGCATGTACCATAGAAAAGATAGCATGGAATAGAGACTACGTCTAAATACATGAGAACAACTCAACAGTAGAAAGAGTAGCATGTAACAACAACTACAACAAGTGCATATAAGAGTAACTTTGAAAATGGGAATCTAGAACATGTAATAATAACTTCAATTAAAGTATGTAAGAATAAAATTGACAAAAAAAGATAGAACAATGAATAATAACTTCAATTAAGTGATTAAAAGTATTCTAAGAGTCTAAACCGGTGAAATAATACATATAAGTCTGTGTACATACTCGTCACCTCATGTACACGTCTTTCACATACTTCAATTAGCAGAATCAACCCAAATCTTAAGGGATAGTTCCCCTAAATAAAGTTAGACAAGATACTTATCTTAACTAGGCCAAAGTAAAACTAAAAATAACATTTTCCTTAAAATTCACCTCCGCACAGCTCAAATCTAACCAAAAATGACTTAATAACATCAAATAATGCAAGAGAAACCAATTACGATTAATAAAGCTATGATCTTTACACAATTCTCCAAAAGTCAACAAAAGTCAATCTCGGGCCCGCTCGATCAAAATCCGGGTCTAAGGGTAGATCTTGACTACCCATTACCCCACGAGTCTATATATGTATTCTATTTTCAAATCCGAGTCCAATTAGACTGTCAAATCCCAAGTTTTTATTTTTCAAAACATAGACAAAATTCCCAAAATTTCTCTTTGACTATCATTAATTTAATATTAAATCATGAAATATAGTTGGGAATTGATTAAAATTACTTATTCAATGATTTTAGGTGAAAATCCCATCTCCAAATCGCCTCCTACCGAGCCTAGGGTTCTAAAATGAGAGAAATGAGATGAAATCCCTACTTTCCAGCCCTTTGTTCAGTTGCAGATGCCGCAATTGCGAACCCTCGCAATTGCAAAGAAAGCCTCGCAATTGCGGCCCTGACAGCCTAATAGGAACATCGTAAATGCGACAATGGTTTCTCATTTGCGAAGCCTGTCACCATCGCAAATGCGACTAAATTGTGGAAAATGTGATCCAAGCATCATAAGTGCGACACCTGAGACCCCCTTGCTAAGATTGCAATTGCGATGCTGGTGTTTGCAATTGAGACACCTAAGGCATAAGCACACCAACAGACCTATTCTAGCTCAAAACTATTCTGAAACACGCCTGAAATTCATCTGAGCCCGGTCGCATGATCAAAATACCAAAATAACATCTAGAACCACGAATCAGTCATCAAAATGCATGAATTTCAAAAGAAGACTCAAGAACCTCTGAAATTGCAACCAAGCATCTGAATCCTATCAAACCAACTCCAGATGATACGAAATTTTGCAGACAAGTTACAAATAGTATAACGGACCTATTCTAAGTCCCAAAATTAGATTCATAGCCTGATAGCCACAAAGTAAACCTAAGGTCAAATTTAGGGAAACTTCTAAACCTCAAATTGCCAACTTTCAGCGAAACAAGCCAAATCAACCTAGGGTCGTCCGAATTTAATTTCGGGCATACGCCTAAGTCCAAAATTATGATACGGACCTATTGGAACCATCAAAATACCGTTCCAGGGTCGTTTTTACAAAAGTCAAACTTTGGTCCACATTTCCAACTTAGTCTTCTAAACCAAGAACCAAAGGGTCCAAATCAACCCAAAACCTTCCCCGAACGAAACTAACCAACTCTCTAGGTAAAACGAGACTCAAATACACAGAATAAACTCGCATTACTTTAAAATACCTCTCTAGGTTTTAGGGTTTCTTCTTCATATACCAAACATCTCTACTGTATTTCGCTGATGTGGAAATTTCCTACATGATTTTAACATGCACTTCTACTGAGGAACTCAACGTCCTTGTTGAGGTCTCTGAAGTTAACCCAAAATTAAAAGCTAATAAAAATGAAATAAAACTTGAAACAAATATAAGACAATAATTTATGCATGTAGTTAGAGTTTGATAAACCATAAGCTAATGAATTTTCTTAAACTAATTTAAATGTTTTAATAAAGTAGTGCGCATATTATTATATATAAACAGAAAAAGAGCAATGCAAGTCTATCGGCTTAAGGGTTTCCATCATTCATCATTCAAAAGGTATTCACCTGCTTTGTCTAAAGAAAATCAACTTGGGATGAAGAGTGTTGTCAAACCATATTTAGTAGAGGTGAATCTAGGAACTAAGCTTTATGAGTTTAACTTTTAAATTTTTTAGTATTTAACACATTATATTTTTAAAGTTATGAGTTCATATTTACTATTTATTGCAATTTCAGTGAATATTGTTATATTTATATACCAAGTCAAAAATATTGAATTCAGATGAATCCGATACAGAGAAGTTGCATCCGCCATTGGTATTTAGAACTGCATAGTTGATGTTAGGCCAAAAGCATGTATTTTTCTATATGAATTGCCTCACACTTTGCTCTATGTTTTGTTGTTCTAATATGTAATTTCAAAGTGTTGAACTAAGTATTTGTTATTTATATGTGTAAGAGTCAATTGGAAGTGATTTGGAAAATTTGCATGCAAATTGAAGTAAAAACGAAAGAATTTGGAGGAAGTACGAGTTTGGTGTCCATGTTGGTGCCAGGCACCAACCAAAATGCCAATTAGAAGACCAAAAAGTTTGTTGTCCAGTTCCGCGCCAGGCGCGAAGCGCAACGCCAAAGGGCAGATTGTTTTCCTAATTCGGCTGGGACATGGTGATTTCAACCTTACACGCCCAACATGTATAAAAGGGGTTTTAAACCTATTTTTGGGGGGATCGAACATAATTTGAAGGAGAATTCACATGGAAGAACACACACCACGCTCGGAGGAGGCTTCTAACTAGTTTTTCTTCTCTTCTCTTCTCTTCTCTTCTTTTAGTTTCATAGTTTATTAGTTCTAGAGTTGTGGTGTGCTACATGAACGTTGTAGTTTGAAGTTTAAATTGTTCTTGTTATTTTATCATATTAGTTTATTTATTAAATCTTGCGCTTAATTATTTGATTGCTTGATTACCAATTGAATACTATCTACGAATCTAGGATTGAACTCGGAAGAGAAAATTCTAGAGTGCATATAAGATTGAGTAGAGCAAGATCTTGAACTCGAGCATCGGGAACGGATTTGCGGTTAGGATAGGAATATACCTAATCGCCTTGCTTGGTTACTATACAAGAATTATTAATGCGTTCTTGTTAATTCTAATTCCATAGGAATATAGGCATTAGGCTAGCTTGAATAGACGAGTAGTACTTCGGGAGAAGGCTACGAGCAATATTAATCCTGTCAATCAATAAACTAGATAAATTAATTAGATAATTTAGATAGAAAATTCAATAGGAGTGTTAGCTAACCCATAGCTCTAGAATATTGCTTCTCATTGAATTCGTCTCTAAGGTTACCGACTTATTTCCATGAATTTCTTAATTTACTACTCTAGATTAGCTTTAGTTAAATAATCACATCTTATTTATCAAATAGTTTAATTGTCTTAGTTTAATTTAGTAAATAATTAATAACAAGTCCCTGTGGGTATGATATATGGACTTACAATCCTATATTACTTGTCGACCATGTATACTTGCGTGTGCATTTGGGAGAAATAAATTTTTGGCGCCGTTGCTGGGGACTTTAAAATTGACTATTTAGACTTTTACTTTTTTTCTATTCAAGTTTTTAATTTTTGTTTAGTGTAGTTAGTACTATATTGTTTTTACATGGCATCTTGGAATGAGAATTGGTCGAATATTGGCTATTCTTATTTTGTTGATCCCTGTCCATATTGTTGAGGACCACACTTATGGCAAAATTGTGAATCTCAATCTTATGAGTTGAATTTTTATAATGTGTGTGGTTGTCAAGGTGGCCATTGGGATGGTTATTCTAATTCGTTTTACCCTTTTCTGAGCCCTTATTATGATATTTCTAATAATATTTATGAGTTTGATAGGAGCAATGAAGTGGAGGATGTAGAGCGTGTTGTCCGTATTATGGACATGATGAGGCACGTAGCCGAGTAACAAGATGAAAATCAAAAGGCTATACAAAGAATTATTGCAGCAATCATGAGAATAAAGGTCGAAGCGGACAAAGTGTCTAAAGAGAGCGAGTTCCCACCAGAAATAATTTTGAATAAGCAGATATAGTGAGCCAATCTTGGCTAGAGGAACAAGCTCAATTGATAAAATCTCATGAGTTTATTCGTGATGGTCTTTCAAATATGGCAGAACAACTGATAGAAGGAAGAATGGAGCTCAGGCAAGAGATAGACCAATTTGGCTCAGATATCCATGACATGCAGGCTAAATTGAATAAAACGGTTTAGGCGTCTAATGTCCTATAATCAATTTTTGTGGAAACTGGTCAGTTTGTGGAGCAAAAAGAGGAGTTCCAACCATTTGACCAAAATATTATTAATGATGCCAAGGTTGACGAAGTGTGCAAAAGTAAGGATGTTAAAAGAGAATCAATTTTAGAGCTGGAGCGTATTGGACCTCATTCTAACAATTTTTCAACATTATGTTTGGTTGGTGACACGAGAATTGATCCATTCGAGCATATGGAGGAGTCAATGGATGGGGAACAAAGTGCATATATTCTGAAATTTGCGATGCTAAGGAGACAAAATGATATCCCTCACTTAAAGGCCAAGAAGTGCAAGATGCGATACATGTTGCTTGGTTCCTTTAGTTTCAAACCACCACCCCAGGAACGTGACAGAAAAATTGATGCAAAATTAGGGGCGCAATTCATATACTCAAAGTTGAAGGAAAAGTGGTGAAAGTGATGGCGTCGTGCCGCGACGCTAAATCAAGCGCTTGTTGGGAGGCAACCCAATTCTATTTTTACTTTTTACTTTTGTTTATTTTTTTATTGTGTTACCTGTGTAGTGTTGTTTTGGTATTTTGTAGGAGTAGGAGCACAGGGTCAAAGCTAATAGGAAGTATGCAAAAGCGAGCAGGTGGTTGAAACTATGTGTGGCGTGCCCGCACAAAGGATCATACCTGGAGAAGTATGAGTATCCCGTGAGCTGCTAATTCTTCGGCCTTTGGACTACCAAGGAGTCTCTTTTACCCTCTTGTAATTTACAGTATGCATTTAGAACAATGCAGAATTTTAAGTATGGGGTGAGGAGATTGTTTGGGTGATTTTTTGTGCTATCCTAGCTTAATTGTAGTATTTTTCTTAGTGTAGTGATATTTGTAATTTAAAAAAACATAAAAAAATGAAAACTAAGGAAAACAAATTAGATAAAGCTCGGTATTTTCTGGACGATGGATTTTGTGGACAACTTTTTCGAGGGATTAAGGTCCAATAAAAAAATTCAAAACTATTTTTTTTTATTTCTAATTAGTTTTAGTTAAATAATAATCCCCCTTGATTTTTCTTTGTGCATCGGTTCTTTTTCATGGGATATAGTTTGAACCGGGTAGTAGTTATTTTTTAGTAGATTAGAATTTAGGAAATAAAAGGTGGAAGATTGATGAACTTAGGCTCCTTTGACTTGTTTGATAGTAGCATATTTAAGCTTTGTCATGTGGAGTATCTACCATATGTTTTGAAATTGTTCATGATACCTTGATGAAATTGGATAGTGTGTTTTGTGACGCCTATGTCTCTTTAACTTGACTATTGTTCACTTTATGCTTAATGCTTAATATCTTGTGGCTCTGTGAATACTTGAATTGTTTGATAGTCAGAATGAGACCATCCTTAGTGAGTCATAGGCCATGTGTGAAGTGAGATTTTTGTATAGTCCATGTTATTGTGATTGAGTCTAGAACTTTCCTAGTATGTGAGTTGAAGCGAAATTTTAGGTGATGCTCGGTTTGAAAAATAATTTTAGGCTTTTTTTGATCTTTTTGAGCTTAATGCTTATCACAAATAAAAATTGATCCCTAGTAAAGCCTTTTGAGCTTATAGACCTTTTATTTGGCACCCACAATACGAGTCTATACTCTTTTTGTTCTTAATTGACGTTTATTTGATCATGTACCTCTTAAGCCACTTTAATTGTACAATGAGCGCTAGGGTAAGCAAAGACTAAGTGTGGGGTGGCTTTCAAGTGGAACCCATGAAAGAAAGAAAGATGCACTTATTTTGTAGAATAATACACCACTAGCAAAAACTGAGAAAAAAATAAGATAAAGAATGAAAAATCCGAAAAAGAGAAGGAAAAATAGAGATGAATGAATTGTTGTCTTGTTCTTACTAGTGGGGTATAAATTAAAGTGGTGCTTAAAGAAAGAGAAAATAATTTTGGGGGGTGATCTTATTTGTGAAATTGAAGTGGATTGAAGAACATGTACTTAAGGTTAATTATGTGATGTGTTAAAGTACTTAGGAGGGTGAACCACTATTCCTAAATATATCCTACCCATCCCTTAGCCCACATTACAACCATATAAAGTCCTAATTAATTTTAGATCGAGTGAGCCTACATTAGTAGAAATTTACATTATGGGCAAGCCTATGGTACTTTTTGCATGCATGTGACTTCTTTGTGAGAGTGAGATTTTTTTTTATAGATGTGAGTCCTTAAATTATATTTGATCCTGAGATTTGAATGTGTGGATTCAACTTACTATATTGTTCTTGTTGTGAGGGCACATGGTTTCGTGAGGGATAGGTAACGTTATTAGACTTTTCTATGATGTTGGCTGTTCAAGCCACGAGTGCATTGTGATATTGAGTCAATTTTTGAGGTTAGGATTGTTATGAGCATGTTGTCTTAGTGGTGAATAATTCCTTTGAAGAATGGCATAAGTAAAGGGGAAGTATATCTGATTGCATATGCTCTAGCTTAATTATTACTATCAACCATAGTCATAGGGGTTCTACCTCCAACATATATAAAAGGGGTTCTAAACCTATTTTGGGGGGGATCGAACATGCTTGGAAGGAGAATTCACGTGGAGAAGCACACACCACGCTTGTTGGAGACTTCTAACTAGTTTTTCTTCTCTTCTCTTCTTTTAGTCTCATAGTTTATTAAATCTAGAGTTATGGGGTGCTACATGAACGTTGTAGTTTGAAGTTTAAATTGTTATTATTATTTTATCATATTGGTTTATTTATTCAATCTTGCACTTAATTATTTGGTTGCTTGATCACCAATTGAATACTATTTACGAATCTAGGATTGAACTCGGGAGAGAAAATTCTAGATTGCATATAAGATTGAGTAGAGAAAGATCTTACACTTGAGCATCAGGAACGGATTTGCGGTTAGGATATGAATATACCTAATCGCCTTACTTGGTTACTATACAGGAATTATTAATGTGTTCTTGTTAATTCTAATTCCATAGGAATATAGGAGTTAGGTTAGCTTGAATAGTCGAGTAATACTTCGGGAGAAGGTTACGAGTAATATTAACCCTGTCAATCAATAAAGTAGATAAATTAATTAGACAATTTAGGTAGAAAACTCAACGGGATTGTTAGTTGACCCATAGCTCAAGAATATTGCCTTTCATTGAATTCGTCTCTAAGGTTACCGACTTGTTTCCATTAATTTCTTAGTTTATTACGCTAGATTAGCTTTAGTTAAATAATCACACCTTATTAATCAAATAGTTTAATTTAATAAATAGTTAATAACAAGTCCTTGTGGATACGATATCTGAACTTACAATCCTATATTACTTGCCGATTACGTATACTTGTGTGTGCGTTTGGGAGCAACCGTAGTCCTTCTGTTTAATTTCTTACCAACCAATGTGAACCTTTGAACAATCAATATTTTTTCCAAGTCAAAAGTAACGCGGAAATACGAGATGACAACATGCTTAGACATTAGAACTTAGTCTTGAGATTTAACAATTGATTTTCATTATTTGATTGTTGCCATTACCTAATATTTCATAATAAAGTACAATATCCAAACAAGCCCAATCATTTTCATCATAATCTAAGCATATGCTATCCCAAGCCCTTATGTCATGTGTCATTTATTTCAAACAATAAATAATAAAATAGAATCCACTAAGACTCCGACAACGTTCAAAACTAAATCGTAATCATAAATTTTTTAGTCTCCCTTCTCAGTTCCAACCACCCCCATTAGATATCCTTTTTGAAGTGGTCAATAAATATCTAAGAGTGTGTTAAGTTGTAGTTTTGTATTGTTTACTAGTGATTAATAATTTATTGGTCTCAATTTATATGTCTTACCTTCCTTTTTAATTAGTCTGTCCAAAAACAAATGTCATACTTCCTTATTCGAAAACAATTCAACCATAAATTCATGCTTTACCAGTAATAGGACGATTTATAGCCACATAAATATTCATAAATTGTTTCAGACCACAAATTTTAAAAAAATTCCTTTCTTTCTTAACCTCCATGTCAAGACAAACACCACCACATTAATTGGAACAGAAGGGATAATATATTTTAGTTACCAAAAAATAATAAAAATATAATACGTGTGAGAAAAAAAATATATGTACATATATATATGCCACTCTTATAAGGATTTAACATTTAAATTTTATTAATAAATATTTTTTTGTGTGTGTGTCCCTTCTCATATCTTGTACTTTTATTGTAGCCTGACTATTCGAGCTTACGCCGAAAAATCCCATATTAAGAATAAAGCGCTACCTCACAAAGATTTGATAAATCTTTGTTCGGAGAGAAGAAAAATTGATCTAAGAAAAATAACGATATTAGGGTAATAAAGTCTCTTTATTAACTTTTTAACAAGTCAAGTAACACCGGTTATTCAATGAGCTCATGATTTAAGGTGTCAAATAATTGGCTAAATCACATTAATCAGGCTGAAATAATTATTGGGTCATAAATGGATTGGATAATTGGCCATAACTCAATCCACCTAACGTAAAATCACTTTTCTATCTATTCTTTTTTCATAATTTGTAGCTATGCAGCTGAGCTAAGAAGATATTCAATATCGCAATATATCATATAGTCAAAACCATTTATTTGTCTTTTCTTTTCCGTTTTGGACAAAACTCTCTTACGGTTTGTTTTGTATTAGTAATATAATCAAATGTGACGCAATCTATCGGATGTGTTGATTTAATTTGGGCGACAAATTGAATATATGACTCACTTAAGTTTGGTGTCACTACTCAAAATTCTACCCTATCGTGATGACGCCTATCTCAATACTATGCAAGTCGACAACCGCAATTTTTTTTAAGTTTGAAAACATAATATTTGAATTCCATAGAAAATCTCACAAACTACTGGCATAAAATACATTCCCAAAACCCGGTGTCACTGAGTACATGAGCATTTAAATGATAACAAAGTCTGACTAATAGAAACACTGTCTGAAAATATAGAACATTAGAGTAACTGAAAGGAAGAGAGTCAAGGTCAGCGGACGGCAAGCAGCTACCTTGATAGTCTCCAACTGATAACACTCTGAGATCTAACAGTCGCCGTATCCGGAAGCACCTTGATCTGCACACGAGGTGCAGGGTTTAGTATGAGTACAACCAACTCAGCAAGTAACAATACTAAATAAAGAACTGAAAGTAGTGACGAGCTTCACAACTTAGTCCAATTATAGTTACTCCCAACATAAGAAAGTAGGCATGCTTTCAAGTTCGACAGTTAAGGCTAAAACAGTAATTTCATGTCAAGTTCAACTGAAACAGAAGATAATATCTCTCAGAAATTTCCAAAATAATGATATATGATAGTTGTAGTACAACAATAAAGAAATCAATGTATCCTCTCAGAGCAACAGTCACTCAGTTCTCTCAGTAGGTACCTGCGCTCACTAGGGGGGTGTGTACATACTTCGGAAGGGCTCCTTCCGCCCAGGCGCTATAATCCGCACGGACAACTCACGTGTTGTACGAACAGCTCATGCGCTATTGTATCAATATCTGGATCCACACGGACAATTCACGTGCTATAGTATAATATCTCGATCTACATAGACAACTCACGTGTTGCACAGATAACTCATGTGCTATAGTATCAATATCTGGATCCGCACGGATAACTCACGTGCTATAGTATAATATCTGTATCCGCACGGATAACTCACGTGTTGCACGGACAACACACGTGCTATAGTATAAATATCTCACAATCAGGCCCTCGGCCCCACTCAGTCATAAATCTATCCAGTCTCTTGGGCTCTCAGAAATCATGAAAATCAGCCCCAACATAAATGATATAATGTATCAACAAGGAACAATAGAGACTGAGATAAAATAAACAAGTAAACTGTGACTGAGTACAAAACAACAATTTATCAGAGAATTGAACATGTACACGACCTCTGTGGGTCCCTACAGTACCAACACATAATCTAAACATGATTTATGGTTCAATTTCTCTACTACGTGGAGAATGTACAGACAACAACATATTATTCAACTACACAGATCCATGGAATTTGACCAAGTCATAATTCACACGGTGTACGCCACACGCCCGTTACAAAGCATGTGTATCACCTCAAAACCGTTCACATAACACATAATCCGGGGTTTCATACCCTCACAACAAAATTTAGAACTGTTACTTACCTCAAACCGTATAATTCTTTATTCTGCCATGCCTTTGCCTCGCGAATCGGCCTTCAAACGTCTCGAATCTAGTAACAAATAATTTGATTCAGTCAATACAAATTATAGGGATTAATTCCATATGAAAATACTAATTTTTCAACAAAATCGAAAATTGCACCAAAAACAATTGCACATCTCGAAACCCGATAAAAGTTAAAAAAAAATATGAACGCACATTCAACCACGAGTCCAACCATACCAATTTTACCAAATTCCGACATCAACTCGACCTCCATATCTTAAATTCTTATTTTGAAATCCCTATACCCAAATTCTCTAATTTTACCTCAAAAATACGTAATCTAGTCGAAATACTCAATAATAATATAATATTATTAACTAACAATGATCACAAGTGACTTACCTCAAGATTTCCCATGATATCTCGCTCAAAACTCACCTCCACCAGTGTTGGAAATGTCCAAAAATGCCAAAATCCCGCAATCTCTTTGATTTCATTCTGTCCAGGGGTTTTCGCTTCTGCAGCTCACTACGCCGCTTCTGCGGTTAATCACGCTTCTGCGGAATTCAGTTCGCTTCTGCGGACACGCTTCTGCGAAGAGTTGTCCGCTTCTGTGAAGCTGCCTCACCAAGTTCCCTTACATTTCGGCGATCAAACGCCCGCAGGTGCGGGCCGCTTCTGCGGCTACCTTTCGCTTCTACGATCGCAGCCCCAGCCACGCCTGGCCGCATCTGCGATGGGGAGCTCGCTTCTGCGGGATCACACCTACGATGGGATTTCTGCAGGTGTGATTACACCAACAGCTTCCAACTTTAGCAATTCTCTAAGTTCCAAACTCGATCCATTAACCACCCGATATCTGAATAGTGCACTCGGGCTGCCCGTCCGTTTAAGGGTGAAATGTTGTACTCAACTAAACCCGTGTTCCCAAACCTCATTGCACTGCTCTCCAAAACTGTGATGTAAACTGTATTCCCCGATCTGAAATGATGGACACTGGCACAACGTGTTAGCGAATAATCTCGCGGATATAAATCTCAGCCAACCGCTCTGAAGAATAAATAGTACTGACTGGAATAAAATGTGCGGACTTGGTCAGCTGATCTACCATCACCCAAATAGTATCAAACTTCCTCAAAGTTCGTGGGAGTCCAACTACGAAGTCCATGGTAATACGCTCCCACTTTCACTCTGGAATTTCTAATCTCTAAAGCAATCCATCTGGTCTCTGATGCTTATATTTTACCTGTTGACAATTTAAACACCAAACTACAAACCCCACTATATCTTTCTTCATTCTTCTCCACCAATAGTGTTGCCTTAAGTCTTGGTACATCTTAGCGGCACTCGGATGAATAGAGTACCGCGAACTATGGGATTCTTCAAGAATCAATTCACGCAACCCATCTACATTTGGCACACAAATACGGCCCTGCATCCTCAACATCCAATCATCTCCTATAGTAACATCTTTGGCATCACCGTGCTAAACTGTGTCCTTCAGGACAAGCAAATGAGAATCATCATACGGGCGCTTTCTGATACGATTATATAAGGAAGACCGAGAAACCACACAAGCTAGAACCCGACTGGGCTTCGAAATATCTAATCTCACGAACTGATTGGCCAAGGTCTGAACATCAACTGCAGGAGGCCTTTCACCAACAGGAATGAATGCAAGGCTACCCATACTCATCGCCTTTCTACTCAAGGCATCGGCCAGCACATTGGCCTTCCCGGGATGATACAGAATAGTGAAATCATAGTCCTTTAGCATGTCAATCATCTTCGCTGCCTCAAATTTAGATCCTTCTATTTGAATAAGTGTTAAAGACTCTGATGATCTGTAAATACCTCACAAGACACACCATAGAGATAGTGCCTCCATATCTTCAATGCATGAACAATAGCTGCCAACTCTAAATCATGAACAATGTAGTTCTTTTCATGCGGCTTCAACTGACGCGAATCCTAAGCAATCACTCTACCCCCATGCATTAAGACACATCCAAAACCAATCCGAGAAGCATCACAATACACTGTATAAGAGCCTGAAGCTGAAGGCAAAACTAGAATTGGAGTTATGGTCAAGGCATTCTTGAGCTTCTGAAAGCTCTCTTCACACTCATCTGACCACCTGAATGGAGAACCTTTCTAGGTTAATTTAGTCAAAGGCGATGCAATAGACGAGAAGCCCTCCACAAAGAAACTATAATAATCGACCAAGCCGAGAAAACTCCGAATCTTAGTAGCTGAAGATGGCCTGGGCCAACTCTAAACCACCTCTATCTTCTTCGAATCCACCTTAATTCCTTCATTGGACACTATGTGTCCCAAGAATTCCACCGAACTAAGCCAGAACTCACATTTAGAGAATTTGGCATAAAGCCTCTCCTCTATCAGCCTCTGTAATACAATACCCAAGTGTTGTGCATGCTCCTTCTGGCTACGTGAGTACACTAGGATATCCTCAGTAAATACTACGACAAATGAATCAAGATATGCTTGGAATACACTATTCATCAAGTGCATAAATATTGTTGGGGCGTTGGTCAGCCCAAAATACATCACGAGAAATTTATAGTGACCATAAGAGTCCTGAATGCCGTCTTTAGAATATCCAAATACTGAAATTTCAATTGGTGATACCCAGATTTCAAATTAATTTTGGAGAATACCCTCGCTCCCTGAAACTGGTCAAATAAATCATCAATACACGACAAAGGATACTTGTTCTTGATTGTAACTTTGTTCAACTGTATGTAGTCGATGCACATCCGCATAGTACCATCTTTCTTTTTCACAAACAAAACTAGTGCACCCCAAGGCGACACACTAGGCCTAATAAACCCCATATCAAAAAGTTCCTAAAGTTTCTCTTTTAATTCTTTCAACTCCGCTGGTTCCATACGATACAGAGGAATAGAATTGGGCTGAGTGCCCGGAACCAAGTCAATACCAAAATTAATATCCCTATCTGGTGGCATACCCGACAGGTCTGCAGGAAATACATCCGAAAAGTCTTGCACTGTCGGTACTGAATCAATAGTAGGAGTGTCTGCATCAACATCTCTCACAAAGGAAAAATATGACAAACACCCCTTCCCAATTATATGTTGAGCCTTCAAATATGAAATTACCCTGCTGGGAACATAATCTAGAGAACCTCTCCACTCGACCTTTGGCAATCCCGGCATCGCCAATGTCACGGTTTTTGCGTGACAGTCTAGAATAGCATGACATGGAGACAACCAATCCATACCCAAGATTACATCAAAATCAACCATATTGAGCAATAAGAGATCAACTCTAGCCTCTAGTCCCCCAATAGTTACCATACACGACTGATAAAAACGGTCCAAAATAATAGTATCGCCCACCGGCATAGATAAACGAACATGTGAAACTAAGGACTCACAGGGCTTACCTGTAGAAACCTGAGCGGATGAGGCATGATGAGAACTCTGCGCTGGTAGTGCACTGAATGAAGACTGGACTGAGTGAGCACTGTAAGTACTCCACCAAAATCGCCCGAACCGTCTGAGCGGGCCTATAAGGGCGACCACTGTTGTGGTAGGACTGCCTCCCCCAGAAGGTACCCCACCAAAATTGCCTGAACCTCGAGGCCTTTTGGCCTCCCTCTCACCACGCTCCTAGCTACAGACTACCTCTATCTACCGAGCAATGTCAACCACCTCATCAAAAGTGGCACCAGATACCCTCTCCCTAGTCATAAGCAACCGCAGCCGATACGTTAGGCTATCAATGAACCTCATAATCCTCTCCCTATCATTGGGAACCAACCAAACTACATGACGAGCCAACTCAGAAAATCTCATCTCGTACTGGGTCATAGACATACCATCCTGCCGAAGCTGCTCAAACTGTCTGCGCAGCTCCTCCCTACGAGATTGCGGCACGAACTTTTCCAAAAAGAGAATAGAGAACTCCTGCCATGTAAGTGGTACTACACCGACCGACATGTGCCTCTCATAAGCCTCCCGCTATATGAAGGCAGCCCCATAAAACTGAAAAGTAGTGAATGAGACCCCACTGGTCTCTAGAATACCCGCTGTTTGAAGCATCTGCTGGCACTTATCCAGGAAACCCTGAGCATCCTCTGACACATCACCGCTAAATGATGTAGGTCGAAGCCTCCCAAATCTCTCAAGTCTCCTCTGCTTATCATCTGCCATAACGGGGACTACCGGGGCCTGAGCAGCTGCAACCGACTGGGCTGGTAGTGCCCCCGGTATTTGAAGTCCCTGTACTACATGCTCTGAAGTACGGGCAATAGGGGTATGAGTACCTCCCCCGTCCTGAGAAGTGGCTAGTTCGGCCTGAGCCGAAACCAGCTGAGTAAGGCATGTGCAAACATTCAATATCTGTGCTAGAGCCTCCTGAAAGCCTGGAATCACAATAGGCACAGTTGGTGTCTGAGCTGGTCCCGTCGGCTCAACTATATCTGGAATCTGCTCCTCAGCTAGAGAAACTGGTAGTGCTACATGTGCTGCTCCAACTGCTGTACGAGCTACACCTCAACCTCTACATCGGCCTCAGCCTCTACCACAGCCCTGGCCTCTCGCGGCCCTAACTGGTGGCACTGGTGGTTGACCGTCCGATCCGGTAGTACGTGTCCTCACCATATGTGAGAGAATAGAATAACAGAACTTTAGTTTCCGAAATCAACAAATTCACATGATAGAATAAAAGAAAGTGAAATTTCCCTAAGGGTTTGACAGCCTCTCGAAGATAAGTACAGACGTCTCTGTACCGATCCGCAAGACTCTACTAAACCTGCTCATGACTGGTGAGACCTATGTAACCTAGGCTCTGATACAAAACTTGTCACGACCCAAAATCCTAACCTGTCGTGATGGCGTGTATCTCAATACTAGGCAAGCCGACAACCTCAATAAACCACAATTTCTTTTAAGTTTGAAAACATAATATTTGAATTCCATAGAAAATCTCACAAACTACTGGCATAAAATACATTTCCAAAACCCGTTGTCACTAAGTACATGAGCATCTAAATAATTACAAAGTCTGATTAATAAAAACACTGTCTGAAAATATAGAACAGTCCAGTAACTGAAAGGAAGAGAGTCAACGTTAGCGGATGCCAAGCAGCTACCTTGATAGTCTCCAACTGATAACACTGTGAGATCTAACAGTCGCCATATCCGGAAGTACTTGGATCTGCACACGAGGTGCATGGTGTAGTATGAGTTCAACCAACTCAGCAAGTAATAATACTAAATAAAGAACTAAAAGTAGTGACGAGCTTCACAGCTATGTCCAATTACAGTAACTCCCAAGATAAGAAAGTAGCTTTCATGTTCGACAATTAAGGCCAAAACAGTAATTTCATGTCAAGTTCAACTGAAGCAGAAGATAATATCTCTCAGAATGTTTCAAAACAATGATATATAACAGTTGTAGTACAACAATAATGAAATCAATGCATCCACTTAGAGCAATAGTCACTCAGTCCTCTCACTCGCTCAACACTCGGCACTCGGCACTCGTATTCAGTAGGTACCTGCGCTCCCTGGGGGTGTGTACAGACTCCGGATGGGCTCTTTCAGCCCAAGCGCTATAATCCGCAAGGACAACTCACGTGTTGCACGAACAACTCACACGCTATAGTATCAATATCTGGATCAGCACGGACAACTCACGTGCTATAGTATAATATCTGGATCCGTACGGACAACTCACGTGCTGCACGGACAACTCGCGTTCTATAGTATTAATATTTGGATCCGCACGAAAAACTCACGTGCTATAGTATAATATCTAGATCCGCACGCACAACTCACGTGCTATAGTATCAATATCTCACAATCAGGACCTCAGCCCCACTCAGTCATAAATCTATCCAGTCTCTCGGGCTCTCGAAAATCATGAAAATCAGCCCCAAAAGAAATGAAATATTTTATCAACAAGGAACAAAAGAGACTGAGATAAAATAAACAAGTAAACTGCGACTGAGTACAAAATAGCAATTTAGCAGATAATTCAACATGTACACCACCTCTGTGGGTCCCTACACTGCCAACACATAATCTAAACATGATTTGTGGTTCAATTTCTCTACTACGTGGAGAATGTACGATAACAACATATTATTCAACTACATAGATCCGTGGAATTTGACCAACTCATAATTCCCATGGTGCACGCCCACACGCATGTCACCTAGCATGTGCGTCACCTCAAAACCGATCACATAACACATAATCTAGGGTTTCATACCTTCAGAACAAAATTTAGAACTGTTACTTACCTCAAACCGGGTAATTCTTTATTCTACTATGCCTTTGCCTTGCGAATCGGCCTCCAAACGTCTCGAATCTCGTCACAAATAATTCGATTCAGTCAATACAAATTATAGCAATTAATTCCATATGAAAATACTATTTTTTCAACAAATTCTAAAATTTTATCCAAATATCGCATGTGGGGCCCACATCTCGGAACCCGACAAAAGTTACAAAATCTGAACACCCATTCAACCACGAGTCCAACCATACCAATTTTACCAAATTCTGACATCAACTTGACCTCCATATCTTAAATTATTATTTTAAAATCCATAGGCCCAAATTCTCTAATTTCACCTCAAAAACACGTAATATAGTCGAAATACTCAATGATAATCCAATATTATTGACTAACAATGAAGCTTCCTTACCAAGCGCCCTTGCGTTTCTGCGATTAAACGCCCGCATGTGCGAGGTCGCTTCTGCGGTTACCTGCCGCTTCTGCGGTCGCAGCCCCAGCCACGCCTGGCCACATCTGCGATGGGGAGCTCTCTTCTGCAGGCTCGCACCTGCGATGGGATTTCCGCAGGTGCGATTACACCAGCAGCTTCCAACTTCAGCAATTCTCTAAGTTCCAAACTCTATCTGTTAATCACCCAAAATCAACCCGAGGCCCCTGGGACCTCAATCAAATACACCAACAAGTCCGAAAATATCATACGAACTTAGTCGAAGCCTCAAATCACATCAAACAATGCTAAATAAATGAATCATACCCCAATTCAAGCCTAATGAAACTAAGAAATTTTAACTTTTACATTCGATGCTGAAACCTATCAAATCAAGTCTGGTTGATCTCAAATTTTGTACATAAGTCATAAATGACGTAACGGGCCTATTCAAAATTTTAGAATAGGATTCCGATATCAAAAATTCAACTTCTCCGTCAAACTTCCAAGCTTAAATTTCTATTTCTTTCATTTCAAGCCTAATTTGACTACGGAGTTCCAAATAATTTTTCGGACAAGCTCCTAAGTCCAAAATCATCATACAGAGCTATTAGAATCATCAAAACTCTATTCCGGGGTCATTTACATATTAGTCAATATCCGGTCAACTATTTCAACTTAAGTTTTAAACCTTGGAGCTAAGTATTCCAATTCATTCCAAAATCTCACCGGACCCGAACCAATTACCCCAGCAATTCACATAACAACTGTAATGCATAAATTCAGTAGTAAATGGGGAAACGAGGTTGAAATACGTAAAATAATCGGTCGGGTCGTTACATTTGGTTGGACTAAATAATTAAATATTTACATGTCAACATTTATATCGTGAAAATAGCACGGGATAGCTAATTTTCAGACTAGGTATTTGAAAAATAGTCAGTATTTGTAAAATCATTAAAAATAGTCTCTATTTTACTGAAATTCAAAAAGTTCCAGCATAATATGCTCGATTATGGAGCTCATGCATATAAACTTCCAGCATATTATGTTGCAACTCCAGCAAACAGAAAGTTTTAACATAATATGCTGGATTATGGAGCTCATGCCTATAAACTTCGAGCATATTAGTTGGCGCTCCAGCACATTATGAAATTCCAATACATTATGCTGGAAGTTCATATGTAAAAAATTCGAACTCCAGCATATTATGCTGAAATAGTTCTAGATTTTTAAGGATATTTTTATTCAAATTTTATCTTTACATGAAAAAATGGCTAAATTTTGATTACTTTTAAAATTGTAGCTATTTTTCAATTATCAGTTGTAAATTTGGGTATTTCTGATTTTTTTTTTCCCATTTATATTCGCAGAGAATATCAGTTGCTCAAACCTTCAAAAATATTTCACATTTACATAAATATTTTCAAATAAAATAATTTCTGCCAATGAAGCTATAAATGATACATCTCAAGAAAAGCAGCAAAATAGCACTTTCCTTTAATTTTCCAATAACTCGCTGCTCTCAAACAAAAATGATTGATCACTAATTGACTACTTTTTTTTGTTTTGTTTTGTTACTCTATGGATATAAAAATTTTACACAGCTTTTATGGTTAAGAGTTGGAGATAAGATAAATCTAGGATCTGTTTGTTCATATAAAATATTTTTTTTGAAACTCATCTTCAAAACATTATTTGGTTATACATTTAATTAAGTAGGCATTTTATTGAGGCAGCTAAGTAGTTAGCACATGACAAGGATGTGCATTAGTTAGTTAGGCGGTTCTAATTATTGTTAGAAGGTTGTTAGATTAGTAATGAGTATTAGTTAGATAGTTAGTGGATGTTTTAGATTTTGTATAAATAGGTGTACACTGTATAGATTTTTCTTAGTCGAAAATGAGAATAGTTGATTCTCTGTCACTCGTCTCCTTTCTCTGTTAATTGTCCTCCATAACTGAAGCTCAGAACTCAGCTTGTATGGCTGTGTAGCTCAGTTTTGTTCATGGTATCAGAGTAGAGAGGCCATTAATATGGATCTAAGCTCATCGATCTCAACTTAATTTTCGCAATTCGCTTTGATTACGTAATTTTATCTTCATTTCTGTAATTCCAAGGCACAAATTGAAGAATTCATACAATGGCGACTATTGATAATACATTGTCAGATAATTTAGGAGTTGTCTTAATCATCCTCTATTTCTACACTCAACAGATAATTCAGGAGTTGTCTTAATCTCACTGCAGTTAACAGGATCAAACAATTACTCTATGTGGAGCAGGGCAATGCGTATCGTGATATTAGGTAACAACAAAATAGGATTCATTGAAGGCACCTGTAAGAAGGAAGATTACGGTACGAATTTGACAGATATGTGGGAGAGATGCAATGTGATTGTTCTCTCGTGGATAATGAACTGTGTATCGAGTGATTTGCTGAGTGGAATCGTGTATTCTTCGAATGCATGTACTATTTGGAAGGACTTAAAGGAGAGATTTGATAAGGTCAATGGATGTGGAATCCTCCAGTTACACAGAGCTATAGCCACTGCAAATCAAGGAACAAGCTCAATTGCAATTTATTTCTTAAAGTTACGTGAACTTTGGGTTGAATTTGACTGTTTGGAACCAACTCTTGGTTGTGATTGTCCAAAGTCAAGTGAATATGAGGTTTTTATGTGTAGGCAGAAGTTATTGCAGTTCCTCATGGGACTCAATCAGGCATATGAACAAGCACGTGAGCATATCATCATGATGTTATCCACTCCCAACTATGAATAAAACCTACTCTATGCTGATGGAAAGAGAAAACCAAAGAAGTATGGCAAATGCAGTACTTCCTAGTGACAATGGTAAGATGGCATCCCTGTTAACTATAAAAGGATTCAATACTCAGAAGCCTAGGAAGAATTATAAGCTGTTATGTGTTTATTGCAAAATGAAAGGGCATACTAGAGAAGGATGATATAGATTAATTGGTTACCCTGATGACTTCAAGTTCAAAAATAAATTTGTAGGCAGTACAACTCACAATGCAATGGTAGGGGAACCCAAGCCACATACTGTAGCAGGAAGAGAAGGGAACTAGGATGCTTGCAAGGTTCCTCAAATTCCTCATTTCACAGCAGAACAGTACAACCAGATACTTAGGCTGCTCAATAAGGAGAATATGCCAGAAGCCTCAGCTAATATGGCAGGTAGTATTAATGCCTTCTTTGTTGATGGTAATAATCATGAGTGGATTATAGAAACTGGGGCTACAAACTACATGACTTCTAATTTGGACATACTAAAAAACAAATTGGAAGTTGCTGGAATACATTCAAAGAAAGTACATTTGCCTAATAGAGAGGTATCAAATGTGACTCATATGGAATCATGTAATATAGCAAATGCAGGAAGAATTGATAATGTGTTATACTTACCTAAGTTCAAGTATAATTTATTGTCAGTGTCTAAGATCATAAAGGAGTTAAGTTGTTGTGCAACTTTTTACCCTGACTTCTATCTACTTCAAGACCTTTGCAGTGGGAAGGTGAAGGTGATTGGTAAAAAAATGAGAGGCCTTTACCTATTACCACAAATTACTGCTAGGAATAATAAAGGGATACTTCAAGGTTTGGTTGCAAAGAAGGCAGATTTAGACATTGGACTCTCGCATAGAAGGCTTGGACATGCTTCAACATGAGCATTGAAGCATTTTTTTTCATTACCTTATGATGACTGTAAAAGGAAGATAGACAATTGTAATGTGTATCCTCTAGCTAGACATTATAGGTTACCATTTAGCACAAGTAGTAACAAAGTTGAAGATGTGTTTCACTTGTTATATATTGATGTATGAGGACCATATGTTGTGCAAACTTTTGATGGCAGTAAACTATTTTTGTCAATTGTTGACGATCATTCACGGATGAATTGGGTTTACTTGTTGAAACTGAAAAGTGATGTATTAATTTTACTAAGAAAAACAATTTGAAGCTTGTTCAAACTCAGTTTAATAGACAAGTTAAAATTGTTAGAACACATAATAGAACAGAATTTGTAAATGAGTCATGTAGTAAGTTGTTCCAATCGAATAGAATCATTCATCAGCGCACATGTATTTACAGACCTCAGCAGAATGGAATTGTTGAAAGAAAGCACATGCATGTACTAGAAGTAGCAAGGGCAATAAGGTTTCAAAGGCACATACCTCTGAGATTTTAGGGACATTGTGTGCTAGCAGCAGTGTATGTCATTAACAGGTTACCATCAAGTGTATTAGCAGGGAAAAGTCCTTTTGAAGTCTTTCACAAGAAGAAGCCAAACATTGAACATATTAGGACAATTGGTTGTTTGTGCTTTACAAAGAGGATGAATGTTCATGACAAGTTTGCAGCTAGATGTCACGACCCCAATTTCCCTTCGTAGGATGTCATGACGGCACCTAATCTCTAAAACTAGATAAGCCTAATAAACATGCAGAAAGACTGAAATAAAGGTTTAAAAGTTTCAAAAACTGTAACAATTATATAAAATAAAGTCTGCCACTCAACAGATGTACAATTCCCAAAATCCGACGAAATATAAGCCACAAGCTCTATGAATTAATACCAAATAACTATATACAATAGTGTCTATATAAGGACAAGGAAGTAAAATAATCTAGGTGGAGGGGGACTATGAGGCCTGCGGACGCTGACAGGTGTACCTTGAAGTCTCCACGCATGGACGCTACTCACTAACGCTCGGACTGGTATGAAGTACCTGGATCTGCACAAACAATATATGCAGAAGAGTAGCATGAGTACACCACAATGTTACCTAGCAAGTGCCAAGCCTAACCTCGGTAAAGTAGTGACGAAGTCAGGTCAGGGCCCTACTGAAATTAAGTAAAAGGCTGAACAAATGTAGGCAGTGTAATAATGATAGTAACAAAATTTAAACAACGGATAGCATAACAAGATTAGCTACGCAGAACTAAGCAAATAGTACAACACGGAGAAATATAATTACTAATATGCTAAGGAAACAATGATCAAAGACAAGTACAAAGAAATTGAAAAATGTCAACAAGAGTCACTACAGAGGTACCGCTTCATAGTCTCAAATCACAAATAAACTACAATCTTTCCCTATATCACCGCGGGAGCCTTTACATTTGATTTTTAAAAATTATTTTTTCCGAAATAATATCTCGCGTTTTAGCCACCTTATCACACCGCATGGTTTGTAGTAGCTCCCCTACTAGCCACGCGTATCAAGTCCACCTTATCTCACGCATGCGTTTCAACACCAGGACATATACCACGCATGCGTATCAATATCACAACGTATCACAAATCGCACCTCAAGTGCCCAATATCACAATTTGCCAGAGAACCCAAACAATAACAGAGTTTCACAATAAGGAGCCCATGGTTCAACCACAATGTACACAAGCCTCAACAAATAGCAACCTGAAGAATAACTCAATAGAATAATATTTAACAACTAAATACTTTGCGTCAATAGAAATCACGGCATTTGCAACTCAATGCCAATTTCAATGACAAGATATTCCAAGAAATAGAAATTTCAAGTAAAGAATTCGACAGTTAAATAATAAATACTAAATAAGAGAAACAAGAATTTCAACTAAACATGTTGAGCAATTAGCAAGTAAGAGATAAGACAAGTAGACATGTGAAATTAGACTAAAATGATGACTATAACATATTTTGGTAACTCAATTAAGACATGGAAGGAATTTACTTAGCTCAAAATCGGTAATTTACATATTTATCCCATGTACATACTTGTCACCTTGCCTACACGGCTCTTACACATCACAATTATCAGAAGCAACACTAATCCTAAGGGAAACTTCCCCCATACAAAGTTAGGCAAGCCACTTACCTCAAACCACGCTAAACCAATCCACTCGAAGGCCTTTCCTTCAATTTTTCAACTCCGAATGGCTCGAATCTAGCCAAAATAATTTCATACTATAAATATAACTATAGGAAACTAATTCAAACAATGAAATTACGATCTTTGCGAAGAATTGAAAAGTCGACCCAAAAAGTCGACCCAGGCCCACATCTCGGAATCCGACCAAAAGTATAAAATCCGAACACCCATTCGATATCGAGTCCAACTATATAAGAATTACCCAAATCCGACATCAATTCGCCTTTAAAAATTCAAAATTTTAGCCTAAGAAGTTTCTACTATTTTTTTCTCAATTTTCAACTCCAAAACACTAATTTAATGATGAAATTATCAATAGATTCATGTAAATTAATCAAAAACGAGTTAGAATTCCTTACTCCAAAGTTTTCTCTGAAAAACCCTCGAGAAATCGCCTCCCACCGAGATCCCTATGTCCCAAAATGAATTATGAAAATTAACCCTTGCCAAGCCCCTTTTTCTGCCCAGTTAAATCGCACCTGCGACCCAACTTCCGCATCTACGGCTCCGCACCTGCAGAATTTCCATCACATGTGCAGAGTTCACTTAACTCAGAAAACTCTGCTTCTGCGGATAAAACTTCACACATGCGAGTGCGCTCCTGCGGAGGATTCTCCGCTTCTGCGATGAACGACCAAGCATCCCTCTTCCGCATCTGCGACCACTTCTCCGCACCTGCGGACGCCCAGATGTGGTCCACACCTCGCACCTGCGATCCCAGCTGGGCTAAGCTATTTTCGCACCTGCGACCAGTAGCTCGCTTTTGCGAGCCCGCACCACGGCCATTCCCTCTGTAGGTGCGAAGACACCAGAAGCTGCAAATCTTCAGCAAATTATTCTGGATTCTATCCGAATCACACTCGAGGCCCCCGGGACCCCGTCCGAATATGCCAACTAGTTCCAAAATATATAATGGACCTACTCGAGGCCAAAAATCACATCAAATAATATAAATTCTTCGAATCGCAACCCAAATTATGAACTTTTGAAATCCGAAACCAACGCCGATTTATACAAAAACAACTCCGATTGATCTTAAATTTTGCACACAAGTCATAAATGACATTACAGACCTATTCCAACTTCCAGAATCGGAATCCTACCCCGATATCAATAAAGTCTACTTCCAGTTAAACTTTCTAAAATCTTTCAACTTTCGCCAATTCATGTCGAAACGACCTACAGACCTCCAAATCAACATCCGGACACATTCCTAAGACCAAAATTATTACACGGAGCTATTTGAGCCATCAAAACTCCATTTCGGAGCTGTCTTTATATAAGTCAAACTACAGTCAACTCCTACGACTTAATCCTCCAACTTAGGGACTATGTGTCACATTTCACTCCGAAACTCTCCTGAAACCAAAACCAAACACGCCGACAAGTGACATAACTATAATATAGCATAAAGGAAGTATAATTTAGGGGATTAGGGCTAAAATACTTAAAATGATCGGCCGGGTCGTTACACTAGCATAACAACAACAGTTTTAATGGGCTATTCAGAAGTCACAAAGGGTTACATCTTATATTATTTGACTTAGCAATGTTTTTTGTGAATAGGGATGTTATC